>NW_006238918.1:1970506-2010778 GCF_000375325.1 Capsella rubella
CTGAACAATAAAAAAAAAAAAAAAAGCAAATTTTCGATAACTTAACTTATAAATCCACCTTTCTTCCCTAATTAGAAGATGGATTCTGGCCGACTTTCTTGGATTAGTGTTAGACAGGGATACTACTATTTCTTAACAATGAGATGAGACAATCTATGACGGAAAGTAAAAAAAACGAAACTGACCCCTCTTTTTTGCTTTTTTTTATGTTAGACCAATCACTTCTTGTAAAAGATTCCGTACTAGACGATTTTTAGAATCACTTCATGGTGAGTAATTCTCTCTTCAATGACATGATACACTGTTATCTAGATAAGTTCTTTTATTTATTTATTATGAATTATCTTAAATTTATATTTTTGATAGTAATAGAATTCATGATTAATCACATGTTTAGTATAATTCAAGTTTTTCTTTGAGATATATATATACTCTGTGTACTTGGGAAAATATGTTCTAAGTTTTTTGTGCTTGTTAGTGCTTAATTTTGTGAGATGTATTGAAAGTTATTATAACTAGAGATCGTATTGTTATGGATTGCATGTTTTGACGTTTGTGTGTGCTTGTTAGTGTTTTAGTGTTAGACAATAATACACATATATATAGTTGTCGATACATGATTTCGAGTTGGTACGTAGTTATCTAATATCTTTAACAATTATCAAAATCAGCATCTTCTTTTTCAAAATTTATAAAATAGTTTATGAAATGATTAAAAAAACAAAACAAAACTCTCTTCGTATACCTTTTTAGTATATGTATTGTTGTTATCGGATGAGGTGATGACGTTAGTTCTTGAACTATTTTGTCATGTTTTTCTGGACAAAATGATGCATTTTGATTTTGCAATTGCTTTCCCTCCTTTGTGTTTTACCAAATATCTCTTATTTCCTAATCATTGTTTTTTTTTTTTCTTTTTTTTGTTCAGCAACGTAGCATCAACATAGCATCCTCTTTTGTTTGCTCTGAAATCTTATTTGTCTTCAAAGTTTCCCTATCTTTACATTTCTATAAATTTTAATTTATATTTACATAATCTAGCTTATGAAGAATTATTTGTTGTTTTATATAGTTTAATACAACATACAGTATTTGTTGTCGCCTATGCAGCCATGCAGGATCATTAATTTGATCAAAAGAGTTCACCTCTCTCCACAAATTAAAAGGTTGATATATCCTACCATTTGTTTTCTGGGTAAGCAACCCATATATTACTCATATTTTACTATAACTTGTTATATATAGAAGATGACAATCGATCATGATATTTATATTCTACAGTCTTCAGATATTTTTTACTTAAAACGAATTCAGTTAA
Source organism: Capsella rubella (assembly GCF_000375325.1). NCBI lineage: Eukaryota > Viridiplantae > Streptophyta > Magnoliopsida > Brassicales > Brassicaceae > Capsella > Capsella rubella. The sequence continues at coordinate 1,971,825 of NW_006238918.1, forward strand.
ACTCACAATATGGATTTTTATGTATTTACAAACAACTATGATGTTATGAAATATTTTATTCCCTCTACTTAATTTTATTTTCTATGAGGAACAACACTTTTCCCGGGATGCATTTATTTTTGGCATACAAAAATGTATTTATTCTTATTATTAAATTAGATTAAATAAAAAAGTAACATATAGGAAATGGACTTTGCTTTCGGCCCATGTAAATATTCGAAAATAGTGTTTATGTTGGCCTCTAAATTGTAACCAATGTTCTAAAAAATGTTTTAGACGTTTACCTAAGCTTTCTTAAGACGCTAGATTAACAAAAAATCATTAATAAAAAACAATAATGATATAACTACTTAAAATACCGTTGAGATACCTAATGTAAGAAAATTATATATATATATATATATCTATCTTAACATTTTTGAATTACATTTTGTACTAAAATCTATTTTGAGTTATAACCTTTTATTTTGTAATATTTGCATAGTCAAACCCTTGCCATTTGAATAAATAACAAAATTTAAAAGTAAATTTTGTAATTAAATCACAAGAAAATTGGAAACAAATATTTATTACATTAAAAAATTTCCTAAAATATCTCTCTAATAAGTTAAATCCCTCTCCAATATATTTATATGATCTTATTGTTTTTAATTTATATTATTACATAACATATATTTATAATAAAAATACAAATTTTTTCACACATTTTGAAATTTAAATTTTGAAAACGGACGCATATAACTCAATCGATAAAGGAAAAAATATATGTAAAACGTCTACATAAGGTATAAAATTTTAGATAACAGTTCAAAACCATTATAAATTGAACGGGTTTGAGTTTACATAAATATGATTATATTTTTCAATGGGTTATATATATTAAAAATCTTTTACGGATTAAGTTAAAATATGATTTTTTATTTACAACGAAATCGTCATGTGGTATACCGCAGGTTGACCACATATATCTATGAATCTACTTATAATACAAATTCATAAAATTATATAAAAATAAAATGAAATAAACACATATAAAACTAGACTATATAAACCAACTACAAAAATATCCACCAAACAAATATATTAAATTATGGACCCGTGGTATACCACGGGATAAATCCTAGTATGGTAATACTTAGAGGAATAAAAAGGGATAACTCTAGAAAAAAAAAAACAATAATCCTATTTTGTTTTTACAAAGCTGCCTAAAAATTCATTCAACATTATTTGACTCAAAACATGAGGAGGCAGTTTCAAAATTTTATTACTTTCCTTATATACTATCCTTTGTTTTCCTATATATAAGACCACCATGATCTCTTTTTATAAACACACACAAAAGAAAAGAAAAAATAAACATAAGAAATGGGAAGAAGAAGAGTGACCTTGAATTGGGCAAACCAGAGAGCGAGAAGAGCTAACATTAAGACGAGGCTTGCTGGACTCATCAAAAAAACGAATGAGCTCACAATTCTTTGCGATGTAAAAGCTTGTCTCGTGGTGTTTGATCGCGAGGAAGATCAGGTTGTGGTTTGGCCATCTACCCCAGAGGCAAAATCACTCATTAACAATTACTATTCTTTAGCGAAGCATGAAAGGAACAAGAAGGCCGCTGACCCGGAGTCATTCATCCAGGCCAATATCCAAAAGCTTGAGAAGAAAATGGCCGATACTAGGGATGCTATTGAGGAGTTTGAGATGGATAATCTCATGTCCGAACTCAACCATGGTCGTAAACTTGTTGATCTTTCCCGAACCGAAATTGATAAATTGCTGTCATATACCGGTAAAAGAATTATGAGTTTCAGGAGAAAGATGGGTTCTATGGAACATCTTAATCATGTGAGCTTCGACGAGGCATTTCATGGAGAAGCGACTTTGAGGGCTTTTAATGTTTCGTCTGCCGGGTGGGACAGAACTGCAAGTGTTTATTATTTTGATGATTGGAGGCTTTCTTGTTTACCCACAATGATCACTAGATCAGACCAACACATAGAACCAATTGATGCTGATGAAGACTTGGGCAGAACCTCTAACGGAGAGAGCAGCAAGGCCTTTGGTGGCGCTGAAGATGATGCCGAGTGAAGCTATCCTCGAAGTAGACATGACAATACATGTGTCTCTCATTTTATCAAAATAAATGTTTTTTTTTCTTTTATCGTTGTTTCTTACTCATATTTCTAGTTTTTAATGTCGTTGGTCAAGTTCTTTTTGGTTTATGTTAAATTTATATAATAATAACTTGTCATGTCAACTTAATTTTAACCGAATGTTTGTGTCTTTTAATTCCTTGCAGTTTGAAGAACTCATCCATATTAATTTAAAAGCATAAGTTTTTTCTATATTATAAATTAAAGCATCGTATTATGTTATAAGATTATCATACATCATACATAGTTTTAATTTTTAAACTCATCCAAAACAAGAAAAAAGAAACAAGTTTTAATCTTTAAAGCTAATTCATAACATGACTTGTTATTTTCTTTATTTTAAATTAAAGTATATAAGTATGAATATACAGTAAAACCTCTATAAATTAATAATGTTGGGACCATGAAAAACTATTAATTTATAAAGGTTTTAATTTATCGATAAATTAATAATTATTAATTTATAGAGAGATTTTCCGAATTTGGAAAGTTTTTTCAAAAAAATATGTAAAAATAAACTTTAACAAAAACTAATGTGTCTATATATACATATAATTTGAAAATTTTGCCTAATTATTAATTTATAATATTGATGGGACCATATATTTAAAAAGGATTTTCAAAAAAATTATTATCTTATTATTTTATCGAAATGTGTTCAAAATTATACTAGTCCCAACTTGGGATTGGAGAAATTTATTAATTTATAGAGAGTATTAATTTATCGAGTATTAATTTATAGAGGTTATACTGTATGTGATGTGTTGGAGGAACAAAAACATATTAGATTAATAGATTCTTATATCATTTTTTCATTCTATATAAACCAAATTACAGTCCATACAAGTGTTAAGGAAATATATCTTTGTGTATCTGAGAAGTAAAATAGAAAGACATCATCTTCTTTCTTTCTTTTTATTTCCTTTTTTCTTTGATACCCTCTATTATTTTCGTAAAAGAGCATATACATAATAAAATTATTAGGATAAGGTTAAAAATTTTTAATGAGTGTTGTTGAAAGGGGTCAAAATTTGATGGGCCGATTTAATATTTTCAACATCTTATACTCTTCAAGTGGCCCTTTATAAAACGGGCTTAAAAAGTCGGGTCCATAATAATTTGGTAGAACCCGAGTTTTAAATTTGACAATAGAAGACTGTAAAAAAAAAACGACTTTTTTCTCCCTTTGTTATGTTTTTGTTGGCCCTTTTACGAAGTTTCTTTCTATTTTATCAGAAAGGAACAAAAAAAAAAAAAAAAATCAAACTTGACGACAACGCAGTACTGTTTTAGTTGATGGAGATTGGTATGAAAATGATTATCAAGTGTTGTGGGATCATTGTAGCTTGTGGAGAGAGCACGTCAAGCCAACGCTACAGTTTAACTAGAGCAATAATTCTGCTTTTTTTTTGTTTTTTTTTTTTGGTTTCTGATGTCACCTACTAAAGGAAAAATTTATATATAATTTATTAAAAATACTCGCATGAAAGTTGAAGGTGATTGGTTGCTGAAGCTATTGTTTCTATTACACTTGTTCACTCATCTCTCTCTCTCTCCATCTCTCTTTGTAGATCTTTGTTTCTAATTTGGAACCGACATGGCTCCCAACTAATAGGAATCTCAAAGCTTCTCACTCTCTCTTGTGTGTAAGTCTTCTCTGCTTATGTTATTTTCCTTATCCCTATTTGGACTGTTACTTGTAAGATTTGGTTCTGTTATTTGATCTCTTCATCCTCTTTTTTTGTTTTTGGACATTAATGTTTCGTTTGTCGATTTGATTTTTTGGGTCTAGTTACTTTTATAGCTTCTCCCAAATTTTCTTTCTTTTAAGACCAATAGAGTCTGTTTCTTGAGTGTGGTCTGCAGATGGGTTCGTCTGAAGTTTTTTCCTTGTTAGAGTTTTCTATCCTTGGGCAAAGGTCTTTTAGTTATTGACTTATGTGTTTTTTTGAAAAATCTTGTTAAGCGGATCTTTCAACTCCGCAGCATCTACCTGCGGCTCTCTTTCACTGTTCCGTTGGACTTTTGGACATAAAGCTATGCAAACTGAGGAACTTTTGTCGCCACCTCAGACTCCTTGGTGGAATGCTTTTGGATCTCAGCCGTTGACTACGGAGAGCCTTTCCGGAGACGCTTCTGATGCATTCGCCGGAGTTAAGGCAGTTACTCCGGAGACAGAACAAGATGTGGTGGATAAACAATGTTCTACAACTCTCTTCACTCTCTCACCTGGTAAACTCTTAACTTTCCTTAATGGAAGCTTTCTGAAATGTTTTTACTGAAATTCTGACTTCTCTATTTAATTTAGTGGAAAATTATATAACCTTAACATATATTAATTAATGACCTTGCAAGAAGACAATACGTCTCTGTTTCTTGCACATAATAGAATGAATACAAATGCTTTTAAGTAACTTTATATGTTCTGTCTGATCTTGACTTAGGTGGTGGAAAGAGTTCACAAAATGTGCCAAAGCCTCATGTCGCTTTCACGATGCAATCAGCTTGCTTCGAGTTTGGCTTTGCTCGGCCAACGGTATTGCAGTGGAACATCCAAAAATTCAAAAACCATTTATATAATAATCCTTTGATTTTACTCCTGAGTATTTGCTGTGTTTTGTTTTCATTGTAGATCTACACAAAGCATCCTCATGTAGAACAATACTATGGAGTTGTTTCAGCCTATGGATCTCAGAGGTCTTCGGGCCGAGTAATGCTGCCTCTTAAGATGGATACAGAAGAGGATGGTACCATCTATGTGAACGCTAAGCAGTACCATGGAATTATTAGGCGACGCCAGTCCAGAGCAAAGGCTGAAAAACTGAGTAGATGCCGTAAGGTAACTTATTGAAAGTATTTGATTTCAATACTCACTCGAAAAATGTTGACTTAGGTTATGATGTCACAGCCATATATTCATCACTCACGCCATCTCCATGCTATGCGCCGTCCTAGAGGATCTGGGGGGCGTTTCTTGAACACCAAGAAAGCTGATGCAACTAAGCAGTCTAAGCCGAGCAATTCTCAGAGTTCTGAAGTCTTTCATCCGGAAAACAAGACCATGAACTCGTCGAGGGAAGCAAACATGCCAAATCTCTCAGGATCCGAAGTTACAAGTATGGATTACTTTCTAAGTTCGTCAGTCTATACTCCTAGTGGCATGGTCATGCCTCTCAAGTGGAATGCAGCAACAATGGATATAGGCTGCTGCAATCTTAATACATGATCAAGAGATAGGGACAAGACTTGGGGTTGGTTCACCGGTCTTTTGTCTTGTCCCTTATCTTTCAGCCAAACGGAGAGAGGAGAACTTGTGTCCTGAAAAAGGACAATGAGTTTCCTTGGTTTATAAGATTGGTCCTTATACCATCGTTTGGCTGTAATCAGGCAAATCATCTTTGGCTCATCCTTCATCAAGGACTTCGGTTCGTCTCAACGCATCTTTATAAGATTTGAACTGGTGAATAGACCTTGGGTTATGTTTTAAGTAAAGTTAAAATTAGTGAATAAAAATGATGGGTTGCTACTACCCTCTTATTCCAACTAATGTTTATGTTTATGAAACATATGTAAGAATTTCAAGTTAACGTGGTTTATGTTATGTAACAAAGTTAAAAAATATATTTCGGTCTATCTGATGACTTGCCAGAGCTTCTTGACTACTGTTTACATTGTAATTTTTATAGAATGAAATGATTTCAAACAAATTTACGGTTGAACGACCAGCTATGTGTAATCTACGCCTTAGGCCACCATTATTGGTGGTAAAGACATATTTTTGTTTAAGATTTGCTAAGATCACTTCTTATATAAGAGCATATCTTAGCAAATCTTAAGTTAAGATATCATCAATAATTATGGCAAACTAACCAACATGTTGTTTTTTTTACCAACATTTTATTGATTCAATTCATTATTCTTTGTTTCTATTTAAATTCTTTAGTTAACGATCAGCTCATATGCTTGGGGCTGAGTTAAGAAGAAAAAAATGTACAGTATCAAAAATTCAGAATGCTCTTTCTTTAACTTTTCCATAGTTAGAGCAAAATTGTTATTAATCATCATATATATAGTAAAAGATATATAATAAATAGCACCCTTTTAACATGTAAATGGAACTATGTAAGCTATTACTTTAACCAAACTAAAGCAATTGAAAGTGCATTGGATTAGTATTCATAGGTTTTGTATCAACTGAGGGATTCATGGAGGCATATATAAGAGGTGGATTGCAACAAGGAATGAGTAGCATTCGCTGTAACTTGTAAATATGAAGTGTTTGTGAAGGTTGTAAAATTTTGGAAATAGTAGAAAATAATTTAAAAAATGACTACATTTACAATTGTGAATGGGTGAATATACTACTTTCTAAAGTTTGTTTTGAAAACGTACTACTATATCAGTCACTCACTTATCTCTAAAGAAAACAATTGGTTGAGACATAACGAGAGAGCATAAGTGATTATCGCAGTGGGGATCGTAAAGATTGTTTTCATCTGCGAGCGAAAACATATGGTTGCAATACTTTTAACAGAAAAAGTCCGGAATATAATTATCTTATTATATTATTGTATTAACTAAAACAATATTAGCTTCATATTTTGTATTGACTTTGGTTTAATTATATCAAATTACAATAATATTAATATTATGCATATAACCATTAAAAAAATGCATAACAGGGTTGGTACTTAAAAAGATCTGATCAAAACATAAGGTTCGTCTGGTTAATAGACATGAACCATTGTTAGATTCGATCTACTAATACAAACTAAAACAGATCGCTTCCAATCAAGACATCTTTCACCACCCAATCATATTATCAAACTTCATAAACACTTTTTGTAAATTCTGTAACTAAGCAAGAATAATCTTAGGACCAATCTCTTAATCGTTGTCAAGGATTGGTTGTCGTGTCAAGATCATCAAGAACTGACGCACTCTTTTATATGTCTTAGTGCTTCTTCTATGTTATTTCTTCGTGTTGGAAAACGAGTTATGTTGAGATCTTCATCTGCCTTAGAGACAGATACGCGAGGAGGCGATAACCGAAGATCATGGCAACGAGTGCTACTACTTCAGTTAGTCCATTGTCTATTCTCATCCCGTTGATGGATTCAGCGAAGTCCTGATATTGGACTTTAAGAAGAAGCTTGTAGGTGTGGTAGTTGAAAGATAGATAACGTATCCACGAAATGAATACAGGCACTTTCTGTGAAGAGGAGAAAAAAAAAAGGAAAGATAAGAAAATCAATAAAACAGAGGAAATCAAGAAACAGAGGAAGCTAAAAACAGAGGAAAATCAAGAAACAGAGGACTTGCCTTGACAAAGAATCCTCCTGCGAGCATGAACGTCATGACAGTTACTGAAGCCAAAGTCGTAGCCTTCTTTAAATCCATTAAAATGGCACCAATAGCAAGTCCCAGTCCCTAGCAAAGAGAAGAAAGCACAATCAAATCAGTGTTTTGATTACACTTTATAATTGTTCATTAATGTTAATAATTATATCGATCTGAATATACCTGAGCTGCAATGATGCAAAGGAAGACTGTGAGCATGCTCAAGAAGAAGGGATAAGGGCTGAGACGAAGACCTGTCATGAAATAGACGACGAGAAGGAAGAGGGAAGGTAGAATAAAGTCGAGAGGGAGATCACTTGTGGTCCGAGCTAGGAAATATGCGCTTAATCTGTACATATCCGCTGCTCTCTCCTTATTCAACATCGCTCTCTCTTGCGGAAACGCAAAGATTGCTGTGAAAACTGGGAAGAATCCCCAAAACACTGCTATGAAGAAGAGCAAACCGGCCTGCAAAAAGAAAAAGAAGCATAAGAGTTTCATCTTCATTGCAGCAAATCATACTGAAATTTATGTTAAACCAAACGACAACAACATACCTGATCTTGTAGTCCTCTTGGAGTCCGAATGTCCGACTGCCACCAGAGAAGCCCTAAAATGACAGCTGTGGAAAGAACTTGTGTGACACGCAACCAGCTGAAGTATTCGTGTCTCCGTTCTTTGAGTCCTCTGCAGAATAGAATGCAATATTGCTCCCACCAGCCCGCTCCCCAGTGACGCTTTAGACGCATAGCTTTGGCCTTAGTTTCTTCGTCAAGTGGTGCAGGATCCATTAGTTTCTTCTTCTCCTGTTCTGCAACACGAGTCTCGTATGCCTCCACTAGATACTGCTTACAAGTTTTTCGATATATATATCAGAGCTCAATTTGGTTCCAGGCAATCATCATTTGCTAGAAATGTTGTTGCTTCTATAATTACCTCATGGACTGCAGCAGGAGATGGCTTGCCAGTTGGTGTTTCTCTGCCTGAATTGCCAACTTGAACCCTATCATCTAGCTCAGAAGGCACAGAGATATCGTTGATGTTACCATTGGCAAGATCGAGCAAGAACTCTGCAGGATTCATGGCTATAAGAGGAGAGCATCCAATGGAAGAGAAGTAGTCCAAAGCTTCTGCTGATTTTCCAAAGTAGAGAAGACTTCCTCTTCCTAGTAGAATCAGCTTGTCAAATCTATGGAAGAGCCTACTCGAGGGCTGATGTATCGTTGTGATCACGGTTTTCCCCGCCTGTTGCAAAAACATCCTCAAGATTCATTAAAAAATAAATCAAAGCAAACATACAAATTGTCTGAACAAGCAAAGAAACAAACAAACATCGGCGATGTCGTGGAGCATCTGAATGGTTCTAAGAGCAGTGGTGGAATCTAAACCAGAGGTTGGTTCATCAAGAAGTAATAGAGAAGGATTAATGATGATCTCATTTCCAATAGAAACTCTTTTCCTCTCTCCACCTGATACACCACGCACGAATGCTCCTCCAATCATAGTGTCTTGGCACCTACAAACACGCAAGTTATTAAAATATAGACCACAATTTATTTTTTTGTTTTGTTGGAACCTCTTGAAAGATTCAACGTACCTCTCCAAACCCAACTCTTCGATAACATCTAAAGCTCGTTGCTCCTTCTGCTCTCTCGTAAGAGTCTTGGGTAAGCGCAGACGAGCGGCATAGGTTAGCGTTTCTTTCACGGTAAGATGAGGAAACAGAACATCATCTTGAGTCACAAACCCAATCCTACCACCAAACCAAGAACCAATTGTTTAGTCTCCATGTGTATTCTAAAAAGAAGAGTATGAGGGGTTTAGGGCAAAAAATACTAACTTGCTTTTCAAGAATTTAGAGTAAGGCTTGTCGTTGTAAGTAACAGAGCCTCCAGTAGAAGATTGTGAGATCCGACCAGCGAGTAAGCTAAGAAGAGTAGTTTTGCCACTCCCTGAAGGTCCCATGAGAGCAAGAACTTCACCAGGATTCACACTCCCAGTTATCCCACTTAATATCTCTTTCTCCACAGATGAAGTCATTTTCTTTATTACCACTTTGTATGTAACATCCCTGAACTGCACATTCACAAAAAAGAAAAACACCACTAAGTCTTGAGACATTACTTCACTCATGAAATGAAACCTATTTTCAGAAATCTTATTACACTTTCGTCCCCCCTTTGTCTAATCTTAACTATATGTATGGATATGATCTGAAGTCTTGTACATAAATTTCATGTAAGATGAGATCATGTACAAGACTAGAACCTGATGGAAAAGTAGAAAAAATGTGTGCTATTCTTTTGATCTCCTCTCAGTGCCTGCAGTGGCGGAGGTAGGAAATCGGATCATGAGGGTCAAAAACAAATTATAATGATTAATTGTGTTATAAAAAAAAATTATAGGGGTCAATTGTGTTATATTACAAGGGTCAATTTGATTTTTTTCCTAAAAATTCATCAAATTTGAAAGTTTATCAGGGTCAATTGACCCTCATGCCTCTACCATACCTCCGCCCCTGAGTGCCTGTGCAAACAGAGAAGATCAGTACCAAAAGAGATCAATCCCATATGCAATATAAAAAACACTAACTACTTGAATCCAAATGTTCTAATATATCTCTTTGTAACAACCCCATTTGTTTTTCTTTTGGTTCTTTTCTTCTTCTGCTTTGATGTAAGCATATATTTACCTTGAGAAAAATGGGTAATGTTGGTTCTGCTTGTAACTTAGGCTTCTTCTTTCCCGCTTCGTTATCTTCGGCTGAAAAAGTACTTAGGTTATACCGTTGACTCATCGTTACTTAGTAAAATAAAACAAACAAAGAAAGGCAGTGACTCAGTGAATGAATTTTCAAGTATGTGAATGTAATGTTAACACCTAAACACTATGGTATGTGAGCTTATGTTATACGAATGTGTAAACTATACGTTGGGCAATCTTTGTCAGCCAACTAAAACGTCTTTTACGTAAGATTTGGACTTTGAGGCCATATCGATCGTTTACACAGATTATACAACATACCAAACTCTATAAACTTCCAAAATTAGGACCCACTAATTTGACTAATTTAGTAGAGATAAATTGACTCATATATATTCTCACCAATTTTTCACCTACTTAAGTCATAAAAAGCTGTTAAGTTGGTGAATCAATCACTACGTGACGTTTACAAATCACCAGATTTTTATTTTGTTCCTTTTTCCCTACACACGTCTTTATTTAATTATCTAGTTTCCACCTATATAAGTGTGTATATGCACTTAACACAAAAAAATTGTATCATTAAGCGAGTATGAAAGTTAATTAAGAGAATAATGTATACACAACTATGAGTTGACTGATGATGGTTATCAAAACAAATAGTACAATGTTGAAATTTTATGACAATCACTAGTGGTTAATTACTGACTTTTTAATAACAAATGACGAAAACAATCAAAAGATATAAGAAAAAGTACAATATAAATTTATAAGTGGCCGTAGGCATGCATCTTTGACAAGTTTAATTAGTATTTACTATATTACCTTTAAGCAAACTAAGTACAACCTCTTTTTAAAACTACTATATGGAAGCACTTATATCTTTTTGAATATGGGGCCAACATCATAAGATTTAATTAAAATTTAAGTTTGCACTCGAGTTATGTCATGTGTGTGTGGTATTAAGTTAAAAATTAAAACAACTGAGATTGACCAAAATAAAAATATTTAATACTTACAACAAAGATATTAATTTCATTAAATTATATTTAATTGCACGCACCACTGAATTTGCAATTGAGAAAAGTGAAAAGAAAATTAAAAAAACAACAAAAAAGGAAAAAAGTTGAAAATATAATTATAAGTGGTGGGAGTTTTATGTTGCACGAGAAAGAGAACACGTGGAGCAAATTAGAAGGCCAATTGTTAAATTAATAGTATATGCAACTCTCTCATCTCAATCTCATGCAAAAAAAAAAAAAAAAAAGCAAAGCAACGCACACCAATCATGTATCCGTTGTTATCATTATTATTGCAGTATCATTTAATAATTTTGCATGTCTTAATGACGAAACTACCCTCTAAGCATGGGAAAATCGTATCTAAAATGACGAAAATACCCTTTGTCATAAATAAACATCAGTGAGATGAGTTCACACGACTTACGTATCATCTCGTCGTCGCTGAACGGTTTCTCATCGGTTATTTCCTCCGGCGGCATAGCGAACCCGGTGAACGAAAACGATAGCCCTAGAGATGCGCTTGAAGCACGGCTCAGAGCCGCACCGCTGCTCACTTCCTCTAGTTCGAGCTTCAGCTGAGCGCTCCTAGACTTCCTTATGTGTGTTCCGGCTCCGCCACTCCTCCCCGGAGACGCCCCCATCATCAGCCTCCTGCTTGATTTCCTCGACAACGTACCTCCTCCTCCAACGGCTGCTGGTGCCGTCGCAGGCACACCGTTAGCGTCCATGGAACCGTGAGGTGATTTCATGGCTGCGGCCACCGTCTCGTATAGCTGTTCCGATCGTGTTCGAGCTAAACCTGAGGCCAACGGTGGCTTTTCCATTGACATTATGGCGTTTCCTAAAACTGCCGACGATAAACCATATATCATAATCCATATTTGAAATTTATATACCAAGATTTACGTTAATATGTATGGGAAATAACAAGGAATTGAACATACATATAAATAGATATAATAAGAAAACAGGAATGACTATAAGAAGAAGATGGATATATTTTGTTTCTTCTTAAGATATAGAATCCATACCTTTGGGGAACTAAAAGATAAAAAAAAGTGTTTCCACTGTTTTGAAAGAGGTTTGTTTTTATGGTAGAGACGATGTTAAAGCTTGAAACTTGTGACACCCTTTCTTGGCTGCTCCATCCAACCTTCTTTTTATAGTCGCATTTATGAGTGGCTCAACTCAATTACGATATTACCCATTTGTTCGACTTTTCATATCATAAACTTTTTTTTTTCTTATATTGTCGAGTAGTTTTTTTTCTTATATGTACGATAATTAAGGACACAACTCACTTAATCTTTTAGTAGTAGAGATTAAAGTTAAAAACAAAATCATATACCTAAAACTCCATAATTTTGTAACGAGAACTTAATAGTACTTAAGGTACGGTTTGATTGTCTTTAATCTTCGAGTTTGAGACTAAATATAACAACTTTTACGTTGTGATTAATTATTAATTAAAAGAGATTGTAGATAATGAATAGTGACAAATGTTAATGTTCTGAAAATTCGTGAAAACGATTTCTATATATTAGTCTTTGAATTGTTATACTAAATATTTAAATTAACAAACATAAGTAACCATAACCTAGTCCATCAATATAATTTACAATAACTAACGGATTATTCACTCACAATATTATACATGGTCATAATTAAAAGAAACTGGTTACACTTGAACTCAATTTAAAAACTGACTCTAAATAATATTCTCTTGGTTGAGTATTGATTTGAGCTAGCTAGGTTTGCAATGAGAGTATAAAACCGATCACAAATTCACATAGATTAGTGGTTAGCTAGCACTTCAAGTTGGTACTATACGATCTAGTTAATCAATCTTTTTGGGAGAAATGTATTTTGTCTAACAAAACGTCATGGTAAAATTTGGCTTCAATATCCTAACTAATGATTAAAACCACAGTTTCTAACCATTATACAAACTACTTTCTGATCAACCATGCATGTATATGATTTATGTTTTTTTGTCTTAAATTAAGGAAGGTGAATAGTGAATACATATTCGCAGCGCTGAGTATAACTTGACGAGTATAACAGCGATAGTTTGCGGACACGATGTTTCCAGCTAAGTATGAAGCTTCCTAGCATCCTGACCGTACACGTGGTGGGACATTAACGAATACTATACTATACTATATATATACATGTTTTCTCTTATATGAATGAATAATAAGCAGCCGTAGTAATCAACCATCGTCTCGGATCCTCTTTTAGCACGACATAGATCCGTCGTCCATAATTCGTGATTAGAAATGTACCAACAAGCATGGAATCTTAATTTTCAGATTATCTCAATTAATGTGACATTTATTATTCAAAATACATAATTCATGGTTATATAGAAATGCATCAATCCATTTATCTAAACCCTTTAATTACAAAACAAAACATTTTTATTTTATCGAACTATAAGAATCATATGGTTCAAAATGCTATATGCCGTTCAATTTCTAGATTTCAAAAGTGAATGAGACATGCATGTCCAATTTCTTCTGAACAAAATCATTGAATAATCAACCGTAGACGTGTCCGGCCAATTACAAAAATATATATACGAACGTATTTATCTATATATAATTGTGTTGACATTGCAGAAAATAAAAGAAAAAGTATCAATCGATCTTTATATTTTTTCCCCCACTACAAAACTTTTAGCATTAAATTTTTCTTAACCTTATTAGCTTATCAGATTAGCCCTGATGGAAAGACAGCAAAAGAAGATAAAATAAAAAGGACAGTTATGTTTGTATATGTTAATTTCGTGTGTGTTTTGGAAAATGTACGAAAATATTGTGAGGCTTTGGTTGAGTCTCATGTTACCTAGGGGACAGGGCATTTGCTAAAAAGCTGGTTTTGGATGCTTTCTTCCTGCCAAATATGTTTTGTACTCAAAAAGCTTTTTATTTTCCTTTTTAATTTCTTTTTTTGGTTAGTTTTGAGATTTATTTAGCTTTCGTTAGGGATTTTCTTGTACTTATTATCATCATATCTTCGTAATTATTACGTATATATATTGGTTTTATGGCTAAATCTGACCTCACATTCTCTTCTCGCAATCTCGACCGTGTTAACAATACACAATCGATGCATGTAATTATTAATTAATACGATAGTGAAGTATTGGTAAATCAGGCGTCCCGTTCTTTCTTTCTTTTTTCCGATTCTTTTACTCTCTTTTCTATATCTCAAGTCAACTAAATTTGACGCCACACGAAGTGATTTACAAGGTACTTAGATATAGGTACTAGATCCAGTGGATTGTCCTTGTATCTAGTTCTGTTCCTTTCGTAATAATAATGTGTGAAAGCTAATTTTGGAATTTGTATGTATCCGATCAATACGAAGCAACCGTTAAATCTAACATGTTCTGAACCCATGACATAGAGAAGATTAGAAGGGGAATGAAAAACTAAACCTAATTACAGTAAAACCTCTATAAATTAATACTCTATAAATTAATAAACACTATAAATTAATAAACACTATAAATTAATAAATTTTTCTAGTCCCAAGTCGGGCCAGTGTAAAAATTAACCAAATTCGATAAGATAATAAGATAATAAGTTTTTTTAAAATCCCTATGTAAATATAGTCCCAATAATATCATAAATTAATAATCACTTATATATATATATATATATAAATAAGTAGTTATGTTGAAATATGCGTTTAGTTTTTTCTAAAAATGAATTTCTCCTAGACCTCATATCTATATAAAAAATATATTATATTTTTATACTATGTATAATCTTATAATATATTCCATAACATCATAAAATAAACAAAAAATTTCTAATGTTTTCTATTTATAAATATGCATCATATTCATTTTTTGTTTGTTTCATAGGATGGTAAAAGATAACAATTGAGGTATTAATCATAAATTTGAATTTATGTATGTACTTTGTATTTTTTTTTGTCATCATGTATGTACTTTGTATAGATAGGAATTTTGAATTCATTTTTATTTTTTTTTATAAATATAGAATTCAGTTCGAAACTATAAAAATTTATATAATCTTAAAAACTATTCTTGTTTTGTAAAATTGTCCCAATCCATAATTTTAAAAAAATTTAAGAGTGAAAATACCACTATAAATTAATAATTATTAATTTACACTATAAAATAATAAATATTAATTTATAGATAAATTAACATCACTATAAATTAATAAAATTCTAAGATCCCAACATTATTAATTTATAGAGGTTTCACTGTATATGATTGCTATAAGCCTTTCTTTATTTTTATGTACAAAAATGTAAAGATAGGACCCGAAAAGTGTATATTTGCAGTGATTTGTTTTTGTCAAACCTTTTTTAGTGATTAGTATAAATGGTACTGTGTATGTATTGGTTTTTAAAAATCATGGGATGGTTCAAACTTCAAACTCAAACCCATGATTGTTTTTGAAGAAGAAGAAGTATTTTTTTATCTTTAAAACGGACTTTAAATTGACTTACGCCTACCAAATGTACTATATAATATATAAATTCCATGTGAGGTCAACACTAGAATTGAATGTATAAGAAATTGGTACGTTATGTGTAAGTGTTTGTACTGCCTCAATGTGTAGTCACGTACAGTGGTGCAAGAAAGCTACGGACAGGTTGTGATTTTGTCAAGGATCCATGTCTTAAATCAGAAAGCCAATAAATGAAGCAGGCCCAGCCTTTTGTTCTCTTCTTCGTTCTGAAGTTGATAAACGGCTTCTACTGATACCTACGTTTTGTTTCTTTTGTCATTGGATCCTCTTTGTATATGTATATGGCCTAAACGTCTTCCATTGTTTCTTTGCGTTTACATGTTATGATGATAGAGCGTTGTTTCGTTTCTCTCTTTCTTTTGGCGAACTGTTAAAAGAATATAAAGATTTGTATGAAGGTGAAAACGAAACCATACTTAAAATCATAAATGATCTAATTATCAAAGTATCGTTCGTGGTGTAATATATATTTATTGTATCTATGGGAAATCCACGTTCAATATTAATTAATACAATATATTACAAACGAATATATAAGAGTAATCAATAGTTTTGAGGATACATGTCTACGTAGGGACAAACATCCACAAAGATGCACTTACGTGGCAGGACAAGTGCGAAGATGAGTCAAGGGACTTCAACTCAAAGAGAGCCCTCTCCTAATCTGCAATTCACCCACACTGTCTGGTCGGTAGTTGAAACGTTAGTTGTCGCCGACTTGAGGCGCGAGCTGCACCCATCCTTAATTTATTTTTCCCTAATTATATTTGTTTAATTAATCATTAACCCACATGACATTAACTTTGTTAAGGTACACTATGACAAATTTATCATATACTGTATGTGAGAGTATGTGAATGTCTTGGCTTCGCGTTTGGTGATGGGTCCAACAGCAAAGAGTCCCTTTGGTCACGTGGCTTCTTCTCCTTAAGGACGGCACCGCCCTTTTCTCGTTTTTATTTGCTAAATTCCTAAATCTGTTGAAATTTATTTCTTTATTTATATAATTGTTGTATTGTATTATTTCATGCTTTACTTTTAACCCAAAAAAAAAGAGAAAAAGTGTATTGTTATGCTATATATTACATTTATATGTACCTAAATAAAAAAGATTTACGTTTTATGTACTTATTCCTTCAATACTATTTACTCGAAAAACGTCTGTGAACTTGTAAGAGGATTTGTATGTAGCATGCAAACTTGTGCACTAATTTAGGAAACGAAAAAAAAGAAGAGAGACAAATCCTCTACCAAAAAGTAGTTAAAACAAAGACTTTCACCAATAATCTCTGCAGGAACATGAACCGTTTCTGAAATGATGAAATCTGTTGCGGTCTCTTACTATAAACTCTCTACCATAAACTTCAGATATAAGCTTTGTTACTGTATGACAGTCCTCACATACCCTCAAGTTCTTCACTATCCTAATCGTTGTACCCGCCTTAGTCTTCATCATACCATATGCAATTGCAAGTTTCTCGCTGTGCATATGAATGGCGCTCTCCTTCTCCTCTTCGTCTACATCGAAAAACGAATCACTTGTGTTTCCTTTATAACCTATCAATCTTATCTTCCCCAACATCTCTTCCCACTTTCGTTTGATCTTACCCATTTCAGGATGCTTCTGATCATCTCCCATTGAGAACTTGTTTATTTTCCCATCAATCTCTATCAAGCTCCACCCCGGTGGTTTCTTAACAAGCTTCTCCTTCATCGTGTCTCTCAAGCTCTCGATTTTCTCCCATTGTCCTGCACACGCGTATATATTTGAAAGCAACACATAGTAACCGCTATGTTCTGGCTTCACTTCTATCAACATGTTTCCAACTCTCTCTGCCACCTCAGTGTTCTTATATATCTTACATGCTCCAAGCAATGCTCCCAGTATAGGAGCATTTGGCTTCACCGGCATTTTAAGGATAAAGTTTTCAGCTTCGGCTAACTTTCCAGCACGGCCAAGCATATCAACAATGCAACCATAATGCTCTAGTCTAGGCTCAATACCATAATCTCTTTTCATGTTCTCATATATCTCTAAACCTTTTTCAACTAATCCGCCATGGCTGCAAGCTGAAAGAACCGCTGTAAATGTAACATCCCTTGGGATGAATCCTAATCTAATCATTTGGGAGAAGTAATGAACTGCCTCGTGAGCATGTCCATGCACGGCAAGACCTTTGATTATCGAACTCCAGCTCAAGCTATCCTTGTCTGGCAATTCATCAAATACACAAATTGCTTTCTCGATATCCCCACACCTCCAATACATATCCACAAGAGCTGTCCCAAGAATAAGATTTACAGTAATGTGATTTTCAACAACATACTCATGAGCTCTTACTCCATGCTCAAGCGCGCCCAAATGAGCACAAGAAGAAATCACACTCACCATAACCGTCTCATTTGCAACAACTCCTTCCCTCTTCAAGAGTTCGAACAAGTCGATGGCTTTCTCAAAACAGTTGTTCTTCGCATACCCATTGATCATGATACTCCAAGTAAACAAATTTCTATGGGGCATTTCATCGAACATCTCTCGTGCATCTTCAATCATCCCACATTTGCAATACCCAGCTACCATAGAAGTCCACGAAACCACATCTCGGAACGGCATTTGCCCAAAGATTCTACCAGCAGCAGCGATCAACCCACAATTAGCGTACATGTGAACAAGCGAGTTCTCTACATAAACATCGTTCTGGAATCCGAATCTAACAATTTGTGAATGCGTTTGCTCTCCTATCGTCACGCACTCCATCTCAGTAGACGCCTTAATCAGAAACGGAAACGTGATGTTATCAGGCCAAATTCGAGATTTCAACATCTGGGTATAGAATCCAAAAGCCCTGCTAGGCTCTGCGCCAATGGAGAAGCAGCGGATGAGAAGGTTGAAGACGAAAAGATTGGGGTATTGAATCTGAGAGAAGATTCCGTATGCATATCCCAACAAATTGGTGGGTTTGTTGAAGATGGAGTCGTCAACGCAGAGAGCGAGTACACGACTGGCAACAAAGACGTCAGAGATGAGATGGGTTCGTATGAGAAAGCCATGGATGATCTTGAGGTCGGGGAAGGAAGAACAGGATTGGAGCAATGCAAGCTTCGGGTGTTTGAAACGAAGTGTGTTGAGCACAATGTTACTCATTCTCTGAAAAACAAAATACCCAAAAGTTTGCCACTTTATAAGAAATCAACAAATAACGGTCGATTTCCTCTGTTTTTTTTAAAGTTTTGGCTGGTAGAGTAACAAAGAGCATAAACAAACAATTTTAAGTCTAATAAGGGTAACAATTTCCTCGATCTGCATTTGTTAAAGGATCTGGAAGATGGTACAAAACTGAAATTTGAAGATGAAGTATTTGTCTTTAGAAAGAGAACTTGAAAGCATCAGCTTTGGCAGAGTCCCAGAAAGAAACTCTTTGTTCTTCGGCTCTTTTCGCTTCTTCTGCTTTCTTCTCTAACTTTTGGATAGTTCCGGGGTAAGCTCCTTCAATGGCCGTCTTAAATTTATCATGCAAATTCTCTCTGTCAGTTGTTCCGGAGACGAGCTCTTTAGCATTTGGTTTCTTCAGAAATTCCAACACATTCAATAAATTCCTCCTGCACAAGTAATGTTTCTCCTATTAGATCAGACTCAATACACATGTACTAAATCCATCTCTTCAACACACATGTCACCATATATCAACAACAGTCGCTACAACCTATGCACAAATAAGCTCCCAGATGAATACTATATAAAACATTTAATCTTCTCAATGAAGATCGTTATACTTTTGATATTCTAGATACATCAGTCTGCTTTTCCAGTGTCCACTGCCTGGCAGAGCTAAGTGGGATATTTTTGTGTTTAGCTAAGCAGAAGATTATAACATCTATAATAACCTTTATCTAGCATCTTTAAGTCGTTTCAGTTTATTGTTCATCTGTTGTCAACTTTATCTCCAAAAGGAGACATGAGACAAAGGTTTCAAACTAAAGAGCCAGTAGGAAGAATCCTTTACCTGCTAACATAATTCTGAGTAATAGCGATCGACTCCTCCAAGTTAATCACCAGATGCCACCATCCATTAGGTACAAACATCACCTCCCCAGCTTTGCATATACACTCAATAGGTTTCTTTTCCCAATTCTTAGTATCATCATAAAAGTTCATGAACCACTCTATTATAGAAACAGGACAGGCTACTTCTGCTCCATCGGGACTTGGATGCACACCGGGAGGAACCACATCTGGTGGGAACAGAACCCATTTTTTCGACCCTGTAATCACTGCATTCCAAGCAGATGTTGAGTTAGGATCAATGTGGAAAGACGATCCTGATCCGGCCGGGCCAATTATGATCCATCTATAATCAGGTCGCTCGTTTCCTAGAACACCAAACAAGTCCTCTCTGAAATAAACAGGAACATCATACTCCGAATCCAAAACCGGAACTTTCTCTGCAAACTTTGGATCAAACAAGTACAGTGGTCTTTCTTCCCTAGTTCTATCAGAATACCTAAAATAGTTCTCTAGCTTCATTTCAACTGGACCAACCGCGAACTCAACATCCCCAACCACCGTAGTCAGATAATCTCTGGACCATTTCTCAATGGCAGGCCAATTATCCAAACATCCCTCCAACAAAACCGGCTTATTCGGCTCCTCAAACTTCGTAATGAAATCTTCAACAGAAAGGCCTCTCACCCGGGTGATATTATCTCTTCTAAGCCATTTTGGTTTCATTTCGAGATTCGCACACAACCAGCTCTGAAATAGATAATCAGAATAGAAATCTATAATCTTCAAATTTGATTCACCATCTCCAGACAACTGGAATTTCGGGTGGTAAGCAGCTACATAGGTAGATTTCCACGACCCATTAAACAAAAACTCTCCTTTTAGCTGTTCTAACACGAGATTCCTCCAGAGAGGCTCATGATTGGCAAAAATATAGAAAGATTTGGTTACAGTAGCCAAAATACCCAAATGAGTCGCCCCGAGAAGACCTAGAATATCCAAAACGAGCTCATCAGTGAGTATCTGGAGATTACCTAATCCAGTGTTTCGCACATTGACCGAACCAGGATTAAAATACAGGTTTCCGAGAGGTTGAACACCATGCTCTTGCGAAGGAGCTGCAATTTTGAGCTTAAACCCTCCTTCATCTTCATCTTCTTCTATTCCCTGGTTTAGTGTTTCACGCTGAATGAGCTTTCGCTTTTTGGATTTGGATTTACGACGCTTCGATGTTAGCAACAGATTCTTGTACTTTGGCATGTTTGACGGAGCATCCGCTTCAGCGGCGAGGGTTTTGGGTTTTAAGTTTTAACAACCGCGAGGGTTCATAACTCATAATCTTACTTAACCAGGAGATGGAATTGAAAATACAACTTGGGTTGAATCGGTTCAACCGTAAAAACTAATTGCTTAAGCATTAGTAGGTGATTGGTTTAGTACGGATTTTGATAATTTGACGATCAAAACAAAACCAAGTCCCGTTAACCGATAACTGTTGAGAGAATAAACCGAAAGACTCGGATTTTTTTTTTTTTGCTTTTCTTTTCTGTTTCTTTCCAGAGAATTTTCAAACAAGAATCTGGAAAAATTATACACAGCTTACAAATAAGGGGACGTTCTTTTGCGTGAAGCCTCACTGATCTTTTCAGACAATCATCAAACCCCATTCTCAAAGACAATTGCAACCCCACAACAAATGAAATATGGCAAACACAAAAAGAAAAGAAAAATTACTGCACATGAGATACCATTTTTCTCAGCAACCATGAAGATGGACAGAGTAAAGCACACCGCTCCCAATACCTACTACTTTTCACACATTGTGCGTTTCAAACCAAATTTGAGGATGTGATTGTCAAACTTGTGTGCTTGAGAGACATCTCCATTGCCGTACCCGAGGAGTTTTTTCTAGAAGCATTTGCAACCCCATGTTGTTCCCTTGCATTGTGTTCATGTATCTGCATTTACACCATTTGGAACACGGCAAGGATAAGTATGTATGTTTTAAAAGATCTTTGCAAGTCTATAAAAGGATCTTAATCGTTTATAATACTACAAACTCAAAACTCAGTTCCCATAGAAGGTATCTGAAGCACAAGATAATCAAGATTCGACACTGTGTTTACTTACTTGCTTCGACGAGGCTTCTTTCTCCAGAAAACAAAAGATGTGATCCACTGCACAGGATAATTAGAAAAATCAGTTACTTTCGGAGTATACAATTCATTTTAGAAATACAGAACAAAACTTACCACAAGGAGTATACTATCAGTATTTACTATATAAAGAACACATCCCACTGATTGGTATAAGAAACAAAAATCACCTTAAAGAGAGATATGAAATTGAATGCTCCAACAATAGATGCTTTCTGCAGAGGCAATCTCCGTTCTGGGACAACATCCTTAGATAGATGTTGGGCAATTTCTTTTAAAAGAACCATTTGAGCTTTCTCAGTCCTCATTGACATAATCGCCTGTCTCATTGATTCCCTGTCAGCCTCTAGTGCTTGAAGCCTCATGTAGAGTTTCGCTATATCAGGATCACCAAGATCCGGCTGATTCGATTTTTCTCTCGGAGACATCGCATAACCATCAACAGTATCATTCTTAAGCTTTTGCTCAGCAGCACAACTATGAGATACACCGTGATGCACAGAGTCAATAGTATAAACTCTATCATTCATGTCGTTATCGCCTATTTCTGATGAATCACCTTTTGCCTTTGCATAGGAATTACCCTCTGCATACGAGGTATCTTCCACTTTCCTGAAGCTCCCACTGTTGGACCTTGGTGACTCAGTGGGAAAATCAGGTCTATGTTCCCTATTTGTTCCCAAAAGTGAACTTGAGCTACCAGTGGAAACCCTCCTGCAATGCCTCTGATGCCTAGGACTCTGACCAATCATCAACTTCTCCGAATAATTTCTCCCTCCAGATACATCACCATTAGACTGAGTAAAGCTAGGATTTTTCTCCATCTGACTGATTCTTTGTTCCAATGTCTTCAAATTTTCTAGGCCATGAGGTGAATCAGCCAGTGGGTACTTTTCAACATCATCAACATCAATATCAGCCTCCAGGGGTCCTGGGTTCTCATTCACATTGCACTTTATAGGAGGGTAATCATATGTAGGGAGATCATATTGGTAATCACTTTCAATCATGCTCGGGTTACGGCTAAGCATGCTCTTCTCCGCATCAACCTCAGTCTCACTGAGCCCGAAACTCATCATTCTATGCTTATAAGCCTGAGCTTCACAGGTCATAGCCTGAATGGTCTGCTCCCTCTTATATATCAAATCTTCCAGATCCAAAAGCTCTTGCTGATCATGCTCCATTTTCTCCTCAGCAAAACGCTTAAACTGTCTCAATTCCATTTGGAGTTCAGCCTTGTCCCTCTGCAACCTCAATATCATCGACATTGCCTCACTTGCAGCTGTGGATGCAGCATTCCTCTCTTCATCAAGCTCCTCATACAAATCTTGAATCGATTGCTGTTGGCTGCTAACAGTCTCCCTTAGCAGTTCCAATTCATTCTCAATTTGGACTTTAGCATTGGAATACAAGTCCAGCTCCAGCTCCGGTATGTGAAACAGTTTATCATTCTCGAATTCCTCGTATTTTCTCTTCACAGAACGAAGCAGAGAACCCGGAGAAGCATCATTCAAAGAGCAACTGCATCCACAATCACAGCATCTAACACCATCCCTAGGGGAAGATACAATTGCCAAATCCATAACTTTGGTAACAGTATCCAAATCACAATCTAACGCTACTACACATATACATAGTAACGATCTCCGTAGTCTAGATCCGGGAACACGAAATGAGCGCCAATATAGCTCCTGTAAAAGTCAATTCTCACAAAGATTAATTCAATCTACAAAACGATCGCTACTAAAAAGGAAGCTCCTTTCATGGGCAGAATAGGAAAAAGCAAACAAGGGCAAAATCTGGAGCTTTACCTTACCGTTTAACAAACCAAGAACACGAAGATTAAAGCCAAAGGTCGGAGTTTTCCCAGGAAAATATAAGCTTCTATCCTCAGGAAACAAAACAATTGGAAGCTAAATGATATCACCTTCTCCTTCTACAATAATTTCTGGGAAATTTAACAGAACCCCACCAACAATTTTCTCGCTTTCTGTGGTAAAACGAAAAGTAAAAGCAAAAGAGAGAAAGCAAAAAAGAAAGAAGAAAAAAATCGATTTTTTTTTATTGGTTGTGAATCAGAGGGAAACAAAAACAAATCGTGGAAACAAAGATTGAGAGAATTGGTCGTCGTCTTCGTAGTTTCCCTCTGGTTTATTCTGAAACCCTAAAGCTTTCTGTTTTATTCTAATCTTTCAATTTGAAATCGAGGAATAAACAAGGCTTTTCTCTTTCAATGGAGTCTCGTCTCGTGCCCACAACAAACGACGACGACGGCTTAAGGTTTATTTTTGGTAAAACCGAGTTTACTAGAGAGGTGTAATATTATTTATTAACGGTGAAGATGTGTTTTTGTAAGAATGAGATCAACGGCTGAGATCTTTGTAAGATGAGGTGTCTTTTCTTTACCTGCGGAAAATACAGGTCAGCTAATCTGTAAATATTATTAGTTTTTTTTTTCTTTTTAATAATAAAAGAGTGTGCCTCATCTATGAACCAATTACTAAATTTGTCATTCTTATAACGAATTTGTAATTATCTCATCGTTTCGATTACTGTGATCTTATATTATCAGATAGAAGATGTACATGTGTGTTTTCTTTTTTTCCTTGAATTATCCCAATCAAAATTTTTAAAATATGTAGTATATGTTTTTTTTATTAATGACAAACATATTGAAAGCTTTATTATTATTACTATCAAGTTCATAAAATTCAGTATCTAGTAAGTTATTATGTTTTGGACATTAGATAGTACTTTTTAAAATTTATGAATCTATTGTGTTCTCAAAAATGGGGAAATAGTCATATATTAGAGTTTTTTTTTTTTTAAATGACATCTTCCTTGAAGATATGAGATATATAAATGGTGACAAACCTTATTAGAAATCATGCATGAACAAATTGTTAATGATACATTAAATGGAGGTAGATTTAGCTGATGAATTTCTTATCAGTAAGTTTTATTGCTTCGAAGAGATCAATTTAATCCCAAAATTTTCTACCTATTTTAAAGAAATATTTGAGTCTAAAACATTTTGATATCTAAGTAGGTTATGCAGAAACAGACAGTTTAAATATTTGAAATGTTTGAATTTGAGACCTAGCTATACAATTCTGACCTGTAAAATATATCTTTGATGGTTTTAAATTGATTTAAGATACGTGTGATTCACGAACAGAACAATAAATCACATTGTAAACGATACATTATGTATATTTTTTTTTATGGGACGACTAATTCAAATGGTATTATTTATTTGATGTTTCTTATCTTACTATTATTTTTTGGGGTCAGATTGGAAGTTTCTTATCGGAGAAACTTTTCTTTATTAATGTGGAATTATTGGGTGTTTCCGAGTGGAAGTTATGGGCCATCGACATTGAAGCTTTCCAGGTCAACGTAGCCTAACATCATGAAAACATGATGAGTTTAAGCCCTTTGTTTTTTTTTGGGACAACAAATGTTCGATTAAACTAAAACTATACTGTATATGGGTACAAAAGTTGCGATTAGAACTAGTGGCCTTAAAAATTCTTTTAAGAAACGAACTAAACTTCGTCTTAAACCTAGATATATAGTATAGTGGAGGAAAGATTTCGTTTAAATGGATAACAAATTTCATGTCATTAATTAATATTAGGGAGTACCGAAGACTTGATACGTTTGTGTATTATCGATTCAAGTCTATTTGAGTTCAATACTTAAGACAAGAAAAACCTTGCATAAAGAAGAACATATACTTTGACATACTTATTCTGGCAACGAGCTGATAAGAAAAATGGAAAGTCAAACTACCAATATATGGATATACCATTTTAAGGTATGATTACGAATGTACCATGTATAAAATATAACGAAACCAAGAACATTGTATACGATTTGTGTACATATATATATATATATATATATATATATATATATGGTTCAAACTTGTTGACATGGCATTCTAATTAAATCAAACTCTTAGTTACCTTCGACAAGCTTAAACTTTATCTTTGACAAACAAAAAAAAAATTACCTTCAAAACAAGCCAAAATGCTAAAATAAATAAGACAAGTTGTTCATAAAGTCTCTAATGATACCAAGAACTTGTTCCGCAGCCTCGGAAGATGGATTGTTAGAGTAGAAGCCATGCTCCTCGTTTTTAAATTCAATGTAATCTACTTTTTTGCCTCCCATCCTCTTCAATTTACATGCATACTCTTTAGCCCTATCTCTTAAGAGTTCTGAGCCGCCGACAATCACCAACATTGGCTCTAGGCTGACTGATTCGAGTCTAGGGCTCATCGGTCCAAAAGGGTTAGCCATGGGATGATTTCTTGTTGCATCTTTTGGTAGTGACAATCTCCAAAACCTTCAAGAAGTTCAAAAAAGAAGTAGTTAAGCCCACTTTCTTTTCTCTCTCTCTCTCTCTCTCTCTCTGAGTCTCATATTGTAATAGACTATACCATTACCAATATTTTACTATACATATAGCTTTATGACAAAGGCCATGAAGAAGACGGGTCAATCATCTCATTGTTCAAACATAAAAAGAGAAACGATCAATTAGAGAGAAGACTTGAATGATATGTGATCTCAATGATTCCACGTGCGTTGATAAACATGAATATGCACATTCAAATTAATATGCAAAATACACATATATATATATTCTCTTGCATAAGATGTGAGAGTGAGACACTAATTAGTTGCATTGGGATAGTCACAGCTCAGGAGAAACAGACACAAATTAAACTGAGATCAATGATAATAGGGAAAACGAGGATAATGCATGACGCACTATCTCCTTTCCAAATATATCAACTACTGTTCTTGATATCTCATTATCTGTTTATTTCATCATCCCACTAATCCAATAACCTAAAACCACATGAATTTGCATCATATGCATTATGATAAAATCATACAAAAATACACGAAACTCGCTAAACTGTAGTATATTATTGATGCTTTGAAAACTCATCAGACTTTTGAAATTGTAAACTTATCATCTATCATAGATATATAGATTACAGACCATTTTCAAAAGAAACAAAAAAAAATCCTGAATGAGTAGTACAGTCAATCAAAATCGTCAAATATAATGGTAGGGTTTCTAATTGGTTGTGATCATGATTTTATAAGGTATCTTTTAAGTTTTTCTTATTCGATTACTTTCCATACATGATACTTTCTAGCTAAGTTGTCTTCCATCTACTGGATGATTTTTTTCTTCTTTCAAGATCCATTAATTCGTGTATCCACTGTGATGGAAGACCCTAATATTTGAAAAGCCAGCCATTTATAATGTTGAATGACTTGAGACTAATCAAAATAGTGGAGTATTAGTAGATTAAGCACATTGACTATAGTTTTTGTATGACGTAACATTATAACAGTCACGTCATGGGCTAAAAATCATACGTCTTCGCCGATTCGATTGTATCAATTCAAGATCATTACTATTTTCTCATTTTGAATTTATTTTTAAAAAAAACATATCACTATACATCATTTGGCTGTTGGTTAGTTGGTGAATGGTTGTAATCAAAATAAATGTATCCTTGGTAGGAAGAGTCGTTTTCTTTAGAAAGGTTCGTGTTTTCTTGTGTCGTAGAAATAAGTAGACTAACTGCGAATTCGATTATAAAAATTTATCAAAAACATTAATGAAAAATATCTTCTGAAAATATTAGAGAGTCTATAATTTTTTTTGTGATGTTTAAACAACACACATCTGTGTATTCATGAAGAGACACTGTGACTCTAGCTGTCTCTTTCTCATGCGACTCGGCAAATTAACTCCCAAGGTTTAAATTGGCATTACACACATAAAAAGATAATATATGAAATTAAAGTAACTGAAAACGACCTCTATAATGACTTTATACATTTAATAGTATGCTTTAAAAATAGTTAATAGTTAGGTTATAAACTAGTATGAAGTCATGCATGACTAGTAATTCAAATTTTTAATGTTCTATGCAAAAATTAAAATTATTCGTTAGTACGTCTAAAAGAAAAATTAAAATATTAGAAAGTGTTGTGTTAGCTTACTTGTCAAGCAAATCCAAGTTGAGCAAAGCTTCACTTGGGCCATCTTCCGACTTAGTCCTCTCCTCCCCGCCAAAAAACGGCCCCAAGAGAACGTAACCACGAACCCGAACCGGTGTCAACTCGACCGAACCGGATCCTGAGCGGACAGCGAGTTGATGAGCTATGTTCCCACCGGAGGAGTCACCCACAACAAAAACACGGTCAAAGTCAACCCCCGGTCCATCTTCAAACCAGTGGTCCGCATCACCTGAAAGAGCCTGGTCTTGGAGCCATACGAGCGCAGCCTCGGCATCCTCGAAGGCAGCGGGGAGGCGGTGTTCAGGTGCTAACCTGTAGTCGGGTGCGACCACAAGTGCTTGGAGGGAAGATGCGAGGGTTAGACAGAAGTTGTGAAAGTGAGGCCAAGAACGTGAGCCAAAGCAGAAGCCACCACCGTGGAAGAAGACCACGACGGGGATGGTGGTACGGTTGGTGGCTGAAATGGGTTTGTAGAGACGGAGGTGAAGATTGTTTGGTTTGTGATAGATGGAGTCTTTGAATACAACGGTTTGGTGGCTTTTGAATGGGATTTGTTGGGTGATAAGGTCAATGCTCTTGGACCTTAAAACGGTGCCGTTGCTTAGGAGCTGAAGTAAACCCATGCAGTCTTCTGCTACTTGTGCTTCTTCTCCTAGGGAACCCATTCTTCTTGATCAGTTCTTTTAATTAGTCTCCCTTTTGTTTTTTTTGGATATGTGTCTTGAGTGTCATGTGATGTAAACTATATATAGATGGAAGTAACCAAGGGTACTTTGGTAATATAAAATGTGGATATGTCAAAATCTTTGAGGGAGCCCACGTTTTAATTGTTTTGCGGCTGATTCGTCTCATGTGACTTGGTCATTGCTATCGACCTCTTATGGTTTTTGTCAATCCTAAAAAGATGCACTTAGATCATGAGTCGGTGCTTCAAGATACATAACACGTCGCTCTCATCTTTCCTTAGATTTTACCACTTGCAAACAAGTAAATGGATGCGATTTGCTTGCATCAGCTGTTTTGTACTTGACATGTAACTTTAGGTTTCAACAAAACAGAAGAGAAACAGTATGAAACCAAAGATACAACAGTGTTACACATACAACATTAACATCTATTTTTAACTAAGGAACGCTACCTGAAGAGACACACAAGGAGTCTTAGAAACATACATGGGGAGGAATTAACTTTCCCGGGTTCATGATATCGTTCGGGTCCAATGTTTTCTTGATTTTCTTCATAGTTTGTAGTGCTTCTATTCCCAGTTCTTTCTCCAGATACTTCCATGACATAACCAAAAGACCCGTTCAATTCACAACTGGACATTCATATAAATGAAACACAAGACATGATATGAATAGAAGAAGCTATACATACCTTCATTTTCCCTGTTCCAACACCGTGCTCTCCAGTACATGTTCCTGATGACAAGGTTCAGAACCAAGTGGCATCATTAAAATCATGTTTTTCTAAATCGGGCAACAAGCGTATACAGGTTGTAAAAAATAGACACAATAAGGACGATGTAAATATAGCCAACTTGATCTAACAAGCTAATTAGCTAACAAGCACCACAACATCACTCTGTTAAAAGTTAAATAATCAAATGCTAGGCCTCGTTTGTTTAGCAAACATATCCAACCTATTTGTTGATGATTTTCACCAAAAGGAACAGAAAGTTTGACTCCTACCGATCTTTAATTTGCTTTTCGATTTTGATCAGGGAATATGTTAATAAGCTTCACATCTATTACAGTTTTGCACTTTTGCAAACACACAAAGAATGGAAAAAGCATTTACCATCCATGGACAGTGCACTGTGAACCATAAAGTGGTTCAGTCTTTCTGCTTCTCTTCGCTGCTCTTCCTTGCTCGGATCAAACATAATACATGCGTGAAAGTTTCCATCTCCGGCATGAGCAATAACAGTACTGAAAGTAGAACAACAATTGTCAGTATACACTTTTTAAGAAGTTAAGGCCTAGTATGTTGATGATATTAAGCATAGGAAAATAAGATACCACAACAAGGACGATGCTTCAATCTCTTTCTTGGATTTTGATATTAGTTCTGCGAGGTGAGACAAAGGGACACAGACATCCTGTAAAAGAAATAGGTACAGATGATTCCTTGTTTTGACCTTATAGATAAAGAATAAAATAACAAAAAGATTATGGCACAACATGGTTTCTAGGTTCCTGATTGTAGCCTGGAAAGGTCATCTATAGCCAAAGTGTGTCAAAGAAAAACAACATACCGTAATCATTGCTTCATGCCCTGGCGCCATTGCATAGCAAGACCACAATGCCTCCTTTCTTATCTGCATAAAAATTAGAGCCAGAGGCAGTAAATCTTTGGTAACTCAATGTTATTAGAAGCAAAGGACAGTGTAATAATTGTACAGTTTTTTTTGCCCATATCCTTATTCACAAATCACCAGAAAATAGTTCTCACATTTGGTAGTATACCATAAACAGGATAGTGAAGAAAACAAATTTGGACTATACCAAGAGTCTACGAAGCAAGAACAGACCACAACAACAACAAGTACATATTTTCCGTCTTTTCTGCTTCTCATTTATGCTGGAAGGTTCAAGGGGGAAAGTGTTGGGAGTGGGACAGAGAATTACCTTCCAGAGTTCTTTTTTTGCTTCAGGTTCTTCTGCAAACATAAAATCTGATCCATTGTGTTTCGAAGCAATCTGCTGAACAATTTGTGTCTGCTCACGTGTATATGCCTCTAACAGAGAGAGAGAAAAAAAGATCGAGAGTATTAGAAGACAATGATTCTCTCTTTATGTGTCTACTGGAAAGCAAGACTGAGCATTAGAATCCTGTGATCGGATAAATTAGAAGATACAGGGGAGTGAATATGATTTCTCTAACAGATACAGATATTGTTTAGAAAGAGTAAACTACTATAAGCAATGTATAATCTTAGATAGCTTGAAATACCAATTGGAAAGTACAAAATATGACACAGAATCACCTGTGCCTATAAATTCGAACATCAGAGTTGGAGCTTCATTCAAGTTTTTCCCGTTTGCCATATTAATAGCCCTGATTTGAACCTCGTCAAGGAGCTCCACTCTTGACACCTGATGGGAATAAATATATGGCTGAGAAGATTCTAATAAAAATTATAAATCATATAATTCAGACGCAGAGGTCTAACCTGTATTCCAGACATCATAGTGGCAATGGCCACGTCTGCAGCATCCTTAACTGTAGGGAAATTGCACACTGCCACCTAAAATTATATCATAAATGTGTATGGAACTGAATCATAAGAAAAATTGATAACCACTGCAAATGATGACAAAAGGTGTTTGAGTGTTTCTATCAAACAAGTCTGGATTGTAATGCTATTTTACACACTTGAATGTTAGAGTGATGTACAATCCATACTGAAGCAGGAAGTAACAAAGGCAAGGGAAACAAGGGTCCATAAGGCAAATAACTTATACTATTCCTTGAAATGTTTGTTTTGAGATTTATTTTTACTCGATTATAATGCTGGTAGTAAAAGAGTTGAGATATAGAAAATAAGCAAAGAGACATATTAAGCCAAAACAGAAATATGTGAAACTCTAGTCAGGCTATATGATTTTTTTGGCAAGAGAAAACTAAGTATGAATTTTTGCAAAAAAAAAAATGAACTCAATTTGGACCTTCAAGGGCGAACTAAATCACATAGCAAAGGAGCTTAAATATCTTTTTGGTAGAAACCTGAATCAGAACTCAAAGATAAATGAACGAAATCTACGACAAAGGAAGAAGTCAATATACCACTGAATGCTGCGGGATTTTCTGAAGCCGGAGAGTAACCTCAGTTATGACTCCCAAAGTCCCCTCACTCCCAATCATCAAGCGAGTCAAATCGTATCTGAGATACCAGTCCAACAAGTATCAAGCATCAACTTAAATGATACTTAATCAAACAACCGAAAGCATACGATTCAGCTCTTACTTATAGTTTATTGTTTCTGAGAAAAAGAGATCTAAATAAAAAAACCAAGAAATTAATTAAAGACTAAAGACAAACCCCGCAGCACTCTTTCTGGCACGTGAAGCTGTCTTCACAACATCTCCATTAGGAAGCACCACCTGAGATGAGCATAGCATAAATAAAATAGTACACTGGGGGATAAATCAGTGGAAGAAGAAACAAACCTTAAGGCTTATAACATTGTCACGCATAGTTCCATACCTACAAGCTAGTAGCAAAATTATAATAGCCAACCGGATTAAAGCACCCTCACAATTATTACAAAGATGGGCAATCAAACAAGTGAAAAGAAAAGTTGCAGACGAACTACCTTACAGCTAAAGAGCCAGAGCAACGCGTAGCACACATGCCTCCTATCGAGGCGCCAGGTCCTGCACCAGATATTTTTTTTTATCATGAACGGACCCCAGAAACATGAAATTGAAGTTCAGGAGTCAATTTAATACAACAACACTAAAGATGCTGAATGATGCAGCAACAGCACAAAATATATTTCTAAAGCGTTAATTGACGTTACATAAAAATAAAAAAATCAGTTCATCAAAAACTCTGTTCCAAAAATTAAAGCATAAATATGAAAGCTATGATCTGAGAGATAAGGTACAATCTCAATGTTGTCGAACCTGGGTCAAGAGGAAAGAATAGACCGTATTCTTCCAAATATTCATTAAGCTCCAGCCAACCAATGCCGGGCTCAACAACAACGTCCATATCCTCCACATGTAATGCCTTCACACTCTAAGGTTTGAAAGAAAAAAGTTTGATTTAATAACATTTGTATGTGGAATATAAGTGATGGACTGATGCTCATTCTTCCTATTTCCTGATCTAGGAAATTAATTAGGATTTTCAATTCCTTATTTAAAAATAAGGACGAAGTCTCGTTTGTGAGACTCACCCAAGCTAGAGAGTGTGATATAGGTTTATTGGGATATGCATTCCAAATGAACGAGTTACATCATTGAAAATCGTCTTTCTATACTAATGTAGCAGGTACATGGAATGATTTATTGCATGACACCAAAAGGATAAGTTTGAAATGAAAATCAAGGACGCTGATGTCGAACTCAAAAGATTAGCACATACCTTCATTAATGACATGTCAATGCATACACCTCCTTTTGGAGCCAGGGTATGACCCTCAATCGATGTTGCCCCACCATATGGTACAATAGGAACCTAATCAAATAGTAAATATCAAATCCACCAGGAAGCTACAAATCCCAAGTAATATAGCATATTGGCCTAGACTAGAACTCAAAAAGACTGAGGGCACTGAATTTTCTACAGGTACAAACTTACAAACCTTATATTCATTGCAGGATTTAAGAATCTTGGAGACTTCTTCTTCGGACCTAAACAATATAAAAAAGGATGATGATCCATGCATCTGTTCTTAAGACCCGAACCATTCTCAGCTACTGATATTAATCTAGAGGGCAAAAACATTGCAGCAATGAGTAGTCTCACCTTGGGAAAACAACAACATCAGGAATGTTTACTGCCTTGTGAAAACTGTTCTGAGGCTTCCCATGGAAGTACCTTTCGTCGTAGTCAGTAGTCAGGTTATCCTAAAACAGAAGAAAGATAGGCAACGAAATTCAGAAGAAAAGTGGAAACTTTCAAATACGTCAGAACATAGGAACAGTTCAAAAAGAAGAGAAGAGTCACAAATTCAAATTTTGGAAGCACCTGGAGGATTGTCTTCAATTGAGTAATAAGCTCCTTAGGGACTTCCTTGTATTCCCCTTTAACTACAGGCTCAGTGCTATCTTTCCCACCAATAGTTACATCTCTGCAGAGAATTGAAAAATAAACTAACAATCTCACGATTCTGCGTTGAATGACTTCAAAATTATGAAATTTTAATAGAGAATGACGAACCTTGGATCCAAAGCTGATGATGATTCGCTGATAGAAGGATGCGACTGATTCATGAACGCATAAGAAGAGGCGGAAGCGGCTATTGCCAATGGAAGAAGTGAGCTCGACCACCAAGTTGGGAGTCTCCGGCGTCCCTTCTCCGGGAAAACTACGGTCACATCACCGGTTAACTTGGGAGTCGAGTGGAGCTGACGAGATTTCCGGAGAAAAGAGAAGACTGTTTTAGAGCGAGCGAACCTTGAAGTGAAAGCCATGGATTGTGGGTGGATTTCACGGCCAGACGGGGAGATTGGGAATGAAGAAGAAAGGAAATACAAAAAAATAAATAAAAAGTCAAAAGTCAAAACTAATCAAACCATTATTATAATATCTCCGGTTTACAGAAGTCAAAATCACGGTGGTTCCTTCCAACATATGTTAAACCGGGAAAATCAAATTCCCGCCGAAAACAAAATCGGAGAGAAAAAGAAGAGATCTCAGTGAAGCAAGAAGAAAGCTTTTTTTAGAGATGGAGGAAGAGCTCAAGAGCTTGAGCAAAAGCTTAGGAGGATTCTGCAATCATCTTCAAAGTAGCTGTGATGCTTTCAATCATTCTCTCCAGCGTCGTCCTATTCCTCTTGGTCTCTTTCTCTCTTTTTCCCCTTTTCACTCTGATTCTTTTGTCATAAACCCTAAAAATTTAAAAAATTCATTTTTTTTTTTTGGATTCTGGCAGATTCGGCTTCATCGACGTTCATCAATAGCCTCAATCGTCGACTCTCTACAGCAGCCTCTGAGCTCAATTTCCTGGATTCAATGTCTTTTGGGACTGTCTCTTTTGAGGAGCTTCTGGGTCACTGTAGTCAGATCTACAAGAATAATCAAGACCATCTTTTGCATCTCCAGGACCGCCTCACTGACTTCGGCTATGTTCCTGGTACTCTCTTTTTGCTTTTTTGTTTCTTCTAAGATTTGCTCCTATGTTACTGTCTAATCCTTTCACAATTTTATGTTTTTGGACCTAGAAATTGAAATTGATCAAGGTATAGATGAAGAATCTGACTTTAATGCATATGTTCATGGGGATTCAAGGCATTTGGGTGATGATTTGGAACCTTATTCGTTGCAAGTCAAAAAAGGATTAGATGAGGATGATCTGTATCCTTTTTTACTAGATTAATGATGTCAACCAGACAATAAGCAGCTTAAAAGCATGTGGATTTTTGTTATAGTTTGACGTTTGTTTTGTCCTCCTGATCAAATCCTAATCACAGTGTTGTGCTGGATTCGTTTTCCTTGACGTTTCCTAGTCTGTATGATTCACTAAATTTGAAGAAGCTTGGGCTTTCAGATGCTTGTCTTGCAACTTTGGCTTCGGAAGGTGAGGCACCAACATTTTTCTCTAGTGTGATTTGCTGTAATTCTTTAGTATGTATGTACAGGATGGTTTTTACTACTTTGACCATGTTCTTAATGTTTCTTACTTTTCCAACTGTTTCCAGGTAATGATAATGTGAAGGATCCTGAAACGTCTTTGAAAGAATCAGTCAAGTCAGTTTTTGATGCCTTAGAAATAAATAAATCCTTATGTGTTTCCTTCTTAGTCGTACATCAGCAAGTTTTCTTATGATACAGGGCCAAAACATTTGACACAAGTTCTCTACCTCCTCCAAAGGCATCAGAGCTTTCCAATAGTTATTTCTAAGCCTTTAATAGTGTGATTTGATTGTCCGGGAATTTTTCATCAGTCTCTGGTATAATGATGTTAGACTTTGTTACATGCAGAAGATGAGAATGCGACACTAGAGATGGATAGAACGTCAGGGCCTACGTTAACATTGCTAAAAGAAGAATATGAAAGTCTTCCCTCTTTCATGAAGTCTCTAGCATCGTGGGAGGTATTGCCCTAGTTCCAACTTTTTGTATAATTTTCTGCCATCAAAATTATCAGCAAAACATGAAAACTTACTATCCCCTGCAAGCCTGAACCTGCTGTCTGTTTAGTTGGCTCTTTTTAAATTCAGAACCACCAACAGAAGATCTAAGTTAGTTTGCAAGAATTTTGTGATCAAATCTTTGTCCATTATTTGGTTTACATTTTTCACTGCCTTGTGCATTCTGCTATAAACATTCTCCCTAGCCTGATACTGGTTCTTCATAGCACGTCCTAATGTTGGTTATTTGTGAAACACGATTCTGGTGCACTGAGATAACCAAAAGTATTGGGTAATTGTGAATTTGTGAGGATTAGTTTGATTTTGCAATGGAACTAACACAGTAAAGGCTTATTAGTATTATATTCATTTTCTAGTTTGTTGCCATGCTCAGATTTTGTCTTCCTTTCAAAAACTAGAATTCAGACTGAGGTCTTAATAATCTCTATGCCCAAAAGATTTTGTTTGTTTATACTGTTTGAACACTCAATAGGTTCCCTTAACTATTTCCCTCAATATATTTAAAGCATGCATATGTTTCCAGGATCTGCTTAGTGCCGTGCAGAAATTCAACATGGTCCTCGATAGCAAGAAACAAACAAATGGGTCTTACTACTTCCGTGCAGACGAGATTCCGACTCTAAGACTTGGTAGGTTCATATCTCTCACACCATATCTTGCTTGTAGCACCACAAAGTTGATTAATTTATTGAACCAGACTATAGATGTAAAAGCTAGGATCTTCAATTAATATCTTGGGATTCACAAACAATAAATGCGCAGCATAGACAATGATGATGGTTTATATTGCAGGGCATAAGGAAAAAGCCTACACGTTGCTGCTGACCCGGATGAAGAGACTTGTAGTTGAGACAAAGGACGGTGTTGTATCTTATAGAGTTGCATAGAGCGGAGAGTAATCCTTGTGTTTTAAAAGTCTTCACATCGTAACAGTAATATGTAAACAAGCTGCAAACCAAAAATATTCAGTTTGAGATATATCCGCAGCGTGCGAATGGTCAAACTTGCGAGAGATAGCTATCAAGTGTTTGTTAATCATTTTTGAATGTTAATAATATTTCCCCCATGAATTTGTTTACATTTCAAAAAAAAAGCTGAGAAGCTTTTGAAACCCTATGAATAGCTTCAAAACGGTCAATAAATATATCTTTACAGTCTTCAATTTCGGGTATAAAAGAGATTGTGGCCTTCTTTAAACACTTGGCGTTCTCTAAGATGTATGCCACCAAATCTTCCTCTTCTCCTATTCCTCCATAGTTTATCATCTCAAACTCCTCCAGACTTGATGACAAACATTCCGGATCAGAGCTCCATAAAGGATATGCATTAGAAGCTTGAGAGGTTGATCTCTAAGAAGCAACAAGTGGTACTATCAATTACACTAATTGTTAAAATGAATTATTGAGTTGGATCAGGTGGGTATACGTACGTAATCAACTATAAGAGATTTTAGTTTAGGAGTATTTCGAAGCAAAGGCACGAGTGATTCCATCCAGTCTGAGTTACATGGAACTAGCTTACACTTTATCAGCCGAAAGAATTTGATGGTGCCGCAGCACACAGCCTACATTAATGATGAACAAAACGACATAAGTAGTGCAACAATTAATGGGGAGCACGTACAAAACTAGGCTAGAGAGAGAGAGAGAGAGAGAGATACCATTTCATGAGTCAAAACCAACTCCAGAGACAAGACCGCGGAAAGAGGTCTTAACAGCTGGTCAATATCAGGGAAATACTTACCCTTGATAAAAGCATATTGGAGGCAAGGCATATTCTTGATCGAGAAAGAGTTTCCTGAACGATCAGTGATGTAAAAGTCTCTTAATGCCGGAGTATCCAAAACCAAAGACCTATTGATCTACTTGTACATCAGCTGGCAATGATGTATAGTTACGGTACGACAAGAACCGTAAAGAAGGCACTTTCACACTAAACGTGGCAATATTGTCATCCTTTTTCCTTTTCACACACAAATACCTAAGAACGGGACAGCTCGATAATAAGGCAACGAGAGAAGCCTCGTCTTTGTACACCACATAATATAGGTCGAGGTTTCCGAGAAGTGGGAGGGAAGAGGTACAAGGAGGATCCACGAGAATCTTGTGGGAGAGTTGCAGATGCAAGAGTGTTTTGCAGGTGTAAAGGCTAATGGGCATTCTGGTTGGATCTGCTGACCATACAAGCTTGAAAAAAAGCACCCACACGCTGCGGTTAATAGCACTTTCAACCCATTTTCCAACATTAGCATCACTAGGACATTGTGGTCCGAGTCTGATGGACAAGATTGCTAAGACAGGTGCTTTGTGGGATTCCATTGACTTGTCAAGAAACCAGTAAACGCTTTTTTTTTTTGAGCCTTCGTCATCGTCAGCATCATCATCATCATTATTATTATCATCATCATCATAAAAATCATCATCGTCATCGTCATCATCAAGTTCATCACCGTCATCATCACTTTCTTTGTATGCAAGAAAGGGTACCATCGTCCAGATAAAACGCCACCGCTTAGACAAGATCATGGTGGCTACTGCATCCTTTGTCGGGATAGAAAAAAGTATCGTCACAAGCACATCGTCGGGTAAAGCGCTGATCCTGTCTTCACAAGTTATCTCTTCAATCCTGCCACCACAGTTTTCATTAGTTTCTCGCATCTTCACCAGGCTATAAACCCTAAGAGAATTGATTCCGTGTCTAAGGCAAAATTAAGAGAATATGTTATTGTTTTATATAGGCTCAGATATACTTTTACTAATACTAACTAAATATATTTCCTTAATTATATATATTTATGACCTGTCAAAACTATTTATTTGCATTACTAATCGTTTTTGTTTTAAAATAATAATAATAATAATAATATGTAAACAAGCTAGAAACAAAAATATTATATAAAATGAATTATCCGTTTGAATAAGAATAAATATCTAACGCAAACAACATGCAATAATGGGGTTTTGAAACATGTTGAGGAATAGAAAAAACTTAAGCATCTATTCTATTAAAGCTGAAGTACACAATGAATTTACACTATACTTTCAAAATGAAATAATTATCATTTCTAACTGGGTTAACACGCGGATCTAACTAACTAAACGGATATGTTAATCGGGTTTAGAGATTTAATCTCCATCGTTCATTTTTCAGTTGATAAAAAAAAAAATTGGTTTTCAATAATT
>NW_006238918.1:2012279-2012709 GCF_000375325.1 Capsella rubella
AATACAAATTTTCACACCACATGCTTTCATATCGTTTTTAATCAATGTTTACTCATAATATTTTACTTTTTGTGTTTAATTTTTTTAAAACAACTAATTGTAATCTACTTTTTTGATGTAGTAGCTTGAGATTTTGAGGTATTTGGGAAAACTACGAAGATCAACAACATCCTCCCCAATAAACCCAAAAAACGTGGTATGCATTCGAAGGTTATTTAGTCATACTTCTTATCATCATATATGTAAAAAAAGTTAAATAAAATGGTTAATATTCCTTTTAAAAAATTTTCCTCTAAATTACATGGTATATATATATGCATTTAAGATTTTATCGCAATCGTTTATTTGTA
This sequence comes from Capsella rubella, assembly GCF_000375325.1. NCBI lineage: Eukaryota > Viridiplantae > Streptophyta > Magnoliopsida > Brassicales > Brassicaceae > Capsella > Capsella rubella. The sequence goes on from NW_006238918.1 coordinate 2,012,630, forward strand.
GATTAAATCTTGATCGTTAATCTAAATTTTCAAATATCTAAAAGATTTTATAGATATTATAATTTTTATCTAAGGAAATT
>NW_006238918.1:2013245-2217420 GCF_000375325.1 Capsella rubella
CCATGAATAAAAATACTAGTCTATTTTATGAAATAAAAAATTTGATTGATAACATTTTTTCTTTAAAAACTTATAAGAAAAAATCATTTTCAGAAACGAAAAAGGAAGGAAATAAATTTCAACTAATATTACCTCTTTTACTAACCGATTTTAGATAAAAAATGATAATAAATTTAATTTTGGTAAGCATTTAATTAATTTAAACTAAATTTTAAAATATTAAAATAGCATTACTTTGAAAGATATTCTGGTCATCTCTTAAAACAGGTCTCTTAATCGGGTCTTGGAATTAAATCTTATTTTCGAATATCTAAAAGATTTAATAGGTATTATAATTTTCAATTAAGGAAATAGTTTAGGTGAAAAATCTCAGTTTTTTTATGTTTTTCATTAATATTTCTAAATTTAAATATTTCGTACATTATTAAACTTAAAACATTTAATTTACCTTATTTCAAGTAGATTAAAGATTAAATTTTATATTAAAATTGTTTACAATTACAATATTTATCATATTTTCCTTTTTTGTTAACATTTTAGCAGATTAGTTTATCATATACTTTTGCCAATAGTTAAATTTTATTCATAAGGTATTCATAAATAGATTATCCAAATTTATGAAATTGTTATATATCACTTATGTTATCTTTCAACCGATGTACAATTTTTGTAAATTATATTAAAAGATTGCATTTTCTTATACACCGTTGAGGTAATGTTCGTGATTGATAAATTTAACGGTTTTAGGGAAAATATAATATATACGTACTTATATTAAAACCAGACCTAATTACTATTGTATATATTATTTACTTTCTATACAGTTAAAATATACAAATCAACACGCGATTTAACTCTATAGAATTAAAATTAAAATATACAAGACCATTATGTTTATCCTATACTATTGAATACCAAATATTAATACAAATCCAATTATATCTTTAGTTTAAAAAATATTATCCGTGCCATCCTCTAGTAATAGTGTATGTTGCGAGGCGGCTGCATCGAACACTTGGATAGACATAGAGTATGTTGCGGAACTGAGCGGAACTGAACAAACTTATCTCCAAATGGCGATTCTTTTTTTGTTCTTTTAAACACTTGTCTGACATCACTAAATAATTTATTAGGCAAAAGCAAAACAATAATAATAGGAAAATTGCAATAAAGAATACAATCCCCAGTCAAAAATCTTCTTAAAACGCCCCAATCTCTAGAATTACAAATGTTTCGGTATTCTATCAACTCTGAAAGCCAAACTGCGTCTCCGAATCCAAGCGACGGGGCTTCCATTTTTTTTTTTTTTTTTGCGTAATAAAAAAGTTGCATGTGCAAATGGTCTTCACACATTCCATATATTAACACAAAGTATTGAAGCACGAAAGAAAGGAAGAAAGAAGGAAAGACGAAAAAATAATAATAGAGAAAACACACTATCAATGCCCACACCCAAAACCCTATCAGACCAAATTCTCTACAACATCTCCTACGGTCCTCCCTCACACTCGCTCGCTCTTTCCCTCCTTATTTTATGCATCGGTCCAATCAATGCCTTGGTCCAACGTTGCTGGCTGCCACAATGTCTCACTGGCCATTGTGTTTTTTCATTCCTCTTTTTTTCTCTTCGTGGGGGCTAATTGTATATTTTCACCGGCTTCTCATATGCGTGTCGGTTCTACAAGGATAAAAGTGGGAGATTTTTTACCTGCTTACACCTCCTTAGGCTAATTTATCTAGTTAGTTATAACTATGAGAGTTTTTTACCTGGTTTGCAGCATAAGCCCTCTTAGGAGTAGTGTCTGCGTGCTCCAACCCGAGGTACTGCTCAAAAGCACCATAGACATCTCTTCTCTGTTTTACCATTTTCAATCCCAAGACAGAAACGTTAGCTCTCAGATATTAGCATGAGCTTTTCTAGAAAATCAGAGTAGAAGAAGTACAAACCTGAAACCGATTATAAACAACATCTGTGTCCTGCAAGTACTCTGGACGCCCCATTGACATAAACGCAAACTTCCACTACATTATTAATGAAGCATTAATAATTGTACCATTTCCGCTAAAATAGAGATTTAGATTTGAACACTAATCAATCGTGCTTCGTGCATACCTTGGCAAAGTCCTCATCGGATACATGAAGCTTCTTTTGGATACGGTTCTTGATTTCTTCAAGAGTCTCACCTTCATGGATTACCAAGAAGAAGGGCTCACCAAAGTTTTGCACTTGCTGAGGAACAAACAAACATGATACTCATAAGACCCCTTTGCCACATTCCCCACTCTTTGGGCTAAAACTCTTATATATAATAAGGTTCACAGCAAAACTTGATAACTAATTATCACCTGGTTTTGTCCAGTCTCCTTAGCAAAGTGGTACACAAGAATTAAGCGATCATTTGGACCGATGTTCTTCTCTTCTTCCGGAATCTGAGAGTAAGGAGAACATATGTTAACATCTCTGACGGATGGATTAAGAACCAGGGACAACTTGACGACATATCAAACTATTTATTGATCCCCAGACACAAATACTTTCCACCCAAGCACTTTGATCTAGTGTACTATGGATATAACTCATCCATTGAAAACTATCACATCTCTTTCATTTAATATCCGACTTTGATTGAAAACGAAAATTTTCATTCTGAGATCACAGGGAAACAAAGTTACTAGAATACTTAGAAAAACAGATCTAGTGAACAGTGAGAGCATTAAGACTTAACAAAGTACCAAAATGTGTGATGATGGAAGTAAGAAAAAAGAAGGTACAGCCTAGTAACATACCTCCTCAGCTCGTAAAGTCCAGTACTGGTCATTTATATTCTCAATTCTTTCAGTTGATGGGAAAATCTGCAAGGCATACGAGCACATTGGATTTACGTTCATACTTAAGAGGGTGGCAAGAACTTCAGGAGATATGGTAGAAAAGAGGCCATCATTTATAGGTTCATAAAAACATCGACTACAATGTAAAAGATAAGAAGTCCCTTGCTACCTTGTAGATTTTGTGGTAAAACACCTCAAGCAATCTCAGTTCTGCATCTGGATGTGAAAGTTCCACCTGATTCAGGCATAGACCTTAGATTTACTTGCATAACATCAAATGGCCAACTTTATTGATATCCATTGAAATTTAAATCCCGAAAAAAGAAATTCTCAATATCAAATAAAGATGCATCCAATAATCTGAATGTGAATTTTGAGAGTTTAACATCAGCTGATTATTAATTTAGCGTGGTGCTCTCAGGGATATATAGACAATCCCGAGATCAGTAAGGACGAATGAACACCTATTTCCAAAACTAAACAAGCCATTTGACAGAGAAGTTGCAACTAAATTGACCCACCTTTGTTTTAAGTTCATTAATAACATCTCCCACCGTGCTTTGTTTAGGTAGTCTGATATTGTGGATTACCACCTGTAGAATGATGGTTAAAAGGCTTGCAAGTTAAATTAAGTATACAAATGAAGATTATGAACCACAAACAATAATCTACACATACTTCTTCCTTCGTGGCATGATGGAAAGCAACTTTTAAGGTTTTAAGACCTTGCAATTCTGGAAGAGGAATATCCAGAACTTCATAGTACAAAATGTCCGATGTCTGGAAAAAAATCCAATAAGGAAACATGTACTATATAGTAAGATACATAAATAAAGTATGATGAACTTCACGTCATTACCTGATTGTAGTGAACTAACATATCTGACAAATGGTCTACTCCACGATATTTGATAGGCTGAGGCTTGGGTTGCTGGGAATAGCAATTGTGAGATGTTAGCCTAAGTTTGGATGGATCATCAAGTCCAAGTTTCTCAGCCACTCTTTCCACAACATCATCATACGTGTGCAGCTTTGACCTAAGAAAAAGAAAAAAAATAAAAATATGAAATCCCACTGAAATCAGCTGAAACGAACTCGTTTAGAGAGGTACTTACAACTCCAGAACAAACTCGTCTTCTTTAGGTTTTTCCAGAGCACGAAAACGAACCAGCTACAAAATTACAAATTAAAAATAGTTAATCGCATCTGGAGACAATTCCATAGAACATCCTCATTGCGGAACAGTGCTTAGTAGAATTATACCTGTCTATTTTGGACATATTCAAGAAACGAAGGCACAGCTGGGTATCGGCATTCAATCTCCTTGTTAACTAGAGGTTTCTGAAAGCAAATGATATCTCCATCTTCAATCTGCAAGAAAGAAACACAAATGTCACCAAAGAGAAAAGAGACTAAAAGATTCGGTAGGTACAAGTGAAACATTACTTGACACAATCTGAATGAAGTTTTCTTATCCAAGTGTTCGCACATAACACAAGGTTCAAACTTGATTTCCTGTAAATTAGCACCAGAAACTGTTAAATTACACAATAAATGACCTTAAGTATGATAAAATAGGTTAAGAGGCATCAGCAGCTGCAAACCTCAAAAAGTTCTATTTCTTCATCAGGAGCAAAGCCAACCATTTCATTCAGTTTTCCAGTTATATCCATAGGCTTACTGGAACTTTTCACCATCAGCCTGCCAGCATAGCTGGTAGTACAACAAAGAGAAAAAAAAAATTTAGAAAAGAAAACGAAAAATTGAAGACAAACGGTTCGAACTTTTCTGATCCCAAAAAAGGGAAGAAAGACATTGGTCTCGTAGAATAATTGTTTTTTAAGTAGTAGTAGACCACTTTATATAGAAGTGGGAACGAATAAATAAGAGGGAGAACAATACTACCTTAATACTGCTTTCTCGGGGTCATAAAGCTTAAAGAAAAGAAGAATATCTTCTTTTGATTTTTCAGGAGGAGGGATAGGACGTAAATCCTGAATTATAGAAGAATTTTTTAAAAAAATTAGCCCGTCTTCTCTGTTCATCAATTAGCATCTGTTTTTCTTTCATTGATACAGGTCTCAACACAATTAAACTTTTCAACCAGGAGTTCTTACCAGATGCTCTACTTCCAGGAAAAGCTTTAGTTCTGCAGTGTTTGCCTTGTTAGATGCTTCTCTTATTTGTCCAACCTACAAAACCAAATTTCCAAATTAAACACATTAGTACGTGACGCACTTGAAATCGGCAAATCAGATGATAAAGATTATAATATAGGAAATCAAAAGGAGGTGGATCATCATATTCTATAATAGTTATAGTATTAATTCTATATAAACGCGTAGTCCAGAAAATTGAAAAGGATAAATTACCGGCTGTAATTCCTCCTGAGGAGTAAGGGGGCGATTGGGACGATAGGTATGATTTTGTCGCTTTGCCCAAATCCAAAACCTCTGTAACTGAACAGGTACACCAAATTCTTTGGCTACCTCCTCCTGTATCAGCATTAAATTCAAGATCAAAGATTATCCAAGTTTCAAGTACATAGAGAGCATTTTAGTTAGCAGCAAAATTTTGAAAATTCTCCTGAAAACCAGATCAACTGTTCTTCGTCTTCCAAGGTAGAACAAGTTGACAGAATGACCGTTTTCCCATACCTCATTCCTTCAATAGATGTAATTTTCCCCCGTTTTGGAAATGAAAAAAAAAAAGATACTCAGGCAGTACCTTAAATTGTTGAAATGGTGTCTGTTTCTGGATACGGAAACTGCGAACTTTGTCATGATCCACAAGATCAAAATATATATCTTTCCCAATTTGTTCCTTAAGGTCTTCATCTCTTGCAACCTTTCATGTTAGCAAAGATTATATTAGTAACGGCAGTATCAAAAAGTCACTCTGAAACATTTCAGAATATATTATCAGGCCTAAGTAAATAAGAAACATAAACCTTGATTATCGTAAATAGGTGAGCTTGTGCCTTGTATCTTCTTTTATCTTCCTTTTCTTCTTGTTCTTTCTTCAGCCTCACCTGTCAAAGTATGACTGATCAGGTAAAAACCAAGACGCAACTAAACTACTACGAAGGTGCCAAAAAATATTTTACCCTTAAATGTTCTGCTATGTCTTTTTCATCAACGTTGCAGATTATTTTATCTTTGTCACTTTCCCGGATATATACAAGCATGTAGGCATTCGAGTACTTTGTGAATTTGAAAGGAGGGTTATTGAAACCAGGATTAGTCTGTGGGAGCTGAAAAGACACCAAAGCAAATATGTTAGGAAAGAGGTACTGGCATTGGGGTGAAAATCATAAAAAATGGAGCAAGAAAATGCAACCTCTTCTTCACCACCATATTGCTCCTCCAATGCCCTTTTCAAATCTTCCTTGGTTACTCGTTCATCATCAAATTTATACCTGAAAAGTAGAAGTTGGAACTAGTTTATGAGAATAATACACATACATGAATTGGAGTAATTGCACAAAAGTGTGAGGGATGTCATTTCAACAATAGAAAGATGCATACCACTGATCTGAGAGTGTAGGCCTTATAAAAGCGTAATAGTGCCCACCATGTACTCCTCCACTATGAACTAAGACACTGCAGACAAATAACAATTAGAAGGTCAATCAGGAAAATGTAACAGCAACCAAATAAAAGGATAAGATTTTCATGTCGTTCACTTATGAAATACTAATTAGCTGCGCTTGTAAAGGTGTAAACTTAAGCTAAGTCAAGCAGAATTCCTTGAAAAGACCAAGCAAATAATCAAATAATAAAAAACTGTACCACATTATAAATGGTGACAATTTATAGAGAATCTAATCTGCGAATGCAAGCTCCTGAGGAATTCACTACATCTGAACCGAAAGATCAAAAGAAAAACTATATACCTGTGAAGTGTGTAAAGGTTGCGAACACTTCTGTCAGCATCAGGGGATAGATACTTGCCATTTTCTCTATCAAGATCCAGTTCGAGAGGAAACTCATACCGATCATTTATCTATGAATAAAAGCTACGTTAGCACTCACAAATCAAAGAATCACCAAATGCAAAAGTACAATTTATAGTCACAGCCATATTTTCACTTCCTAGGCACATGTGAACTGTAATACTAACCTTCACCATGGTGTCCCTCATAAAGTCATATTCAAACCTCTTGAGCTGGAGTTGAAGAACCGGTGGAAAGTCAATGAAAAGAACACCTTTTTTTGCATCCTGAAACAAAAGACATCAAGTTCCCCCAGAATAAGACAAGATAAGGAGACTGCATTTGTCATAAAAGCAGCTAAGGCCTGTGGTAATTTAGCTTGACAATACTAGTTAACGACGTTTCACAAGACCTCCTAGTTTTGGCTTCTCCGTAAAACTCTCGCATTATGAACTATCCGCGCTCTTTAGTATGCGGAATATTAAAGGTGATAAAAGAGTTGCTAGATACCCAAATAGGCCTGTTGTGAAACTCAACCATCCCCAATAATGAAAAAGAAAGAGTGAAGACAGCCAACCTGTAAACCATGTCCTTCTGCATGATATTTGTTGTCCCCTTCAAGACGTTCAACTTCAACATACTTGTCAAAAGAAGCATAAACATCCTTGCAGCCTTTAACATCTAGCTGAAGGTCTGCCATAAGATAAGAACATGGTAATAAAGTTGACGTGATCGAATAAGACAACGTAGTGCAATGTAATAATAGAATAAGACAGATAATGTAACTGTATATATATAATAAGACGAATAGTTATATTATATATTACTATACCATAAAATGATTCTTTCCGTGTAGATTTGAAATCTACATTTATGCACTCGATATAATTCATATGGTGGCCCTCAAATAGTTGTTGTATTGTTCCCTCCACAACAGTTCCCTATAGAGTCAAAGAAAGAAGCTCAAAAATAAAAACACCAACTGTGGAGTAAATCATGGCCTAACAAAAAAAGAAAAATTACCTTCATTTTGTCCTCAAGCTTTTCGCAGAGAACCCGATTGAGTTCTTGCACATCATGTTGCATGAAAGAATCATATGTATCCCAACCAAACGACTTTGTCAGCTCTTTTGTAGCAACACTAGTGTCATTATATTGGAGCTTGTAAAACAAACTTTGGAGAGCCAAAGGTATACTTGCTGTGGGTGCATCATTCTCAGTTGTCGGCATGTGGTATACAGCCTACAAGCAACATGCAAAATTCAGTTGCTGGTTTATAATTCAGTGAGAACACGTAGAATTTATCAAACTGAAGAAAAAAAGAAAGAATAAATCCAACCTTTCTGAAGTAAGGTATGTGGTATAGTGTCTGTAGGAGAGAATTCATGTAACAAGTTGCACCTTGGTTCTTGAGTCCAACAAAACCAGTCTCTTTTTTAGAGTCATATGACCAGTAATCAAGAACCTTACGTACAGCAACTTCAGCTTCAACCAAAACAGTATCATTCACTAAATATCCTCTACTAGGATCATAGAGTTCACTAAGAGGCATGAATGATGTAAATCCCCAATCACTTTCTCTTGCATTGAATTGATGTTGTGTCTCTGCAAAAAAAATAGGAACCATAATGTCAGTGGAAACTTGCATCACCAAGGTCACTTACAGCTACTATATGATATACCAAGTTTGCCAGAAACCAGGTAGATCTTTCAGTCTGTTGAAGTTAAAAAAGGGTGCATAACAGGAATTTTTTTTTGTTTTCACTCTTGGCGTTCAGGTAAAGCTAAAGACAGTAATAACATGATTCTATTCCAGTAAGATCAAGTGATCCCCTTCTTCCAGCACAACATTTGAACTTACGCAAAACATTACTCTCCTGTGCATATGCGCATGCATGCAATCAGAATCCAAAGTTTATATGAACGTCATAAATAAATTACAGGTACCTTTTCTAATGGTATATCTGGTCTGGACTTGATTGACTACAGCCAAACTGAACTGAGCATATCTGCTCCAACCGTAAGGCAAACTCGCAGCATCAGAAACATCCAAGTACATGGACAAATGATCGACATTGTTCCCTTTTGGGAAAATTAATATGCGCCTGCACAAGCAAACCCAAATGGTGTTAGCCCATCAAAATTCAAATTGATAAAACAATTGCAACAAGAAAGTCGACTACAGCTAGGTAGACCCTATTACCATTTGTAACCCCCAACGACAAATACTTCAGAGTAATGCTTCCTGGTGTTTTGCCTAGAGAAATTTGGGATAGTCCACGTGAATTTCAGAGTAGGGGGATCCTCAGCTGGCTGGTTCTCCACAGTACTGGCAGCAGTCTCAGGTTGGGTAACTACAAGCGCATCAACAGTTGATGAAATATATAAAGCAGGAAAAATTGACAAAACCCTAAGCACTGTTAATAACCAATCCAACCCGCGAACACTGCAGTCTAATATCCAAAAGCTCTATCCCATCGATTAAATCCCATCCAAAGGAAAAGGATACAAGAAAGTGAAGTAGCGGATCAAACTGAATACCGAAAAAGTCTGTCTTACCTTCCATGGGCTGAGCAGGACCGTCGACCAAATCTGAATTCGGCACAAGCATCTCCTCATCTTCTGGCTGCTGCAAGTCATTAAAAAAAAAAAAACAACCAAAATCAAAAACTAAGAATATATATCCCCAAAAAAAAAACCCTAATCTCGCCCTACATGATCAAAACGAACAAAATAGAAACCACAATCAACTAAAACTAACACACCAAAAGCAAAAAAAATAAAATAATGACAACATCTGCCCGATGATTCAACCGCTTCGAATTCAAATCAAATCCACGGAAAAGAAAAGAAAAACGAAGCGATCAGCTACAGAAACAATCAGAAGCAGATTCAAGCGCGAATACACAAGGAGGGAGGAAGGGGAAACATTGAATAAACAAGAGACGCGGAGAATGAAGAAGCGGAGATTACATCAACGGGAGGGGGAGTCATCATAGTCATTGGCCGGAGAAGGATTAGACGGTGGGATCGAGAAACGCAAAAAAGAGAGAGACCGACGAATACAGAGAAAAATCAAAGACAAGGCAAAGTGACTAGGGAGAAAATACAATCGCTCATTCTTACTCCTTCTCGGCTTCGATATATGATTAATTCTGATATTTTCGAGAATTTAAAGGGCCATTAATGTAATTTTACAAAATACGGAGTCAGATTTATAATCTCTCCGAGGTTGGGTCTATCAAACGAGACAGACCAATGAGAAAGCGACACGTGAAAGCCATACAATGCTTACTGTCATACAAAAAACTCGTAGACGTGGCTGCTTGCTTGGAAGGAAGATATATACTGTATATCCCACCTGACGTCGTGGGACTTCTTTGCTCTTTTGTTTTCTAAAGTTTCGTACAAAATATTTGTTTTTGATTACTTCTGCCATTTCACTATGTTTTTTTCTTTATTCCATAAACCTAATAAATTAAGTCAGATATGTATGTTAATTTTAACTCTAATAAAGAAAATATACGTGTTGCTAATGAGAAAAAAGGAAACATGTCTTGTTTTGCCCCCACACACAAATAAAAAAGGAAATATATCTTGTTTTCCTTAAAGTTTGATTAACTCTTTTCTAAATTGGGCCTTCAGAAACTGGGCTGTTTTTAAGAAAAGCCACGATCCTGATCAAAACCGCTATTGTGTGATAGTTAGTGCGGATAGGTCTTGGTTTAGGAAAAACAACGATCTTGATCAAAAACGGTTACTGTGATTTGACATTCCATTCGAGATTTCCTCATGCTTACAAGGGCTTTGGGGCTGTATTGTATGTACCTCGTTCTCAAAAATCATGGATGTAAGACCGGTGACTGGTGGTGAGTCTGGTGACTAGTGATGTGTTATTGAATGTCAATGTTTCTATTTTTTCATAATAATTAATGATCATCACCTTAGTTAATTGACAAGCAAAACATAAATATTCTTGGATAGGGCTTATAGGCTTTATATTATCTATCAACGGAATATGTTAAAAGCTCAATGTATGAATTCTAAGTAAGCTAAAATTTGAAAGAAGTTGCTTATTATGGTCACTTTATTAATAATTATCTCATTATCATCAAACGTAACTCTCCGTCGATCATCATCAAATTTGGAAGTAATTAAGATTAGGTTAAGCTTGCGTCATCATCAATCCACTTGATTTATCCAAGTTATCTGCTTCTTTTTTTTTTGTCTCATTTGTGAGATGACCTCCGAACTATATATGTATATATATTACTAAAAAAAAAAACTTGTAAGCAGGGAATCAAAGCATCAATCCCAATGAACGAGAATGTTTAGGACTCACCGGATAAAACGACGTGGACAAGTCACCTCTCATTGCGTCCCTTTTACTTTCATCTTCTTCACCTGACCAAACTTTGAATTTTAATACCATATATATGTGTTTCATAAATATTGGAAATTTTCAAGCGTTATCATCACTTTGTCAAATTCGCCCTAATAAGAGGCTAAAAGGACACTTGTTGAACTAAGGTTACACTTGTTGTCAGTGAGAATTACATTTTTCTAAAAACTAAATTCGTGTATAGTGCTGTTATTGCAATAAGTTTGATGTAAATTAAACACACAAAATTTACAGTTTAAAGTTTCTAGCAAATTAAAAAATTACTTGGTTTGAAGTTCTTTTTACAATTTTGAACAGTTTAAACTTTAAACACACAAAATTGACGTGCAGAACAACAAAGTAATACTGTATGTGCAGTTTGGGTAGGTAGAAAATTTATTATATTTACTTCGGAAGATTCCAATGTTTTCATGTGAGACGAGCCAATATGATATTATAAGATAATATGGATTACCTTATACTCAATGTGAGGTTATTATAGCTTGATCAAAGCTAACTGATCACTTGTTGATATTAACATCGGTTATGGTATGAAATTTGCCGGTTATCGAAACATGAAAAAAAAAAAAATAATAAGTAACGACGACCTATGTCAATATAACTTTTCCACAGAGAGAGAGAAGAAAAAAAAATAACAATAATTAACAAACAAAGAAAACGAAAGGTGAACAAAACGCACTAAGGCTTATAAGCTGCGTAAGTACAAAGTGAGAGAAAGAAAGAAACAACCCAAAAGAAAGAAAAGTAGAAAGAAAAAAAGAAAGAGATAGAGAGAGAATGCAGAGATTAGCTCCATTGATGGAAGAACCAATGGATGAGCAAGAACAAGAAGATCAAGAAAGAGGAAAAAGATCAACGAGATCCAAATCATGGAAGAAATGGATAAAAACACAATTGCAGATCATCGTCTTCCCCAAGAAACCAGATATGAAGCTTCTTCTCAGTGTTATGGGTTGTCCTCTCTTCCCTGTCCCTCCTCTCTCCAAAATCTCTCTTCACCAGGTACATATACGTATATATGTAAACTCATCTACTAGTTCGACGACTATTTCCCATAGCTAAAAGTCTAAAAGAATACTATACTAAGATTTTGGTGGGTCGCATTAAATTGGATCAGTTTTACGATCTTTAATTTTTTTTGTATAGGGTTAAAAATATATATTTTTCTTTCGTATTTTCAAATATCTTGGTATTTTTATTTTATTTTTGTCGTTGTGTTTGGTATTAATTCGATCAAACAAACGTTTTCGGACATGCTTTTAATGGATGAGTACTATTTAATCTGACATTTAAGTTTTTATACATCACCTGACGACAGTTGATGATGCATTATAAATGGTTTGTGCGATACTATTTTCTCAGTGCGGAAACCTTTATGAGAACATGACATATGCAAAACCTTTATCATAGTATTAAAAAGGATATTTGAGGGTATTTTTTGTGATAATTCAGTTTAATATAGTCTTCACATATCTTCTGTCTTCATATATAATTTCAGAAGATTAATATTATAAATGATTTTAATTATATAGTATAGTTCCCTTTTATTCAAACAAACTCATATTTAGCCGAGTACTAATTAAGATGCTAGGTGCATTCTTATGAATAGCTAGCTTAATTTTCTAATCAATTATATAGAGAGTGAACCACTTCTTATATTCAAAAGATTTCATGGTAGATGTGAGTTTTGACGAAATATGTAGATAATAGGTCAGTGTCACGTACCAAGATTCAACTTCTTATATAAAATTAAGAAGGAAAAAAAAACAAAAACCAAGATTCAACAACTTTGGTGTATAAATACAAGCAAGCCAAAAATATATACATTGCAAAATAATAAAATTAAAAAAAAAAAAAAAAAAGAAGAAGAAGAAGCATATGTTGTGTAGTCAATGCAAGAGTCAATCACAAGATCCATAAATAGTACCAAGAGACTCTTAAATTATTCCTTTATAATGAACGTCTGGTTTTCAGATCTGAATTATATGTATCAATTTCGTTATATGTGTATATAAATCATATACTAATCCATAATTATATCTGTTCGTTAAAGGTATCATCATCGGCACAATACATAATACAGCAGTTTGCCGCAGCAACGGGGTGCAAGAAACTCGCAGGCGAAATTAAAAACACTTTTGTGACCGGGAAAATTACAATGAGTATGGTGAGTGACGTTAATAGCTCACCAGCGGTTGGTAGTTCCTCGTCTGTGTCTCACAAGGGATGCTTCGTCATGTGGCAAATGCTACCTGAAAAATGGCTCATCGAGTTGGTTGGTGGCGGACATAAGGTTGCAGCCGGTAGTGATGGCGAAATCACTTGGCGTTATACACCATGGCTCGGCGATCATGCTGCTAAAGGTGCCATACGTCCTTTGCGTCGTGCTTTACAAGTAAGTACATATATATTAGGGATCAATTAGTTTTTACTGTACATCAATCAAGTAATCCCCAAAACAAATGTTATTATCATTCATAATCTATTAAAAAATCTTGTAAAAATGATATTAGATTTCCAAGATTTGAAGTATTGGAAATGCATCTAGCTAGTGAAAGCTGAAGACACGTAATAGTATATTGATTAATATAGATTACTATATAGGTAAAAAGAAGAAGGTGTTGAATCTGACATTCCACTTTGGGGGATGCTTTTTTTAGCTTTCTCATGAGATTTTTCTTTTTGCCTTACTCACGTGCTACTACTACTTAATTGACTTTATCATGCGCTTATAAAAAAAATTGGATTTAAAGATTGGAAGGAGAGATTCAAAAGTTGATACTTAGTTAAATCCAAACTTCATACAATTATTAGATTTTTTTTTTTAATTTTAATGATAAAAACATCACTATGTGTTACGACTACTACTAAGTACTAATGGTCCCCTTTTGTGGTACATTCATCACTAATTTACAATAATTAGTTAAAACTACACATCTCTTATCGATCTTAAATTAAAAATAATGTACACTAAACAAGGTTCATGTTTGCTCTTATTCATGTATTGTCATCCATGTGGGGTATTTTTCTATTGTGTGTTTTTGGTGGTGGTCCAGAGCTTTTGTCTGAAAGGGTAACATGATTACAAATCTAATATCTATATCCGAGTTTAAAAAGTCATATGAATATTTTCTAGTAAGAAATTATCTCAACAATCCTACAAAAACATTATATTTTCGGAAAACGAGACATGATCCAATACTTTTAAGGTTTCTAGTTAGTATCAAATGTCCGGTACTTCAAATGTGGATTTGTTAGGATCAATGTACTTCTTCTATATATGGAATTGCTAGTTATTATTTGATCATATATGGTTTTAAGACTTGGTACTTGTAATCTATATAGAGATAGAAAATTATAGATTGCTAAGGATTCATGTGCTTCTTTTAACGAAGATTGTTGTCTATGTGAAACACATCAACCAGGGTTTGGATCCTCTAACAATATCATCAGTCTTCTCATCGGCACAATTCGTTGGAGAGAAAGAGATCAATGGGAAGGATTGTTTCATTCTCAAGTTATCAACCGACCAAATCGACTTATCAAGACGAAGTGACTCTACCGCTGAGATGATCAAACACGTAGCATTCGGCTACTTCAGCCAAAAGAGCGGCCTCTTAATTTGCCTTGAAGACTCTTCTTTAACCAGGTACAACCATAAAATTGCTAATTTTATTGTTGGTTTGGTTAAGAGTTTGTTATATTAACCGGAGCCAAAACAAAAATTACATAGGTTCAACTTTTAGATTCACGTAATAACATTATAACCTATGATCATATCTAAACTATTAAATGAACCATTGTTTGTAATTAATGTGTGTAATGCAGGATTCAGATACCAGGGACTGTCCCAACGTATTGGGAGACATCGATGTCGTCGTGGATGGAAGATTACCGAGCAATCGAAGGAAGTGAAGTGGTAATAGCGCACTCGGGTAGAACAGATGTGTTAATCTCAAGATTTGGAGAAACTCTCAGAGGAGGAATCTCTGTGACTCGAATGGAAGAGAGATGGACCATAGACGATGTTGTCTTCGACGTGCCTGGTCTCTCTGTTGATTGTTTTATCCCTCCTAAAGAGATCAAGATGGACTTTCACCAACACGACGGTCAAAAACAATTACCAACCTTTTAGATTATGACAAGCAGAGGAGTTGTTGTTATAATATCAAACTTCCCAAAAGTTAAATTGTAGAAAAGTGTAAAAGGGTTGTTTTTGACACAATTTAAAAGTTCTGGGGCTATTTTCTAAACTATATATATATAATTCTCTAATACAGTATGTTCCTCCTCCTCCATTGTGAAAGCAAAAACAAAATTGAGAAACAAAAATGTCGCGAATTGCTTTAAATCGTTATAGCCGTTGTCTCTCGCGCCTTGTTAAGCCGTTGGCGCCTCCGCTGTTCTATTCCTCTGCTGCGTCGAATCGAGATGGCGAATGTCAGACAGGGCCGCCGCCGATCCGAGTCGGACTCACTGAGTCAGCGGGTCGAGCTGTTTTCGCAACGCGTAGGATTGGTGCTGGAGATCTTATACACACGGCGAAGCCCGTCGTAGCTTGCCCTTCTCTTGCTTCGCTCGACTCTGTTTGTTATCTTTGCCTTAAGAAACTCATGGGTTCTGCTAAATTTCAAGATCGTGGAGTCTCGTATTGTAGTCAAGAGTGCCAAGAGAATTCAAAGGTTATGCTTTTTGTTTCTTACTGTCTATAGTATACTGTAGGGTTCCCTTTCATGTTAATGGATTGCTTCCTCAATTTCGTTTGGTGGTGTAAGTATTATCCCCGAGCTAATGCTTACAAGGTGTACGACGGAATGCTTCAATGGGAAAAACACATCACTTTTTCCTTTATTTGTTTCTCTAGAGATTAATTGTTATCGTATATGGACTTTTGAATTCATAGTTTTATATGATGTACAGGGTTTTTATGATGTGGAAACAAGAGCAGATTGGTCAAGCTTTGTTGATTATTGTAGGTATGATACTAAACCGTGTTTACTGGTTTCTTTGCTTTTTTACATATTTGCGCATATACTTTCATGGTGTATCAGCTTCAGTGTCTTCTTTAATCGATGTGAACATTATTTATTATCAAGTTCTTGAAGTTGTTCTCTTTGTTATCCCATAATAAGGCTTTTCATATGCATTTGGAGTGAATGAATCTGTGAGTCTTATACAGTCTAGTACTTCCTTGTTTCTATAATAGCTTCAACGGAATAATTAAAACTAAGGAAGACATAGCTTCAGGTATTTGTTAGTCTGTCTTGCTTTTGGGGAAGGCTATATATGGTTCTTCAAATCTTTCCTCTGGTAATTAGTAGAATAAGAAATAAACACTACTAAATTAATCAATATCTTCTTGTCACTGATATTGACTACACTCTATTATCTTTGTGTAAGGACGTACAACTTCAAGTACCCGCTTATGGTCAAGAGGTTGTGTTGTATGATAATATCAGGTGCTCTGCCCGCTGACTGTCTTGACATACTTCAACCTGCTGCTTTGTCTTCTGCGATGATTTCAAAGGTGAGTTATTGATGACAAATAGTACACTAATAATAGATTTTGAAAACTTTCGAGTCAAAATACATAAGGCTGATCACATTTATGGAAAGTTATGCAAACTCTGGATTGCGTCCCCTGAGTTACTTGTCTTCGATTTGATTGTCATGCACTACACTATGTTGAGCTCACCTTGTCGCTGTAGTATTCCCATGAATCAGTTATAAGCTTTTCATGACGAAATCATTAGCTCCACTGAGTGGGTTGTTGCGGTATAGTCACTCACGTGCTATTGTTTCAGATAGAAGACGGTTATGGTTTGTTATGGAATGCCTTTAGGAAAGCAAATTTCAAAGATGACGATGTTGCTTGTATCCTTGGAGCTATATCTTACATCAAATCCATTCTATCCCCAGCGTTCTTGTTTTTATCTCTTTGCTATTTACAGTCCTTAACATCTGGAAGTTCTAACTAAACAATGGTATACGGCTATACTCGCCCGGATTCGTATCAATGCATTTCGTATTGATCTGGTTGGAGGCTCGTGTGGCGAAGACCTTCTTTCACTGGCTGCAGCGTCTGTTGAAGGTGAAGGTGCAGTTGGCCATGCCGTTTATATGCTACCATCCTTCTACAATCATGACTGTGGTAATAATATTCACTTGTTCTGTTCTTTTTATGCCGGGTTTTCGCGAAGAAATGCTTTAATAGACAACATCATAAGCCTGGCTCTTAATTACAATCTTTTTTCTCGTAGAAATTGAACAATTTCTGATATGAGTGTATCATATTCTTACTTTGATATCCAGATTACTTTACGGCTAATTGTTGGAAGTTAATAATACCACTGTCTGACACGAGTAAAACTACTCTTTACTACCTGGGCTGATGTTTTTCTTTGTTTGGTTTTCTCTGGATAAAATGGTCTCAGATAGTTAAAATCCTTGTCAGTCTTTTCCTGAATTTTTCTGAAAACTGTTGTCATATCTATACTGCGTGTACAACATGTATTAGATGCCACACAAATATTCACCTAATTAATTTATGGAAAAAAAAGTGATGACTAGTTTGAATGTGCACAGATCCCAACGCCCACATAATGTGGCTGCAGAATGCAGATGCAAGGTTGAACACTCTACGCGATGTTGAAGAAGGTTTGCTCTTTTATGCTTAAAACAGAGATTTCTAATTAGCATTAATCTCAATCTTGTGTGCATTTCGCTTCAATGGTAACACACTTCTTGTATCTTTTTAGGTGAAGAGCTTCGGATATGTTATATAGACGCCAGCATGGGATATGAAGCGCGGCAAACAATACTCTCTCAAGGGTTTGGTTTCATTTGCAACTGCTTACGCTGCCAGTCCGGTGACTGATTAAATGTTCCTCTCTGCCCATAGTCACTTTCTATGTCTTTTATGCAATAAAAGCGACAAGATGAGGAATACAAATAAATAACAAAAGAATTTTTAAATACAAAAATAAATTCTAAATGGTTTGATTGGTTTCTGAAACTAAAATACCCATATCTTCACCAATGTATTTTTTATCATTGGATAGTGAAACATATATATTATAAATTTCAACCATTTGGAACATATATAAAACAAAAAAGTGCATTAAAACATACATTATTGGTTAAATAAAAAGCTTAATAAGATAGTAGAACAAAAAAACAATATAAGAAGAATCAAGAGAAGATATTATGAAAAGAAATTGTACCAATCATGTTTCTTGTTACTGAAACAATTCAAAATCAGTAGTAGACGTATGGTGGTGGTGGAGACTTATAGGTGACCTTTGGAGAAGGCGAGTAGTATGGTGGGGGTGGGGAGCTGTAGACGTATGGTGGTGGTGGGGACTTGTAATCAACCTTTTGAGAAGGCGAGTAGTATGGTGGGGGTGAGGAGCTGTAGACGTATGGTGGTGGAGGAGACTTGTAGTCAACCTTTGGAGAAGGCGAGTAGTATGGTGGAGGTGGGGAGCTGTAGACGTATGGTGGTGGTGGAGACTTGTAGTGAACCTTTGGAGGAGATGCCGAGTTGTATGGAGAATGTTTTTTAGGCGGGTAAGGTGATTTGTGTTTGTGGCTCGGAGAATTGTATTGTGGTGTGTGAGGAGATGAGTAAGGGTATGATGTCACAGTAGCGGCAATGGCACTTAGGAGCACAACATAAACCATGTAGTGCTCTATTCCCATCGTTCTTGAGGATCTCATCACACCCATCACTGCTCTTTTTGTTTCTTTGTTTTGGTAATGATAATACTTGAACATAAACGCCCTTTATATATAGTCTTTCTTTGTGTATAAATAATATATATCTTCTCAACTTGGGTTCGTGTATGGCACTTCCAAAATATATATTAGAGGACGTGCGAAGTTTTGTTTAAAACTTTGTGACTAGTAGGAAACATATGAAATTTTTAGTAGATTCTCGCAACCTACAAAAAAAAAATTAATATGTTTTCATATTCTTTTAGTATAATATCGGATCGATTATTACGTAACTAATGATATGAGGTTCGTAATGCGGTTAATTTTATCAAGTGAAAACGCGAGACATCATTTGGTTTACATCTTGTGGGACAATGTGATGGATTAAGAAATTGCAAAATTAAAGGTGTTTCGTAAGTAGAAAAGTTTGTAACGAGACTATGTATTTAATAAGTAAATTTGAAGATCACTTGGTTTGTATTTCTTCTTTTCTAAAAGGATTATAAGATGAAGAATCTTATGGTATAATAGAGTTGCTGAAGCTGTTTATTCTTTGGTTGAGGCAACCGGATGCGACTTGATCGTGTGAGCAACTAGTTAATACTGGTTCATGCACGACCATGTTCTTCCCTCATTATGGGCGACCACGTACGTTAACCCAATATATAGTATACGAGAACTTCTTTCAGCCTTTGGAGTAAATCAAGAGACAACAGATATGACTCATATGAGTTACTAACAAAATCTATATTGTCAATGTTGCACTTTAGAGCAAACATTAATGAAACTTTTTAACTAGATCGTACTTCCGAACGGAAAAAAAATCATCCAAACTAAATATATAGAAGAATCGTGCAGATGAGGAAACAAAGATGTGACATAACATATTTTACCATCCAACTACATTAATTTGAGGGAGCCACCTGAAAAGTTGTACGCTATGCTTATTCATGGTTCTTTTATTTTACTAACTACTCATAGACAATATGTTTATTTTTTTGCTTAGATGATCCAACATAAATAATTCAATCTGAGGAATATCGTTAACTCGCTGTTGTTCCAAAATGATCATAAGAAGGAAAAAAAAATGTACTTATATCACGAGGGAGGGAGATTTAAGCTATAGCCGCACAAGGCCATCAAAAGTCTTATACAAGCTGTCACTATTTAAAATAGAAAGAGGAACCTTAAAGATACATCTATATACTAGTATCTTGATGACATCAACTAAATGTACTAAACCCTTTTCATCAAACATTGACATGACATATCAAGGCATCAATGATGGTAGTTTGACGGGTAGAAATCATCAAGGCATGAAAATCTGTATTTAAATTTTACTGCTCACTATAATATCTACAAGGAGACAACCATTTTAGCTAGCTAACAATTTCTAATCCCTCATTAACTAAGGATGTAGCTAGAAATTAAACGAATAAATAAGTGCTACTTACCAAAAACTAAATGTGTGTGAATACGTCTATTATTGTTAAAAAGAGTTATTCAATGCCAATTATCTATGTACTGATGTACATACCCCATCGGGAATTAAATGCAAGACACATAGAGTAGGAGACCGTACTTTCAACTTGCAAATTTAATTAACACTAAAGTTGAATGAAGAATCTAGAAATAGAAAGCCTAAGTATTCTTTTACTTCTTACTCTAACATTTGTTTTCTCTTTTCTCTGTACTTGGCTTCCAAAGTCATCATCACCACCACTACATTATGATGAAGAGGACTCACGATTTCATGAACGTCAACTCTTTCTCTCCAAAGGAAAGACCCATTCGCCTCTTTGGCTTCGAGTTTGGAGCTTCTCATGAAGAATCCGAGCCCAAAGACAGTAACTGCAACGAGAATAGTGAAAGCGTCAAAGACAATACCAAAGAAAAAAGATTCAAGTGCCACTATTGTTTCCGGAACTTCCCTACCTCACAAGCCCTAGGTGGCCATCAAAACGCACACAAAAGAGAACGTCAACAAACCAAACGCTTCAACCTCCATTCAAACGCAGCCGCTTTATTCCACCGCCACCAAGCGCATTCTAGGTTATCCGAAGAACACTTTAGCGTTGAAGCTGCTCACATCAACGACGCCAGATTAGGGTTATTGCGTATGTATAACTCATCAGCAAGGTTTAATCGTGACGGTACATTGTCTTACAATAAATATATGCCTTTGTTCATCGACGATAACCAGATCACTAGGCCGACGACGTATGTTGGTGGTAGTAGCAGCAGGCGTAGTCTGTTTTACGAGTCCAAGACGAATGTACCAGACCACGTGAGTTTGGATCTACGCCTCTAGGTCTTTTCTTTAATGTCTGATCTAGCTTTTGTTTTGTTTTTGTTTTGTTTGTTTTCGTTTTCTAATAGCTTTCTATTTACGTAATGGTAGTTAATCCCCCATATATAGATATATCAAATAATAACAGCTGAGACTAGTTCATGCAGATGAAATAAAGAACTCTCTAGTGAAATTGATTAAGCATAATAAAGACGATGATTGGTCAAGAAATTTGTCATTATTGAACTTAACCTGAATATTACGGTGTTTTATTCAAAATATTTAAAACTATACTAATTTATATTAAACACTATCTCTTTAGAACCTTGATAGTATCGCTTAAAGTAGAGTTACAAAATCCGGAAGCTTAACTAACATATTTGCTCCTCTCTCTTTTATTAAATCGCCTAACATTATTTTGCATTGGGTTTGGCAACATATATATATATTTGATTTGTAATTGAAATTTCGTTTTGGTTGGTTCTGAAATGTCCACGCCAATATCATAACTTTCAAATCTAAATCGAATCGTTAAAGGGTCCCCAATGGATATATACATCACCATCACCACTAAGTTTAATTTGAACATGTTTTACGATTTTCTTTCTTGTTTCGTCCCCCACAGCCAACAATAAGACAAACCAAATAAATCGTTTAAATATATATGTCCGAATTGTGATGTATATAACGACTGTGTCTCTGTACGCAGCATTTAATAACTCAGATTCTGACATCCGCCTAAACGATTTCAATAGCCTAAAAGTTAATATAGATATGGATTTAACTTATGGACTCAATATAGCCACATCTGTTTCCGTGAGAACAACAATATGTGTCAGCCTCAACAAACGAAGAAGGTACTTGATGACCTTTTGATAAACGAATGAACCTAAAGTATCTATAGCGAGCGAACTACATTGAGAATACGAACAAGATCTTGTTAGTACATAGTGCCTCGAATGCCTATGAGATTCTAGGTAAACTACGTGTGGTATAGACAGTAATACTTATAAAATCATAACAAAACCAAATATAGATGATGTTCAATAGTAGAAAAATATAAGTTACTTACTCTTTATGTGATGACGTTAGTTAAAGGCGTATACCGCCCACAGATTTTTGGTCTTAAATAACAATAAAGAGAAAGACATGCACGTTTCCAAATCTAGTTACGTATGAGCCGAGCAGCTTAACTATAATATTTGTAATTTATGAATCAACATCAGATCCTATAGTTGATCTGCGAGACAATTATTGATGTGTGATGTGTGAAAGAGGCCGTGGTGGGTACATGTACATGAATAGTTCTATTAAACAAATTTAAAATATCAATCTAACTTGTGTTTGTACAAAGTACAATTAAAAGAAACGTTTCAATATATAATAAATAAACCAAGTTTCATCTTGTCCCACACACATTCAAAACTAGCCTCCTACAAAAATTTAATGAAAATCGTAAAATAGAGACATTGATACCAAAACTATGTTACCTAAAGATAGCCAAAGAAAAGGATGTCTCATCACTTCACACATTTTATTTGGCTCACGTTTTTCCAACCAACTACTTTTTGGGTGTAACATAAATCAGTTGCTTTACATTCTATGTACTATGTATTTATAACAAGAGAAAAAAAAATAAAAAAATTCGTGTCGTTTTAGTGAGAACAAAACGTCATCGAACCCACATGGTGTGCCGTTTATTAATTAAGTTGAAATTTAAAGTATTACGGTAGTGGGCTTTTATTATTAGCACTAGGGCCTTTTATATTGGTTATGTTTGTTTGTGGGCTTTTTAAAAATCAAAGTTTGACAAAACTACCCAATCATATCAAATCTCAGAGCTTCAGAATCGATCAGAAGAAAGGCAATGGCGACGGCGATACCTCTCTTCGCTTCTTTCAAGTACGCCGATAGTCTTACCGTCGTCGGAATCTCATTCTGCACAGCTTTGGTCTGCGAAGCAATCTCATGGATCCTAATCTACCGAACCAGCTCTTACAAATCATTGAAAACTTCCATTGACAAAGCCTCCAAGAAGCTCGAGACGATGAAGACTGATAACACTTCGTCCAAGCTAACAGTCAAGAAATCGAAGACGAAGAAGATAGATCGCGTTGAAAGCAGCTTAAAGGAATCGAGCCGAGATCTATCGCTGTTTAAGTTTAAATCTGGTGCCGTTGTGGCTTTGGTTCTCTTTGTTGTGTTCGGGTTGTTGAATTCATTGTTTGAAGGGAAAGTTGTAGCGAAGCTTCCGTTTCATCCGATTACGATTGTGAGGAAGATGAGTCATAGAGGATTGAAAGGCGATGATTCCACGGATTGTTCCATGGCTTTTCTTTATCTGCTCTGTTCTATTAGCATAAGGACTAATCTGCAGAAGTTCTTAGGATTCTCTCCGCCTAGAGGAGCTGCTGGTGCTGGTGGTATGTTTCCCATGCCCGATCCAAAGACGAATTGATCAGGTCTGATCTGATGAAATTGGATTTAGCTCAATGCTGATTCTAGTGCTTGTTTTAGTTCAGTTCGTAGAGAAGCACTTTGGAAGCTTCGAGTCTCTGTAGTATGTTGTTTTGGTTCAAAATTTGTTTACATGATCTGCTCTTCTGATGTAGTCACGATGCAGCATGTCCTGTGACTACTGCTGTTTTCTTAATTCTGACTGCAATCTCAACCTTGATCTTTGTCTATTCAACTCCTTTTCATACTTGACATCTTTCTGATCATGTGTAGCTCCAAAGGTTTTATTTTTATGCATATGTATTGTTTGGAGAATTGAATGCAATGAACTACTTTGCAGAAAAGATTTGCCTTGGGGATACTTCCTTTAAAGTATTATCAACAAACAGTAAGAAAATCAAAGCCCACCAAGGAAATTAGAAATGTACAAACTCAAAATCACAAATCATAACTTAAGTCCCAATATGGTCGTTTTGTTGCATATCTGAATCATCAGCTCCTTGGGATCTTCTCAACTTGGCGACAAGAACCCACATATTAGCAAGTTCATTCTCTAGATACGCTTCTCTTTCTTTCGACTCTTCTACTGTTCTCTGTAGCTCGGCTTCTCTCTGAACTTTTTCAACTAGAGCAGATTCAAATGAAACTTCACGTTCCTTGCACATGCTCAGTTCTCTCTTCAGTTCCATCAACGAGCTGTCTTGCTCTTTCCTCTTTATAAATTTCTCTCTCCTTCCATTCCTCTGGTTTCCTATCTTTCCCCGTGGTGTAACAGAGCTATTATGCACTGCTGCCAAATCAGCTGCTAGCCTCTGGTTGTGATTCATAAGTCTTGCTACTTCCTCAGACAATGCCTTAAGCTCAACAGCAGCCGCTGAAGCAAGCCCTTTCGCATATGAACTCTCTTCAGCAAGTTTCTTGTTTCGGAGTTCTAGTTGTTCCTTCAACTCACTTAGTTCTTCAGTTTTCAGTTTAAGCTCTTCAATCTCAAATGCCTGTTGTGTCTCAGTCAGGTAGTGATTATAATGTTTAGATTTTCATATATCGATATAGAAGGGAAGAGAAACATCAGAGGACAAAAAAAAAAATCACAGTAAGATGTTTTGAAATATATGAGAATTCCACCTGTGCTTCAATGACTTTTTCTTCATTTTTGTTTGGGGATTCAGAAGATTGTTGCATGTGACTTGTGACCGAGCTTATATCTCCCAGTTCCAAGGCGTCAGAGAGCTGATGCTTTAGGTTTGCAACCTCTTCTTGCAACTCTTCACATAAACATGTCTGCAGGAAAAATTTGATCAGTTACAAATTTCTGACATGTCTGCACACCAGCAATACACTCGAACCGGGGAAAGAGACAAGGTATTATCTGACCTTTTGGTTGAGTTGTTCCTGAATGACGCGATTATCTGCAGCTTTAACCTGTAAAAGTAAATGAATAATGTGTAAAAGGAGTCCTTGCTAACCAATTTTGAAACAATTTTGTTAATGTCGTTTTTGGCTTACTGAATAACGGATCATACCAAGGTGAATAAGATATATAATAGCAGGCAGGAATATAGCAAAGCCGTATAGGTGCAGTATTAATCAATAGATGAAGTACTGTGTAAATAGAGAGAGTTTCAGCACCTCGAGTTCAAAACATTTCTCATTTAGTCGAGCCCTCATTTCAGAAACAGCCTGAAATTAAGAGAAAAACCAATTGAAAGAAAATCCAACATCAGCGACTAAGTGCTAGAACAAGAAGCATAAGGCCACTGTGTGATGTTTGAAAAAAAAAAAAAAACCCCACCTGCACGAGATCAGATTTATCTAATTCATCATGTGATGCTATAACAAAATCCAAAATTTGTTTCCCCAACGTAGCATTCTGGTCGTTCTTTGCCTTGATGTCGCCATTGAGGATTTTAATCTCTGCCTGCATAAATTTAATACAACCAGGAATCTGCAAGGTTTGATCGAAAATTTTGATAAAGATGATGAACAGAACGCAAATATTACTTTAATGTCTTCATTTTGAGGGGCATTGGCAGCCTCTTCCGACAATAGTTTAAAAGTCTTTAATTGTTGCGCCATCTCCTCAGATAAAATCTTTTGCTGTTCCCTCAGTATTTCCATCTGGTCGATCATTTTTATTCTAGTCTGGGAGCAAGTACACAATGTCTTAGAAATCGTAATCACTTGTTCTAAAGAAAGCTCAATAAACCAATTGATGGAAATGGAATGGGCTATCAGCGGTGAAAAAAATGTCAATGTACCTCAGGTGTCTCAAACTCATGAAAACTGTCTTCATGAACTTCTTTATTTTCCCTACTCTCTAAGAGTTGATCCGCCAATGCAGAGCCTTCTGAAAGTCTACTTTCCATATGAAAGTTACTGCCTTCTCCTTGAGGAGTTGACGGTGAACTGTCGGACTTAACCACACTCGACTTGTCACTGACGCTTGATCCCTGGAAACTTTTGTCCTTTTTCTGATAATAAAACAGTAATGAGAGAAAAATTGGCAAGAAAGAGATTGCCAGAAAAGAAAAAAAAAAAGAGAAAGAAGAAAATCGAAGTGAGAGGGAATAAAGCAGTGTGATATCTCAAACACACGAGGAGCATAATTCTTTCGAAGTACATAGAGTGCCAGATATATAATGTGCAGGAGGACACTGTTTACAACAGAACTGACTATAGTGCGAGGCTACGATGTTGAGTGAAATGCTCAAAATTAAGCAAAACCAGCCAACAGTAAAAGTTTATCAAGAGCCATATAATTTCTAGAATCAAATGTGTACCTTTAGTTTTAACCAATTCAGCAGGCCATGCTTCCTGGTCTTCTTTTCTTCTCTAAACGCATCTTCTATAGTCTCAGGAGTCCCTTCACGGGAAACATAAAATTCAAGGTTCTCATCATCCATCAAGTCCCGCCTCTTGTAAGGTAGGTAAGCAAGCTGGCCACGGATTTTTATCAAGTAAGATCAGCCAAAAAAAATAATAGTAATTCGCAGACATGCTGTTGGGAAAGGAAGACAGTGTTTTCTATCAAACATGCTGCTAGGAAATGAGGACTTATGCAAAGGACAGGTGAAGGATGTACAAGGCTTATAAGCGATTCTACCTCTTCTTCTCCAAATGAGTGCCTCCTCCGAGGATCAACTCGATAAGAAACACGCGATGTTTGTGGAGTTTTAGTAGACACGAGAATTAATTTTGTAAGCCGTTGAATTCGGCTCATGAGAGCTGCTTTAGCATCTTCCTCTTCTTCTAGCTTTTATAATTACACCAAAAGAAAATAATGCATATCAGATTTCAAGTTTACAAAACTGAAGCGGGATCAAGTAAAGTATCATCGGTCTGTTGCAAACATTTAAGCAGGGATCAGTGACAGAAAAACATACTTTCTGCTTCAGGAGAACTATATTATCATCACTGGTATCCTTTAACTGAGAAACTGGTTTAATTCCTTGTTTAAACTGTTCCAACTCCTCCTTCAGTTGGCGAATCTCGTATTGGTACTTCTTGATCAATGATTTCTCATCAATTATCTGTAAGTTGTAGTGTTAGAAATCCAGAATGAACCTTCAGTACATAAATGCACTGAGCTGAACGAATAGATGCGAGTAAGACCTTGTTCTGTGCGGCCTGAATCTCGATATGCTTTGCACGATGGGCAAATTTCAGTGTGTTGTGTGTTTCTTCGGTGTTGCTTGATGCGGGAGTCAATGTACATATGAGCTATCATATCCAGATGGAAAAATCAATCAGTAAAATCGATCATAGGAACTGTTTTATGCTGCCTATGTTCATGTTGTGTTGTGTGTGGCACTTATTGCAACAAGACGCTAAAAATAATCTCTAACAAGACTTACAGATACACGTCCATGACCACTCAATGAGGACTGAAGCAGCCTGGTTAATTTAGAGTCCCTATATGGTACATGATTAGCCCTCCTATCTGTAAGCTTTGATATCACCTACAAAATTGCAAAAGAACGATCAAACTTCAGCTGTTGGAAGATTGCTTAACATAAGGACTGGAAGGCACAATCCAACCGAAGTTTTAAGCTGTAAAGGAGAAAAAGAAAAGTTACGGGCAAATCTATTTACAAAGCAAAAAGGCAAAGAATTCTTAAATTCAACTGAACTTCAAAAAACTAGTGTTGCTTGGAAACTCACAGTCCCTAAAGTCAGCAAACTTTTATTTATATAAGACCCTTCCTTGCGCCTTAAACCACTGGTTGCAGCCTTTGAGCTCTCAGAACCTGCCAGATCAATGAGGTTCTGCAGATATAAGTGAAATTATGGATAGTTAATCATTTGTTCACCTTTAAATGTTCAGAGAGTGCAATAATAAACATTTTTATCAGAGTTCATTATGCTCCAGAGTTTAACAAAAAGTAAGCTATAATCGAACATAATGTCACAGAATTAAAACAAAAGATGTCATACCAGCTGTGAGAGGTGTACAGCTCCACCTTCGTTATTGTCACCCAAGGGACTACTCTCTATGGTCTGCAACCGAACCAGTTATAACATCTTTCAGAAACGGTATAACTTTACTGATATATATATATGAAAAGAAAGTCAAATTGTTTAGCTAATATACTGAACATTACTAAACCGCTTGGTTTTAATAAGTATGACAGAGTTGCTTGAAATTCTGTTTAAAAGAAGAAAACGGTATTCAATTTCTGCTGAAGGCTAGAGAAAAAGGTAGGATTGTTCAATGTTCGTAAGGAACACAAAAGTGGCCCTATTTTCCAGTTAAACAACACAAAAGATAAGGTGACAAGAAACTATAATCTTGATTTTATTAAACCTAATGATGATTTGGCGATAACCCCAGGAATTTGAAATAGAAATTTGAAACTAAGGGCCAAAAGAATTTAATATATTATATGATTTAAGGAATAAGTATGTATTAGGGCCATGGTTAATATTTGAGGAGAATGGATAAAGAAGAATAATTCATCAAGAATGAATTTAACCATGCATTAATAATAGTATGGTGAAAGGTTCGAAATTATTTGAGCTCATTGCCGATAGGGGAGGTGCCACGAAAGCTTGGAGCACAATGCTTACTGCTTATATTTGGAGAGTGAAGTGTAGCCAAATGTATGATAATATAAAGAGCTATATAGTTCCTTGTAAACTTTTCTAAACAAACTTGAGAATTGAGATGGATGAGGGGAAAGAAATGATATAGCAAGTGCACAAAGAAATAAATCTCTTCATGCTTTGAAAGTGAAATATCAACATACCAGGGTAAACATTGTATGGCTCCGGCTGCTGAGCAAATTAAAACTTGTGGACCCAATATGTCGGTGCTCTATCATTAAAGGAAATTTTATCAAGATGACTTGCATAAAGAGAAAAAGTACCAGATTTAAGAGAAGGATTAAAGGAAACTACTGGAATCAAGAAAGAGAAAACTAGTCTTTAGCTATATTATATCATATACAAGGAAAAGCCACAAATGGTAAATGCAGACACATTCTGACAAAAAAATTGTAACTTTTTTTTAACACTTTCTGTTAGAGAAACATGGAACTGCCTACCTTCTCCAGCTGCTATAAGAGAAAGCGCATGAGCAGGGGATAGAACAACTTCTTCTTTAATACCTTCAATAAAGGTTCCCTCCAATCGACAATAAAGAGAGGTTCAGTGAAGAATTTTAGAGGAAAAGACACAAAGCAATAGAAGTAGTATAGTATATTAATTTTTTGTCCCATACAATAGTCAACAGGTTCATCATTAGTATATATACTTAAATAAAAATGTAACCTAGAACATTCAAATACCGATAATCAGGCCACTTTTCACATTGTGTTTGCATTAGTCCAGAGAATTTCACTTATAAGAAAATGGAATAAGTACATCTAGCCGAGAATAGATATCGACTCTAATAAAACAAATATGGTGTGAAAGGTTTTAGGATTCTATGATGAGCACTATAGTCACTACAAATATATACGAAAAAGTGAAATCAGTACTATGCATGCGACCCACAAAAGGTAAAGAAGAGGATCAAAGTACTGAAACAAGTACCTGCTCATCTTCTCTGATCCTCAAATTTTGTCCTGCTGGGTTCAATAAATCATTGACAACCTGAAGTAAAATGAACCGTTAGGATATTAAATAAATCAACGGCAGAATCTAACTATCATTCAGCACCACTGGTAAAGTTGACTATATAGGGAATGGAGAGAAGAAAAGCAGGTAGAGAGTAGCACCTCATTATAAATTTCAAAGTAGGAAACACGTAGAAGAAATTCTCGCTTTGGTGTCTGCAAGAAAAGAAAAATGTGTGATGAAGCACTTAGGCAAGGGAATTCGACTAAGAAACATCCTTATAAGTACCTCTTGTATAATGCTGAAAGCATCTTTGACGGCTAATGGTATAATACCAGGAGATCTTTGGTCCCCCTGACATTTGAAGCAAACAAAACTGTCTTCATGAGATAAAATTATTCTTAGGTCATGCACATCATAAAAGTCACACCTAAACATGGTCTCTAAAATGAAGTATGTAAAGTCACTACACATTAGGACAGGACCATGTATTGATCATGGTTTATTAGAATAGGAAATTATATATCTTTATATGTAATTTAGGCAGTCTCTTAACTAAGATATGTAATTTCCTATTCTAATATGGTTGTCATAGGGGCCTACTAGGTTGCATAGTTTCTAAAGCAGATAACTAACCTTAAGAGTGCAGCCATATGCTAACTACAGTAAAATAAAAGGCCTTATAGTGTCAACAGAGCAACACTAGCTAGAAGGAGAATAATAATCAATACCAAACATAACATTTTAGGATCCAAACATCTAGTTCCATTGCTAATCGTTATGGGTACTATAGGAGAGAAACTTTGCTCCTGAACTACTCAGTGATTTAGCCAGTAACGAAGGAAGAGGTAAATGACTCTCTGACATAGAAGCAAGTCTGTGATGATACATTGAAGAACATTGTACACGGTAGTAACCTAACAAGTTCTATTGTGATAAGATGAAAAGCAAGAAATATCATGATTAGTAAATCTTACATGCATAGTGTGAGTTTTTCCACTGCTTGTCACACCATATGCGAAAATGGTCCCTGTGGTTGGATTAACACTCAAAGTCAGTATATTAGAATCAAACTGGCAAAGAAATCTAACTCAAAGTATTATGCACTAGATAGAGCTTGGCAACTCCAAGATCTCATTTTCTGAATGAATGGTCATGCAACTGTTCTTAGTACTGTAGCTCAGGATAAACTATAATAGTATAAATATCTTTCTATATTCTAAAAAATAAAGTCTTACTAGACAGTTCAGCCAATAAAAATTAAGTCCATACCATTGATCCCTGCCATAGCACCATTAACGACATGCTGAGCAGCAACATCATAGACATGGCGTGTTGTTGTCGTAGGCCCGAAAACACGATCTGCAAGAAACAACAGAATTTCAAGAAACAATAATAGCAGATTGGACTTTGACATCTAGTTTGATTTTTCATTCATTCATTCAAACAGGTAAGACTAACCATAGGCATAAGCTATTGATTGATTATGTTCATTCCGCACAATAGTTTCCCCATCTGCATACCATGCGATCTCTTCCCCTTTGCTGATTTCCCTTGGACTATAAGTCAAGCATAGACCAATGTCAAAAATCGAACAGAACAAAAACATCAAACCCTCAGTTGTTTGAATCCTAATGACCAGCGAAATTTCACCTGAGAGGACGAAAACGAACAGTGACAGTGACATTTTCTTTGGACTGCAAAGCCTTAGGCGGTAACTTTCCTGTATGTAGTAACTGAGGCTTGCTTCTGGCAGATGAAGAAGTAGGGGAGCAATGGCTATAATCATCCACAGATGTCTCAGGATAATGTTTAGAGGATGAGGTTGTTGAAGAAGCAGGGGACTCGGCAGTCTTCAACTTGCTAAACCCAGCAGCATTTCTAGACTTGGATACTTGCTTAGATCCCATCACTAACCAAATTCAAGCTTCCCGAAACTGAAAGCAAAAATCAATAAACGAAAACAATGCTTTACTGTGTGTGATGAGCTTAGAACTCCAAAATCGTAATTTAAAAAAATTCTAAAGAATAATACTCTCATAGAGCAGCAAATAGCAAATTAACACGAAAGCATTGGAATTTGGGAGTTTTAAAAGCTATAAATTGGTAAGCGAGTGAGAGAATCACACGATTTTGAGGACTAAGAATTAACGGAATTGCCACAAAGGTAACAAACACTTGGATACAATCGAATTGACACAAATGGGTACCTCAAGGCTCAATGTCAATGTAGAGCATCGCCGCCGCTAAAAGCCGAATCGCATGCAAAAAAAGAGAGAAGAGAGAGAGAGAGATTAGATTACGTATATAGCAGAAGAAGAAGAAGAAGAAGAAACATCTCTCTCATTGTCATTAATTAGTTAGATGATTGCGATTTGTGTAAAAAGAGTGTTTACTTTTCTGTAATAACTAGTAATTAATAACCCTCGCTTGCCTTTGAAGCGATTAATACTCTACCTTAATCCTTAATTTGCATTCCAAATTATTCGTTTGTTCACTTCTCCTAATCTGTAATCACTATCACTAAAACATCATTAAAGGTGAGAGGAAGAGAGAGAGGAAGAGAGATAAGAGACGAAGAGTATATACGTACATGTACGATATACGTATTCGCCTTCACGGATATTGTAAGGAGGAGGAAGATGCAGAATTATCTTTGTTAAAGAACAATATATAAGCTACCATTATAATTTACAAACAAAAACTATAAAGAAAAAGTAATTATGTATAGATGTAATTTACTTCTAAACTTTTGGTATGTCATTAACTCACTATGATTAGATATGGTGGGTAATTAGTGCTACAAAAAAAAAATTATGGAATGGTAGCAAATTTATCTAATGACTAATGGCATGCAATCCAGAGAATAAAAAAGAAAAGGATATGGAGTAATTAATTGCTGACTAGTAGAAAGTGATTTTTTAATTTTATTTTTTAACACTAGTGATTGTTATAGTTATCAGTAAATATTTTAAAACAAACATAAAGTAGGTTTTATTCTGATCGTGTACTTTGATTTTTCAATGAATTAAAGAGGACATACACTTCCTTTATTCCCCGTTGTGAATGATGAGAATCATAAGCTTTAACCAAAAAAAAAAGAAAAAACAAAGATGGGAATAATAAATAAAAGCAGCTTACTAGTAGTACCTAATTTATTTACTCTATTGGATCACTTTCATCAAATTTATAACTATATTATTTTAACACATGTGTGAAAATTACATAGATATATTTTAATCCTCTATTTGTATAAGGACTTTTTCGTTTATCACTTTTTAATATAAATAACTTCAATTTTCTCAATGAATACATAAATTTGGTTGATCAAACTAAAGAGGTTTTTTTTAATGCTAATTAATTTTCTTTCAAGTACATATTTTGATTTGTACCTTTTTGTTATAAGTGTGGAGCTTCTGGTTAAGAATTAAATAATATGAGATTCTTTTTCATATTTATGTATTTATGGTTTATCTATTAATTCTAAAGAGGTAATTCTAAAAATGCCAATATCTACATTTGACATATCATCTACTACATTTTTTTTGAAAAAAAATCAAAACAATACATTGGTTTTTTCTATTATTTTCTCTCTATTTTTCATTCAATAGTAATACATCTCAAAGTGACAATTATTTGAGATTATGAGATCATAAAAACGTAAAATAATAAAACTGCACTGGTTTCTACTTTTTTTTCCAATGTTTTTGGATTTCGACATATTTCTCATTTGCCCGCCGAGGAAAAAATATTAAAGTCCAAAAGAGCCCGTCTTTTTTTTTTTAATTCACTCATCACAACACTACTCAACTCACTCGCCCACACTCTCTGCAACTCTTTCGATTTCAAAAATCAAATTCGAAGAAGAAACCCCAAAAAAAAAAAAAAAAAAAAAAACTGGAAAAAAGGAGAAAAAATCAAAAAGGCGAAATCGAAGAAGAAGAAAAGGCAAAAGCTTGATTGATGGAAGACGACGATCAGCAGAAGGCTGCAGATCTAGTACAGGAGCTTGTTCTTCGCCTTGTCTCCCAAAACCCTCAAACCCCTAATCTCGATCCCAAGTCTCCCGCCTTCCTCAAAACCCTTCGTTACGCCTTTCGTATCCTCTCTAGCCGCCTCACTCCTTCCGTTGTCCCCGACGCCACCGCTATAGCCGAGTCTCTCAAACGCCGTCTCGCTACTCAGGGTAAGTCCTCCGACGCACTCGCTTTTGCCGATCTCTACACTAAGTTCGCTTCCAAGACTGGCCCGGGTAGTGTCAACAATAAATGGGCTCTCGTTTATTTGCTTAAAATCGTTTCTGATGATCGTAAATCTGCTATTAATGGCCTCGATTCCTCGGTTTTGTTACCTAATTTGGGGATTGGTGATGTTGGGAACGGGTTTTTGCGCGGTGGAGAAGCTAAGAAGAAGGATTGGAGTAATGGTGTTTTGTTGGTTAGTAGAGATCCTGAGAATTTGCGTGATATTGCCTTTAGAGAGTATGCCATTTTGGTTAAGGAAGAGAATGAAGTGACGGAGGAGGTTCTAGTGAGGGATGTTTTGTACGCTTGCCAAGGGATTGATGGGAAATATGTGAAATTTAACAGCGAAATAGACGGTTATGCTGTGCAGGATTCGATTAAGGTGCCTCGAGCTACTAGGATACTGGTTCGTATGCTCTCTGAGCTTGGCTGGCTGTTTAGAAAGGTTAAGACTTTTATAACCGAGAGTATGGATCGGTTTCCAGCTGAAGAAGTGGGAACTGTTGGGCAAGCGTTTTGTGCGGCATTGCAAGATGAGCTCTCTGATTATTATAAGCTATTGGCTGTGCTCGAAGCGCAAGCCATGAATCCTATTCCTTTGGTTTCTGAATCAGCAAGCTCAAGCAATTACCTTTCTTTAAGGAGGTTGTCGGTATGGTTCGCAGAGCCTATGGTGAAAATGAGACTGATGGCTGTTTTGGTTGACAAGTGTAAGGTTTTGAGGGGTGGGGCGATGGCTGGGGCTATCCATTTGCACGCACAGCATGGTGATCCGCTTGTTCATGATTTTATGATGAATTTGCTTCGATGTGTGTGTTCTCCGCTGTTTGAAATGGTTAGAAGTTGGGTTCTAGAAGGGGAGTTAGAAGATACTTTTGGTGAATTTTTTGTCGTAGGTCAGCCGGTTAAAGTCGATTTGCTTTGGAGAGAAGGTTATAAGCTCCACCCAGCTATGCTTCCGTCTTTTATTTCCCCGAGTCTAGCTCAGAGAATTCTGAGAACTGGGAAATCTATAAACTTTCTTCGTGTTTGCTGTGATGATCATGGGTGGGCTGATGCAGCTTCAGAAGCAGCAGTTGCCTCTGGGACAACGACTAGGCGAGGAGGTCTCGGGTATGGTGAAACAGATGCACTTGAACATCTTGTTACTGAAGCAGCAAAGAGAATCGACAAGCATCTGTTGGATGTTCTATATAAGAGATATAAGTTTAAGGAGCATTGTCTTGCTATTAAGCGTTATTTACTACTTGGTCAAGGTGATTTTGTCCAATACTTGATGGATATTGTAGGACCTAAGCTTTCTGAGCCAGCTAATAACATTAGTTCATTTGAGCTAGCTGGATTTCTTGAGGCTGCAATACGAGCATCAAATGCACAGTATGATGACCGCGACATGCTAGACAGATTGAAAGTGAAGATGATGCCTCATGGCAGTGGAGACAGGGGCTGGGATGTATTCTCATTGGAATATGAGGCAAGGGTTCCATTAGATACCGTGTTTACTGAGTCTGTTTTGTCCAAATACCTGAGAGTGTTCAATTTTCTCTGGAAGTTGAAACGGGTAGAACATGCTCTTATCGGAATTTGGAAGACCATGAAACCAAATTGCATCACTTCTAACTCATTCGTTAAGCTCCAAACGTCGGTGAAATTGCAATTGCTCTCAGCCCTGAGGCGGTGCCAGGTCCTTTGGAATGAAATGAATCATTTTGTTACTAACTTTCAGTATTACATCATGTTTGAGGTATTGGAGGTGTCATGGTCTAATTTCTCAAAAGAGATGGAAGCTGCTAAAGACCTGGATGATCTCTTGGCAGCTCACGAGAAATACCTCAACGCCATTGTTGGAAAATCTCTTCTGGGTGAACAGTCACAGACCATCCGCGAATCACTTTTCGTCCTCTTTGAGCTTATATTACGGTTCAGGAGTCATGCAGATCGTTTGTATGAAGGAATTCATGAGTTGCAAATAAGGTGAGTTTTGTCTAAAAAACTATTTTTAATTCAAACAAAAGTAGACTTTAAAGTTTTGCTATCTTCCTCCGAATTTAGGGTCACAATTTGATCTCTTATATCACCAACTTTTTCCTGCAGATCTAAAGAATCAGGAAGAGAGAAAAACAAATCGGAAGAGCTTGGTTCATGGATCAGTGAGGGTAGGAAGGGATTAACACAGCGTGCTGGAGAATTTCTTCAAAGCATGAGTAAAGATATGGACAGTATTGCAAAGGAATACACATCTTCACTTGATGGTTTCCTATCGCTTTTGCCTCTGCAGCAATCTGTAGATCTCAAGTTTCTCTTCTTCCGGCTTGACTTCACTGAGTTCTACAGCCGGTTGCATTCCAAAGGATAAGAAAGTTGAAAGAGTATCAGGTTTAGTTGAAAAACAACATTGCACAACAGCAAGAGAAGAAGACATGATCTACGTCTTTCACTAACCGCTGACTGCAGCATGGGCTCCTGAATCAGGGATGCAGAGGTTCTTTTCTTAAAATCTAGGTGCGTGGAAGAATCTGTTTCTTATTTTAAGAGACTGCCTCAGAGATTTTCTGTCTTTTGCACAGATTGTTTTTCAATGGCTTGTTTCAAAGTTTAGGATTGGGAAACAGATTCTTTGTCGTTGGTAAATTGGGGAAGGTTTGTGTTTGAGTTTGTGCTTATCAGCTTTAGATTTTTTCCTCCATGTGGTTCACTGATTTGTATGATTTGTTTTCTTTCTTGGTTGATATAAGAAGGAATCAGTTGCTTCTTCAAAATGTGTATTTCCTTACTGTGAAAGGCTCCAAACACTGAATTTTCGCTTTCTAGAAGCTTATGTGTGATTGAGCAAGAGCATTAACTCGCATTGTTTTGAATCTGCAAACCTTTAAGCACTTTAGGGATTAAAAAAAAAGAAAATTTTTTTACCGGTTGGTTTGCAAGGAAGGAAAAAGGTAAAAACTCGTCGCCTGAGAGATTCGAACTCTCGCGGGGAAACCCCATGTACTTAGCAGGCACACGCCTTAACCACTCGGCCAAAGCGACTTTGTTGAACAAACAACAGATGTAAATTTTTTATTATTTAGCATGAAAATTTATTTAATTCAAACTATTTTATTTATTTTGCAAAATTTTAAAAAATCTTATGTATAAATCTAATGAAAAAATTATCACAAAATTTAATAAAAACATATAATAATTTATTACTTACCAAGCTAAAAATATTTTACAATAATAGATATTCGTAGTCAAATGTCTCAGTAAGAAAAAATATATAGGTCTTTGATCCAATAAAATTATATATTAAAAAGGTGAAATTTCTTGATTACCACAAAAAAAAGTTTGAAATTGTATATAGATTATTAACTAAATGAAAAAAAAACTTACTGTACATAATAATTATAAAAAAACAAAGGAAGTGACAAAAATGAAAATTTAAACATATTTGTTGATCAATTCTCTAACTTCTTCGATGACAAGCCATCCTTTGTGACCTCCAATCACTTCTTCTTTCATCTCATCCTCCATCCATAGCTGCATTAGACCATTATTACTATTATTTTCATTTACCTTATTACACTATTTTCTTAATTGTCTCAAATGCATCTCTGAAACTCAAAACAATTTGTATAGCAAGAAAGCATTATTACCTGAATGGTGGGCATTTTCTGCATAATACATGAATATGGAAACTGGTTAAGGTCTGGCACATACCAAGTCAGAAGAAGAAGAGTAACGAGTTATGTGTGATTGTTTAAGCATCTTACCGAAATGTCTCCACGTTTCACCAATGTTTGAGGGACCTTGTTTACATCCACGTAGTAAAACTTTGCTCTGTTCAATTCATTTTCAGTTCATGGCATAATCGGGTTTTTTTTTAATAACATTCTTGTGAAATTTTGTTAATAATTAGCTTACCTGTTATTATATTCTGCGGCCAATTTCTCCAACTTAGGCTTCAAGTAGATACATTTCCGACACCAAGAAGCCATCCTGCCCAAAATGATCTCACCATTCTTCATAACTCATAAGAAAAGCATATATATAGAACCTTCCACTTTGTAATTAAGTAGTTGAGTTGTAGAAAAGGGTAACGATCAAGCAAGAGAATGTAACCTAACAAGAAACTACATAATGGTAGAACTCCTCTGTAACCGGGCATGAATATGAAATTACGAATACCTATATCCAATCTTAGATTAAGGAGAATAAATGATTAATATATACCAGTCGATGATGATAGGCTGAGAGAGTTGGCGAGCGTGAGAGAGAGCAGCATCAAGTTCTTCAACGCTGTTGATGGGTTCCATCTCCAGAGTCGTAGGCTGATATGTGTTTGATGACCAAAAGGCTTTTAGTCTCCACTCGTTCTCCGACTTACCAAGCTTTTCATTAATACTGTGAACCTTCCTCACACAAAACCCACACTTGTTCTCCAAATTCAGACTCTCCCTCTTCCGAAACTGTTCCTTCTTGTTACTACTATGAGCATGCCTTGTTAGCATTTGAGGGTTTGATGCCAAAGCTGCCATTAATTATTTTTTGTGGTTTCTGTCAAAATATTTGTCGATGAAGATTGAGATATTTTTTAAAGTTTTCATATGCCATGATTTTGGATAGATATTTTTTGGTTTTGAGGGTTTTGGGAAGGAGATGTGAGGAGATGGATAGAGAGCTTATCCGGAAGATGTGTTGCTGGTGGGGGCTACCCTTTCTATATATATTTATTTTTTTACTATTTCCTTTCTTTGTAATTTTAAAATTACATACTTAAAACGTTACAACATGGATTGTGTAAAAACTAATAAAATCTAAAAATGTTTCATTAATCCAATCAGATTTGTTCTTCAAGTATTTATAATTTCTCTCTTTCCGAGTATCCTTACTCTAATTTTTAAATTTAATATATGCTTACTGGATGATATTAAATTTGGTTTTTATCGCATAATTTTTTTGTTATCGCATAATCTATTTTTGTTATGCCATCTGTTCGAAATTTACCCAAAACTAATAATCTCTCTTGTAGACTTGTAGTACTTAGTCATATACTGTAATGAAAGTTAATTCCTTCATATAGAAAAATGAGGATAAATTTGTTGACATTTAAATAGCATCTTCTTTAAATATTTGAAAATCATAAGTATATATTTTTGGGGGTATGAATGAAAGTAATAAATTGATAAAGGGAATGCTGCCTAAAAGATTCTCTATAAAATAGCTGCAGAAATGTGTTTTGGAAGAAGGAAGAAAAAAAAACAAAACGCATATGAACCAACCAAGTAGAGAGACTACAGGGGAGGAGGGTCTACACGCTAATGACTTTTATGGACGCGAACTGGGTTTTTTTTTGTATTATATTAATTGCAACGGGCATATTATCATCCCACACACTCTTAATTACCCAAATCTGCCACCTAATTTAACTACGCAATTAAGATATTTATGTTCATCAGAAATTAAGTGTAGCCTATATTATAGAGAGAATGAAAGACTTTAATCACATCTAAAATTTCGAGCAGACCATTTCAGGAGTATAAGACAAAACATGAGGGATATGTAATCAACTTAAAACGGTTAGATCTAACGCATTATACAGTTAGATCATACAAATTACGAAGCACGCACCCACACCGTTCTAACTTGTAACACCAACCACCACTAAACCGGATAATCGGAACAGAAGCATTAATCACAAAATTTAATTCTTTTACGAGTTGATTGATAGATATATATAGAGATAGGGGCAAAAAGACAATAATTTAAAGTTGGAATCTCGAACCCACCGACAAGCTTCTTCTTCCAAGTGGTGTTTCAGTAAATAGCTCCAAAACCGAGGGCTACTTTACTTTAACCAAAAACACTAAACACATTCACTTTAATAATAAGTCGTTCACTAACGAAGTTGTCTTAAACAAAAAACAAATGGTCCTTTTTATCTTAAAACACCTTTCTCCTGTTTCTTAAAAGACTCATCTTCTCTTTCCTTTTTTCTTCTTTACCCATCTCTCTCTCCTCTGCATCACCTCTCTTTCTCTCTCCTAACCCTAAAATAAAGCACCTCTTTCTCTCTCTAAAACCCTCCCAAAAAACACTCGTCACGGGCCACGAACTCCACAGCCACACCACATTCCCCACTTGTACTGCCCATCCGCCTCTCCTTCTATGGCGTCAGACGCCGTAAAGTATATGCCTATCCACGGCGGTGGAACAACTACTACAACCGCCGACATCAAGAGCTTCTTCTCCGCCTTGAAACCCAAAAAGACCTCAACTTTTGCTTACGCTTTTGTCATTACCTTCGTCTCGTTCACTCTCTTCTTTGCCTTTAGTCCTTCTCCGAACTCATCTTCTCCTTGGTTCTCTAACATCTTCTCTTCCTCCACACCCACCTCCACCTCTGCTTCAGACAACACTTCCGGATCTCAGTTCTCTTCTATTTTCTCCTATATTATCCCCAATGTCACTTCAACCAAACCTACCAACAGATCCAGCGACGCCACAGATCCTATCTCTGCTAACGCCACTTCTCCGCCTCTCTATTCGAATTCCAAAAACGGTACTTTACAAGCCCCGGCGCCGGAAAATCGAGCTCCCGTTGTTAAAAACACGACCGTCGAGTCTCCGATCGTAAACGGAACCAGCCCGGTTGCAAAAAACAACACTTTATCTCATCCTCTGCTTTCAGACAAATCGTCGGCGAAGGGATCGAGTAATCAGTCACAGACCACAACGGATGCTAATCATAATTCAAAAGCCGTGAAGAGTAACCAGACGACAGCTCCGGCGCCGTCGAAAGCACCCGTGTCGGTGGATCTGAAGGCCGATTCCAATACCAATTCATCAACTGCTTCTTCTACACCGGAAAAGAAGACAAAGGACGATGATTCGGTTTGGTCGGTGAAGCAAGAGATCGAGAAGTGGAGTGATTCTCTGAAGAATTGTGAGTTCTTCGACGGTGAATGGATCATGGATGATTCGTATCCGCTTTACAAACCCGGTTCGTGTAAGCTTATCGATGAACAGTTCAACTGTATTTCAAACGGAAGACCCGACAAAGATTTCCAGAAACTGAAGTGGAAACCTAAGAAATGTAGTTTACCAAGGTAAGTTGGTCGGAATAAGCTCAAAATTTAATATATTTTGATTATTGGTTCTGTATCTAATATAAGATGAATAATATTCATGTATGTGAAGGTTGAATGGAGCTATTTTACTGGAGATGCTTAGAGGAAGAAGACTCGTCTTTGTTGGGGATTCTCTAAATAGAAACATGTGGGAATCTCTGGTTTGTATTCTCAAAGGAGCAGTGAAAGATGAGACCAAAGTTTATGAGGCCAGAGGAAGACATCACTTCCGTGGGGAGGCTGAGTACTCCTTCGTCTTCCAAGTAAGGCTTCTTCTTGAATTACTTTGATCAATTGCTTCTTAATACTTACTATATTAAGTGTTCTCAAATTTGATTGATAGGATTACAATTGCACGGTGGAGTTCTTTGTTTCACCGTTCTTGGTCCAAGAATGGGAAATTGTAGACAAGAAGGGAACAAAGAAGGAGACTTTACGGCTGGATTTGGTTGGGAAGTCCTCTGAGCAATACAAAGGAGCTGATATTATTGTATTTAATACCGGACATTGGTGGACTCACGAGAAAACATCCAAAGGGTACTTAAAAGCTCTCTCAATCTACTGGAATAATTGCTCTGTCTTTGTATTACATAATGCAGAAACTGATTCTGGTATTGATTTCTTAGGGAGGATTATTATCAAGAAGGAAGCAATGTTTATCACGAACTCGCTGTTCTTGAAGCTTTCCGCAAAGCTTTGACTACATGGGGTCGATGGGTTGAGAAGAATGTGAATCCGACAAAGTCCCTCGTTTTTTTTAGAGGCTATTCCGCCTCCCATTTCAGGTAAACATCCTCAGGTCTCAATGGTTTGTTTGGTTACCTTTACATATGAATGCAAAAATTGATGTTAATCTATCAACATTTTTGCAGTGGTGGGCAATGGAACTCAGGAGGAGCATGCGATAGTGAAACAGAACCGATCAAGAATGACACATACCTAACCCCGTACCCGTCAAAGATGAAGGTTCTTGAGAAAGTGCTAAGAGGTATGAAGACACCCGTCACGTATTTAAACATCACTAGATTAACAGACTACAGGAAGGATGGGCACCCGTCTGTATACCGGAAACACAGCTTAACGGAAAAAGAGAAAAAGACGCCATTACTGTACCAAGACTGCAGCCACTGGTGCCTCCCTGGAGTGCCGGACTCTTGGAACGAAATCCTCTACGCAGAGCTGCTCGTCAAACTCAATCAGCTCGGCCAAACACAACGGAAACCTTAAGGTTTTTCTACCCTAATACTTTGTTTGATCTCAACACTTTGCTTTCCATTTGATGGTAATTGTTGATTATAGAATGTGTAGAGTAAAAAGAAAGATGAAAAATATTTGATCACACGATATCTTTGCTACTATTGGTTGTACTTGTAAATGCTTTTGTCACACGAGGAATACTACATTTAGTTCCAATATGAGGTTACATACATATAAACATTTCTTACAGTTCCTTTTATCGTTACCCTAATGTTTGATGATCTAAATAGTGCATGGCTGCAGCCATTAAAAAGTAGAGCATGGTTCTTTTGCTTTGTGTTTTCGATTGATTTAATGTCGATGAAGTTATAACAGTTTCATCATGTGAACGCAAGAATTTGCGTGGAAATTGGGATGTGAGAGTTTGACGTGGAATCTGTCGATCACCGACAACGGAAAATATTCAAAATAATAAACAAATTGTCCAAATTGTCCAAATTGGGGGAAATTATGAGATTTGAAGACAACGGGTTTGGTCACATGGGATGTTTGGACTTTTTGACCCACGAAGGTCATAAAATAAAGTCTGTTAGGTCAAATGCTTTTAAAGAGTTAAGTGCGATTAGATCCAACCTGGTGCAGTTGTTCGTTCACGTGGCGTACTTGTTACCTATTAAATTATGTTTTATAATCCCTACTTCCCTAGTATTATATTAAAGAGTCACGCATGTGACTGTTTGGTTGGAGATTGGGAAAAGCAGAAGAAGTGTTTATGTTTGTGTAGAAAGAAAGTAAGATTAGGAATGCTTAAATTGATGAAAACTGGATATATCTGAAGTACGCAGCACGAGACTCACCCGTACACATGTACTACTCTTTTTATGAAGAACAAAAGTGGTCATGGGGTATAAGCACCAAAACTACAAAATTACTTTTTACGCATCCAATAATTAGTGACGAAATGCGATCATATATCAGTCATGAAGGAACAAGCTCAGCAAAACAATATATGTACAAAAGGCCCATAAGAACATCTCTTAAGTTCTTGGATAATGGCAATCACTTCTGATGATAACATGAGTTCATCAAAGTTCTTAACTATGCATGCATTAACTATCAATGGTAGTCCCACTTTTCTCATTGCAAATCAAATTTCATTCCAAAAACTGCTGCAAATAAATTACAATAGTTTTGCAATAAAAATGTGTGATGAATTTTTTTTGTGACTGGTTTTGGTTAGTCAAATTTTGTGACTTATTAGTAAAACCAAAATTAATTCATGTATCATAAGAAAATTGTAAAATGATAGGATATAAGATTCACAGATTCTAACTTCAGTTAACATGCATCGCACTAATGCTGTATACGACATTGCACTGTTTAAAAAGAAAAAGAGTTTTTTATATTAAAACTCTATCAGTAATCCTAAATTTAATTTGATGAGGAATATGTGCACGACAAACCCTTTTTGCTTTAATCAAAAATGAAAGGTCTACAAAATCAAACCAAATATTTCCCCTTTTTCTTTTGTCTTGTATCGTTCAAATAAACATGTCAACCCTTTTTCCTCCCATGTGTTTTCTTTTTATCCGGTTCAATCCAAGAAAATAACAAAACTCTAACCGGACAATCGATCGATCTACTCGTCTTTTATAATTGGAGACGGTCCCAAATAATATCTGAAAAAAAAGTAAATCTAAATATACACAAGAAGCCATCAATGCACCCAACTTTTTTTAAAAAAATCACTCGACCGTTTGCTAAAACCGTAACCATTTTATTTTCCCACGTCTGCATGCTTCTCATGAAACTTGTTTGGCCGGCCGAGGCTTAACATCCGGAATCAAAGGACAGTGCAAAGTTGACGTAGACAAACCTAGGTTTTGGGGAGCTGACGTTGTGGTCGGCTGCTGTGTTGCTGAGGTGGCAACACGTTCGCAAGAAGGGCACATAGTGAGAGTAGTGGCTGGAAGTTGCATGTAGAATGGTGTGGAAGTCTTCAAGGTCCTCAATTCTTTAACCTCTTTCTTAAGCCTCCGGTTCTCTTCGGTTAGTGACTCGCAGCATCTCTTTAGGTATTCACAGTCCACTTCCGTTTGCTTCAGCTTTGTCCTATTATAATTATCGAAACAATCAAACAATATGAGATTTTGGTTTGGGGGTCAAATTATGTTAATGTAATTATGTAAAGAAGAGTTATGATGTGTTTGCCTTTTATAAATAAGTCACTATAAGCAATTATAATATGGATATGA
Organism: Capsella rubella; assembly: GCF_000375325.1. Lineage (NCBI taxonomy): Eukaryota > Viridiplantae > Streptophyta > Magnoliopsida > Brassicales > Brassicaceae > Capsella > Capsella rubella. The sequence goes on from NW_006238918.1 coordinate 2,057,733, forward strand.
TGAGCGGAAGTGATATCCTACTTTTGCACGAAAAATGACAAAGGATAGACATGCGACAATACGCTATTATTACTCGTGATGCATTTCGTCCTCTTCCCTTTTTCAGAAATTAATCATCACACAAATATATATATGCTACTTCCAATGAAGTAGCAATAAAAACGTTTCATATAATAAGCTAACCTGGCTCGTCTGTTTTGAAACCAAACTTCAACCTGACGTGGACGAAGATTCAACTGTTTCGCCAACGCTATCTTCTGTTTCTGCAATGATTTAAAATAGGTAAAATAAACATTTAAGGCTATAATTTTGGAATTTCTTTGAAATATAAGAAAATAAAATAAACTCAAGAAAGATAACTTTTTAATATAAAAAAAGTCAAGAATGGGAAACGAACAGGATTAAGAGTACTGTGTTCTTTGAAGCTGTCTTCAAGAAAAGCTGACTGGTCTTTCGAGAGTCTTAGTTTCTTCCTAGTGGATCCGTTCTCGTCATCGTTATCTTCGTTGCTGCAGGCTCTTGAAGCTGATCTCTCCACTTCATCATCGATATCTCTCTTGTTGCTTCTTCTCTCATAACCATAACTCTTAATCCCAAAGTCCAGTTGAAACGACGACGTTACGCTGTTCGGCGGCGATACTGACATACTAGGCACCGCTTCCTCTTCCTCCTCTGCCACCACCGTAGCTACTCCTGAGAGTATTCGTCCCCCTTGCTGACCTGTAAATTTATATTCTTTAGATAAATCGAAGATCATATGTTTTTGGTTGTTATATGTGACAAAAAGTTAGGTGTATACCTATTTTTGTTAATCGAATACATCCAATTGATATTATTTTATATTTTTCGATCAAAGATTATTATAAAACCTGGTTCATCTTTCTTGTCACAAATCAGACAAAGTATGTTTGGGATAGAAAAATATCCCCATCGACATATATATTTGATACATCTACTGTATATTCAGAAAATATTAATATTCTTATAATCGTTTTTGAGTATTTTGGAATATAAGGATTTACATATGAGCCAAATTAGGGATTGTAATAAAATATCATGTTACAGTGATAAAAAAAATGTAATCACACCCTTTAAGTTCGAGAAATTATATTCTTGAGCTTTTTAATCAAAAAAGGGTTATAAAGATCCTTACTGTTATCAGGGAGCCAATTAGGGAAGTGAAGCTGAAGCTGTAGTGGTGGATCTACAGAAGACGAAACCCTAAATCCATCGGAAATATTTGATAGCAGTGCCGGTTTCTTCTTCGCATCTTCTACCGAGGGAGACGAAGAGGATGATAACGATCTGTGACCACCAAAAGCAACATCTAAACCCATGCAGAACCCAAGATCCTTGTCGGAAGTTGAGGTCGACGAGGCAGCGGGGTTATGAATCTTCGAGTGCTTCTCTAGAAAAGAGAATTGTTTCTTAGTATTGTCGCCTAGAGACAACGCTAGTTCCATCGCTTCTTAAGAAAAACAAGAGTTTGAGAGTTTGAGAGAGAGAGAGAGAGAGTCAATCGGAACAAGAAGAAGATCTGTTATGGAGTGATGGACATGAAAGCGAAACCCCACTTATTTATTTCCAAGTTCAATGTATTTTAATAATAATAATTATTATTATGTATACGAACAAATATTGGATCTTCTTCATCTTATAAATTCCTTAAGACATGTGACTTTAAGTCATCATTTTTCTTAGTTAGTGGAATAAATATATGAACAGGCCGACATATTTATGTAAATAAGTGTTGTTTTTGATATTATGTCAAAATATTTAGTAAAAATTGAAAGACTATATATATATATCTATCTCTTTAGAACAAATAGGGTTTACTTGATAATACGGGTTTAAGGAGATTGACCGACAACTGCCATTCACATACGCACGTGAATGAATGCATATTAATAATACACATATACGTTATACGTACAACATTCTTACACGAGACTGGCGCGCCTTGTGTCTTTCTTGTTTGTATACTTAAGTACTACTACTATACAAATATACATTTATGTAAAAAATATATATATTAATATATATGCATTTATGTTTGTCTTTATAAAAGAAAAAAAATCCGAAAACTACTTATCGTTAGGAAGTATCATTCTACAAGGAAACAACACCCTTTTTCATTTCGTATGCAATTCCAAATATACCTGAGCATGCAAAAAGTATTTTTTTTTATAGCTTATGAATTTCGGAGCGTCTTATATTTTGAATAACTAGTCCATCGTTCACAATGCAGGCATTGAAGAATATCAGATAATTTTAAAACAGTTTCATCTACTTTAAATTTTATTATTTAATTTTTATTAAGTACTCACTCCATTGCAGAAGAAGAAAATAATGAGAGGAATATATAGGGAATTTCCTGAAGATGTGAGACTGTGTTTGTTGAAAATTATTGGAGACCATAATTAGTTTGACCGGCCAGCGTAATTCTTGGTCACAAGTTAATGATGAGGACTTTGATTTTCTTTAGGTTTTAGTAATCCAATAGATTTAGACCAAAGTCGAAGTTGTTGGAAACAAAAAAAAAATTAATAGTGACCGTTGACATTAATGTAGTAGTTTACCGTTCAATGCTGTAGTAAAAAATTAATGGTCGGTGAAATAAGTTGAAAGAAGTTAATAAGTAAAGTGCAACGGATAAACAAATGACCAATCTTTTATTGTTTCATTTTAGAAACGGGACAAATTAGCGTGATCTAATTAACATAACTACAAGGTCATGATTATAAGTTGAAATTACTTGATTAAAGAGGAATGGGAAAAAAATTTATGATGTACCGAATACAAAAGAGCGAACAAGACATAATGATTAACGATGATGATACGAAGAAGTAGCAAAATGTGATAACGATGACACATCAAACGGTCACCCGATTAGATCATTTTTATTTTTTTATTTTTTTTGAGTTTGACCAAAATCGTTATTGGCTCAAAACTTTATTCATCACAGTGATCAGTGATGGTCCTAGAAAAAAAAACTTGATTAATTTGTTCTTACCCCAACATCATCAATACATTGTTTTTTAAATTAATTATAACTTTTGTTTTTTAACGTATTGCAAGTTGCTTTCAAGAAAAGTTCTGGACATTAAATAGCTTCATTATTATGTGTATGAATGGTAACATGTCATAGATATGATATGAGAGTTGGTTTCAAATTAGTACGTTGTCATTAATTACAAAAAAAAAAAGAAAAACTGTAGGGTTCTTGATTGAATAATTCATAGAATAGTGGAAATAATAATGTAATTTCTACTGATTTATTTTTACCAATCATAATGACATATTCGAAGATTTTGCTATATTTACAACCAACGGACCAAAATAGAATTAATAATTTATACTCATTCTAAAGTTTTTTCAGCTACATAAATTTTGACCATTTAATGATATAGTCTTTTTATTATGTATACAGTTATACTTTTTTTTTTCTTTCAAATTTTCGTAGTTCTACTATTTTTCATAATCTAAACCATTTTCATTAACACACTCTCTCCATCTTGTACTATACAAAACAACATATATATGATGAGTTTTATGAGCCGGCCAACAGAGTTTAAAAGGTTGTATCAGTCGCAGATTGGTACCGGTAGGAAACAAAAGCCAAGTAACGATGTCAGCCACTTATTGTTGCATAATATAAAAGTTTCAAATCTGTCACTATGTAGAGACATATATCTCCTCGTAACATGACTTTAACTGATGACGACGAATATACAAATCAATAACATATCATGTCTTCTACGAGTATGATCTAGACCACATATATATATGACTATATGATGTTCTTTTCTTCTATAGTTTGTAAATAGTATGATCCTTTGGGAGAGGGGAGTAATGGCAAAAACATGAAAAGAGAGTGAAAGGACCCACACGCATGGCGTGGGACGCGGATGATATGATAGATATATCAAATCATCATCATCCTCATTCCCTCAAACTTAGATTTTTGGGGGGGGTGTCATGCTTTTAGGCTCCTTGCAATTATTGAAGTCATGCATGACTCACTCCTTATTATTGTCATTATTACTTATACTCCCCTCTCTTTACTATGTCAAAGTTATTATTTTTGGCATCTCAACCCTTTTCTCATCTCAATTATTTCTCTCCTCGATCTCTCTGATCTGTCCTACTACATTCATTATTGCATCCTGTTTTTCATTTTTGTTTAGATCCTCTCTTTATATATATATGCACCATATGAAATTTGAATTATTCCAAATATGTTGTGTGTAGCGTTTTATACACCGTTAAACACTGGCCGCTACGTTCTTCAACAGCTTTATGGTTTTCTTAAAGAGTATCCTAGCTATGTAACACATCATTTAATTAAATAGTCTTTGCGTATGAACCGATTTGTATATCTATGTAACGGATATATATGACTTAGTTTGAGGATAATGTAAATTCCGTCAACTTTGAAACCACATTTAGGATTCACACATCCTATATATAAATTAGGGATTATAATTCCCATACACAATATAAAACCTTTTCATTTAGTATTCCCCAATTAAGTAGATTGTTATAATCAGCAACCTAATTTGACCAACCTGCATATCAAATCCGGCCGTCGTGATCTAGTGTAGACCTAATTTGAACATACGAGTTACAAGCCGGTACGTACGTAGTTGATCACCAATAAAAAAAATGATGGCTTGCGTAACCGAATCCAGCATTGATTTTAAACAAAATCCGAACTAGTTGAAAGGTAAACTGGTTGTTGGTATCTTTTAATTTGCTCCACGGCTATAAATAGAGGCCAGCTAGCCTAGGCGACGGTAGAGGAAGGGTGTGACAGTCTAGAACTCAAATGGTATTAAAAAGTTAGTATATAACATCTTTTTGAATAAACCTTTTTTGTGTATTCATCTGAATTGCCATGACAATGGAAAGCCCATGTTATTAGAAAGATAACTTCGTAACAACTTCTTTTGGTAGTTGTTGACATTTATTTTTGAAAAAAGATGCAGACAGATCCATATACAAATAAAGGAAGTTGAAGAGGAGGAGGAGAGAGTCACGTGACGACGTGCCTGATGAAGTAATTATTGAATTGATGAACTGAGAGAGGCCTCGAGGGTCCACTTTGTCTTCCTTGAGATGAGGCAAATCTCCCACACAGGCAATCATTTGTTCATGGGACCTTTTCTCTCTTCTCTTTTCCTTTCTTAAAACTTAAGTTATCGTTAATTATGTTTTTTTCTATATTTCTTCTTTTATTGTCGTATGCTCTCAAAGTGTTAAAAGTTATTAACGAAAAACTATTTTAACTAAACGTCACGAGAGTGAGAGTGTTCAGAGACTAATTATGAGACTTTTTTTTTCTTTACCCTTTAATTAGCTTTATGTCAAGTTTACAATAATAAACATAGTGCATCTCTCTAGTAGAAATTAGTTACTACATTCGAGATTCGACTACCAAATTCTAGGATGATTGCCATAAAGCTTAATTTTACTTCTTCTTTTTTACTTTTAGTATTTCTTTTGATTTTTTCTCAAACACTAATATGATACTAGATCAAGACCATGCATTCTCTTTCTCATTTTCTTTTGTTTTGCATACGAATATGCGATCAACTAATATGGATGGTTTTGAGTCACCACTTTTTTTTCCTAGTAAAATTGTCACAAATCATCATCATCGTCAGCTTCAATTATCTCAAAATCAGACAACACATGATCAGTTAGTTTCAAATTGACTTTTATCGAAGCTTAAAATCAACAACCCACACAAAAGACTCATAAATTCTGGAATCATTGGACTTCTGACTCCGAAAGCTTCCCTATCACACAAAACCGATCACTAATCCAATATTTTTATTTGTAAATTGTTCGTAATAACATTTGCTTCTAGTACTGTATTCTATTATCAATAAGTTGAGTTGGTTGAAACCTTCACATTCAATTTTGTCTTCTTTTTGCAGTTTTATAGTTGCTGTAAGAAAATATTCCAACCTTAAAACCCAAAAAAGTAAAAAAAGTTACAACACTTGTGCTCTAGAGTCTAGAGGATGATAATACAAGAAACTCGAATTCGTAATGAACAGTTTGGCGTTGAAGGGGACCGATTTATCTTTGACCGCAAAATCAGCCTACCGAATTATTTGCTGTCTCCCCTAAAATTTATAATCGAAATTTTTTATTTGTCGGTGAAATCATTCCACAAGGACTGTAAGTAATAATGATGGTTGATCATTCGATTTACATGTTGGACGGTTTTTATTTTGTAACGTTATTTGGATTTGGTGACTCGTAAAATAATTTCTCAATGATATAATTCTCTGTGAGATCCCACAAGTTACGTACGACTTTTCATAATTTTTCTGCATCCCCCTCTCCGTGAATAAAGTAACAAACCGCCAATTATAATCCAATATAAGAGAGACTTTTTTCTAAAAATTTAATTGCAATACATATTTGATATGATTTATGATAACAAAATTATTCTCAATTTTCCTTTTTTTTTAATAAGGAAAATGAGCTTTTTAAGGAAAATCAACTTCCATTAACCTTCTTACAGTCTAACCTAATCTCTCCATTACTCCCTGTCAAGGGACTAATGTTCCCCATGTTGATCATTGACTGCGCAAAGACCTGAAAAAACAGAGTCTGGTTACTTGCAAAGGACGTAACGATCGCGATGGTGGATGAAACGGTGGTAGAGAACAGCTCTTGGTCTGACTGAAGAAGCCCATTGTTGCTCTGAAGGTTGTTGAAGTAATTGTTATCGAACGCATCAGGTGTGCTCAGATCGAGATTGGTGATCGTTGACGCGCTGCCGTTTTGAGGACATAGCTGTTGCAGGCTGCTGAGCAGCGTTGAGTTTAGAGTCGGGTCCGGGTTTCCTGTCCCGCTGAAATTGAATAGTCTGTTGTTGAAAACTCCACATCGAGCACGCCCGAACGTATGCGCACCTATACGTGGATCGATCCACAAGAGATGCCGTTAGGGTTTTACATTAACTTTAACCGCAAGTAACTTAACATTTAGATGAAATTACCAGATAAGGCTACTAGATCGTTTGTGTTTAGCCCCACAGCTGAGAATTTAGACGTGATGTTGCTAAGGCTTTCGACTGGAGAAGGAATGGCTGAATTTGCCCCGGCCAGGTTTGCGGTGAGACTATCTCTTCTTCCTAATAATACAGTCCATGATGGTCCTCCTGCCTGAAGATGATCAAATACATATATAAACAATCAAACTTTACGACAATAATATTTAGTTATGTTTCGTAATGTCCACTAAGAAAGTGTTATATTACCAAAGACACGGAAGCCTCAGAGGCAAGAGCTAAAACGTCAGAGCAAGAGACAACACCAGGGCAAGCGTTTTCAAGGGCAGTCTTGATATTATCGACAACGTTGAATCCTCTAGCCGAGTTTGCATTCGGACCCGCGCTCTTCTCGCTCTGGATGCTTCCAGTGTCATCAAGCAAGATCGACGCATCACAACCCTTTTAAAAAATAATGAAGCAAAGTAGTGGTTTAGGCCAAAAATATCGAATAAGGCTTTTATCTTAAAGAGTTGCATTGAGAAAGAATAGTATACATTAACAAAACAGTCGTGAAAATGAAGGCGGATGAGGCTGGCTCCGATTCTTGTATCGGATTGAAGAGCTTGCTGAATAGTGCTGCGTACGATGGCAGAGGCGTTAGGGCAAGTCCCAGAGTAAAACGTTGCGTTTAGTTGTGCAGATGATGTTCCGACCATTAAAGAAACGATTACAATAAGGCTGATGATAAACAGACCATCACAAGCAGGACGATTTGCTACAGCCATTATATCAGTTTTTGAAAAATGATGATATAAAGTTTTGATTAGTTAGTTTCCACTGATTGATGCGGAACTTATGACTACGCTTTGATCATTTCGAAATAATTGTATATATAGAGGAAAATAAAGTAGATTAAACGCGTATTTCTGGACTGATCATGAAAGTGAAAGATTTTGAATGAGGCCAAATAGTTATAGATTAACGTGTGTGTTTGTCTACATAGTCCAAAATATGGGAAAACAAAGCTGGTGCTTGTACATTTGTTTAGTGAAAAAGTAATTCGTCTTTAGGTTATACTATCTCCGTCACATGCACATTATTGACTTATTCTAATCTTCCCACGCGGTTGGTAAAATCAAGGTATAAGTTTTTTGCTTTGCTGACGAAATCGGTGGTTTTACTAGAAAAATAATTGAATCATACACTAAAATATGATAAAGCCATACTTCAATCTCAAAATTAAATTTAAGCATCAAGCATCTTTAATGCATTTACATTCCCATGTTTAATCAAGAGAATTCATATAAACGTGGACAGAACCAAAAGAATGTGGAAGGCGATCTCAATTCTTAAAAAATTTAGATAAACTTTTTACAAAGCTAGTCTACAAAATTATACGAGTAGTTTATAAGTCACAATCTTTGAAAGAAATGCCGCCTTCAATATATAGTTGTTGGAGCTTTACAGCTGTATTTTCAGAAGAAGAAGAAGAAAAAAGAGATTCATAAATCATAATCACTGATTTTGATAAACAATCTGCAAAAGTCTTACGTAGGTACGAGAATTTTGGAGATGTTACGTTCCTTTGACATTAACACTTGTTGAATAACATTCAAAAATGCGCGCGACTGCTCCGGGGTATCTCTAAAGACATGGATTATAAAACTTAGAAAGGGCTTAGAATAAATCGTTTTTCAAAATATATATTATTAAGGACACAAAATCCATATAGTATTAATCACTTGATTATACAGTAAGTTATAAGTTATAACAAAACTAAATATATGTTTCAAGTCACTTTATAGTGGTTGCTTCCAAATCTGAAGTCAAATCTCAACTACTTCGCTTCAAGAAAGTAAAACAATATTTTCGACGTGATAACGCATGTATTAATATTGTTACTGATACACATCCCATGCATGATTTTGGGCATAATAAAGTTTTTTTTTTTTTTTTTGGACCACACATAGTAAAGTTCTTAAAATATTGAAAGCACCATCACAAGTGTAAAACAAAACCCTACCACTCAGATTTTATTTCTTCCCCAGCAAAACTTATTTATTTTTACAAAAATCGTTAAGCTTAGGAGTACATATATAATAATTCAAATACATATGATACAGACGGTGGTGAGACTGAAACCATCATTGTTCACATATCTGCGACTGCTACACTCAGCGATCCTCCATCAGATTGTAACTGAATGTGCTCTGCTTCAGTGGCTGATGACTGTGCATTAACCACTTTACAATCTTGTCTAATCTCTCCATTAGCCCCTGTCAATGGACTAATGTTCCCCATCTTGATCATAGACTGAATAAACGCCTCGAAAAACAGAGTCTGGTTACTTGCAAAGGAATTAACCATTGCTACGGTGGTTGAACCAGTATTGGAGAACAGTTCCTGGTCTGACTGAAGAAGCCCATTGTTACTCTGAAGGTTCGTGAAGTAACTACTATCGAATGCATCAGGTGTGGTCAGATCGAGATTGGTGATCCCTGATCCGCTGCCGTTTTGAGGACATAGCTGTTGAAGAGTGCTGAGAAGTGTTGAGTTCAAAGTCGGATCGGGGTTCCCTGTCCCGTTGAAGTTGAATAGCCTATTGTTGAACGTTACGCATTGACCACGCCCAAACGTATGCGCCCCTATTTACGCACATTGAAACATAAGAGAGATGGTGCCATTAATTAGGGTTTTGTTTGAATTGAGCAGCAAGTATAATTAAACCTACGTGTCAGATAAATTACCTGACAAGGCTACTACATCGGTTGTATTTAGCCCGACAGCTACAAATTTAGATGTTATGTTGTTAAGGCCTTCAAAGGGAGAAGGAAGTGACGAATTGGCCCCAGACAGGTTTGCATTGAGACCATCTCTTCTTCCTAATAATACACTCCATGAAGGCCCTCCTGCCTGAAGATGATCAAACATGTAGTATATAATTTTTTTATATAGATGAACGTGAACATAGATGAAATATATATTAGGAAAGTTAAACGGGCTTTTTAATATGTGGTCCAGCCCGGCTTGTCAGAAGTAGACAATTTATACAAATTATGTATTGTTTGATGTGTTTATGAAGAAAGTAATATTACGTACCAAAGAAACGGAAGCCTCAGAGGCAAGGGCTAAAACGTCAGAGCAAGAGACAATGCCGGGACAAGCATTCTCGAGGGCAGTCTTGATATTATCGACAACATTGAATCCTCTAGTTGAGTTTGCGTTGGGAGCAGCGTTCTTCTCGCTCTGGATGCTTCCAGTATCGTCAAGCAAGAGCGACCCGTCGCAACCCTTTTCAAAAGTAAAGAAGCAAAGCAATGGTTTAGAATAACAAAACTTATAAGGCTTTTTGACAAAATAATTAGAAATCAAAGAAGCTTATTTAAAGAGCTTCTCTTATACATTAACAAAGCAGTCGTGAAAATGAAGGCGGATTAGGCTTGCTCCGATTCTCGCGTCGGATTGAAGAGCTTGCTGAATAGTGCTGCGAACGATGGCAGAGGCGTTAGGGCACGTAGCCGAGTAAAACGTTGCGTTTAACTGCGCAGATGAAGTCCCAAACAATAAAGAAACGATAACAAGAAGGCTGATGATGAAGAAACCATCACAAGTAGAGGAAGATCTTGTTACATCCATTAACCGGTTTTTGCAAATAATGGCAAGGTTTCGATTAGTTTTTTTTGGCTAACTGACTGATTCAAAAACTTATTATGATTAACCTAATTAGGTAATAAATCATTATATAGAGGATAAAAAGCTGATTAAATCTTGACTGATCATGAATGAATGTGACATATTTTAACCTAATTAAGTAAAAAAGAAGTCAAGGTGCGTGTTTGATTACCAAGTCAAAAGATGAGAAAAGATGGAGCTTCTAGATTTTATGTAGTGCGAGTTTGTTTAATTAGTCTTTAACGCTAGAAGAGTTGAACCTACAAGATTCGTTTCTTAGTCACGTTCCAAGAAAAATCAAGAATATGTGAAAGAGTTGTTAGTTGTTAAGAGGACTTTACAACTGTATTATTGAGTGGAAATTGCAGATTCACATTAAAATGATTTATATATGTCTCTTAATTTAGCTGGCTATTAAATTCGAAATCTTATACTTTACGATAGTAGAAGGAAGGGACTTGGTATATTCTAACTTGTCATTCGTCGACTTTGGCTTCTTCGAACTCCTAGCCATTTGATGTGTAGCTCGCTAGAATCAAGCCTGACTAACAAATTATCATTTTGGTAAGTCTTGTATTAATAGAAGGTTTGGCTATGGTTGGTGATAGGTGGAATTGTGTTATAATAATGAACATAATTTAATTTTACGCTATGATTTTGTGGATGATGATGATTCTAGACCATAAATATTGTGTGAAATCGTTGTCGCAGTGGATGAAGTGATTGTTGTTATAAACAAAAGATTATAAAGTTGATTTACACTCTTAAGTTAACTTCAATTCGTGTCATCAATAGTATGGATTTTTCTTATCATTTTGCAAATGAACTTTTAATTAAGTTTGTGAAAATAGGGGTTTTAAAAGCACTCAAATTATAATTTCTTTTCTATCTTTAGTCAAGCGTCTACACTGCTTTAGCCGATCGAATCTAAATATTCGAAATCTTTTCAGCTCATTCTATTTGGTTTGCACTTCAGAGTGCCATCACCAACTCCCATGTGCGTTTAAATCCAATTATTCATTATGCTTTTGGACCATCGAAACCATTCTTAATATCATCATTACTTCTTCGTTAAGAGTTTACCCATACTTCCATATGTAATTAATAGTCAATAACTATTATTCAAGCATATCATTGTTAGAAAAATTGCAAAAATGATTTATTTTTACATATTTTTTTATTTCGTTTATGAATTAATAGTTATGTCGCTGAAACAAAATAGCTTTCGTACGTCATCCTTGTCTCACCGTGTCAAACATGCTTTTAATTAAGAACTTGTAAAAGTTACTAAGATTTTATCTAAATATCTTACCTTATCTTATATTAGTGGTATGTCGAATTGAAAAAAAATGAAACTAACCATTTTTACACAAGAAAATTCATCTCGTGGCTATTATTTTAGAAATTCACTACAATCACTTTGGTTGCCGAGAGAGCCTCTCAAGCGAGTATCATCAAGAAGTCTATCAATTTTTGTAGCTTTTATACATATGTTTATGGCTTTTCACATGTTAGCTTGAGCAACTAAAAGTAAGACCTCATCACAAAGTCAGATTTATGCATAGTATATAATATAAAGTGAACATTAGTAGCTGCTCAAAATTGACTAAAAGTTTTTTTTATTCATTTTGGATTTGGTCGGGTTCGTTATCAAGTGATGGTAAGAAACACCCAAACTGTACGTTAAGATTGTATAAAAGTAGTGGTACAACCATTTTAATTAACTAAAGAATGTATCTTCTAAAACAACCAATCACCCTTGAGAATTTATCAAAATTTATGAATTGTCAAATTTATGAATTTGTATTATAAAATTTATGAATTGTTTAAAAAGTCTTCAAGAGTGATCAGTGATGACCTCAAACGCGAAAGTCACCGAATGGGTAAAGTCTATCTCACTTGTTTGTTTGGTAGCTTGCAACTGCTGGGTGGGCACTGAAACTCAGACGGCTTATTTTGACAAATTATATAAGTTAGTCTGTCTTATCCGATAGTCCGTAAATATATATATCTACTGGTCAAACTCGTTTGTTGTTGAAAAGTCAAGAAGCTAAAAATACCATTCTTTTTGTTGACAAGTAAAATCAAATTTCCAATATAGAAACAGTCGTATTATGATACGAAATTTCTAGTAAAAAACTTTGATTAGGCATTTTTAATGTATTCTAAACCCATTACAAAACAAAACGAGAGAAAAAACCATATAAGTATTAATTTATTGAACCTCTGAAGCTGCAGAACCACCAACCAAACACACACACACAAGAAAAAAGAAAAAAACCATTATGAGATTTTCTCTTCTGTTCTTGATTCTAACAATAGCTTGTACGATCGAGACACAAGTGAACTGCTTAGAGTTCGATTTTCGTAAGTTTAATGAGAGCAATGATCGGGACTTGATCCGAGAAAACTCATACATTGCCCTTGGAGCTATCCAAGTGACTCCTGATGTTCGTGGTGGCTCTATAGCTAACCTAGCGGGCCGAGCGCTCTACAAAGATCCATTCAGGCTATGGAGCAAAGACAAGAAGAATGCTACTTTCAACACCACTTTCGTTCTTAACATCTCGAACCAAACCGATCCAGGAGGTGAAGGCTTAGCCTTCGTTCTCACATCCGAGAAGACCGTTCCTCAGAACAGCTCAGGTATGTGGCTCGGTCTAGTCAACGAAAGGACGAACATGACTCGAGAGTCGAGGATTGTTTCTGTTGAGTTCGACACAAGGATGAGTCATCCTGGTGATCTTGATGGAAACCATGTAGGTCTTAATGTGAACAGCATCGATTCGGTTGTTCAAGAATCTTTGAGCAGTCGAGGGATTATGATCAGTTCCAAAGACGACTTAATCGCGCATGTGAGGTATGATGGTAAGAATCTATCTGTTTATGTCTCAAGAAACTTGGAGGTTTATCAACAGAGGAACTTAGTGTTTTCTAGAGCTATAGATCTCTCAGCCTATCTTCCAGAGAAGGTTTATGTTGGATTTACGGCTTCAACAAGCAATTTGACGCAGCTGAACTGTGTGAAATCATGGAAATTTGAAGCTTTGGAGATCGATGGAGATCAAAAGTTGTTATGGCTCTGGATCACTATCCCTAGTGTGTGTGTTGTTGTAGTAGGAGCTCTCTTAGGGGCATTGTACTTGAGATCTAGGTCAAAGGCAGGGGAAACACATCCGGATATAGAAGCCGAGCTAGATAATTGCGCTGCAAACCCGCAGAAGTTCAAGCTGAGGGAGCTGAAGAAAGCAACAGGAAACTTTGGCGTGGAGAACAAACTTGGGCAAGGCGGGTTTGGGATGGTCTTTAAGGGGAAATGGCAGGGGAGAGACATAGCTGTGAAACGAGTTTCCGAGAAATCGCATCAAGGAAAGCAAGAGTTCATATCCGAGATCACAACTATAGGTAATCTGAACCATAGGAACCTGGTGAAGTTACTGGGATGGTGCTACGAGAGAAAGGAGTATCTTCTGGTTTATGAGTATATGCCTAACGGAAGCTTGGACAGATACCTTTTCTTGGAAGACAGGTCAAGGTCAAACCTAACATGGGAGACAAGGAAGAACATTATAACAGGACTATCTCAAGCGTTGGAGTATCTTCACAATGGATGCGAGAAGAGGATACTTCACCGGGACATAAAGGCGAGCAACGTAATGCTGGACTCGGATTTCAACGCGAAGCTAGGTGATTTCGGGCTTGCGAGGATGATTCAGCAAAGCGAAATGACTCATCATTCGACAAAGGAGATTGCTGGAACACCGGGATACATGGCTCCTGAGACTTTTCTCAACGGAAGAGCCACAGTTGAAACAGATGTGTATGCATTTGGAGTCCTAATGCTCGAAGTAGTTTCGGGGAAGAAACCGAGCTATGTCTTGGTCAAGGAGAACCAGAGCAACTACAACAATAGCATTGTGAATTGGCTATGGGAGCTATACAGAAATGGAACCATCATGGATGCTGCGGATCCAGGGATGGAAAGTTTGTTCGATGAAGAATCAATGAAAAGCGTTTTGCTCTTAGGACTTGCTTGTTGCCACCCGAATCCGAACCAAAGGCCGTCCATGAAAACGGTGCTGAAGGTCTTGACGGGTGAGACTAGCCCACCCGACGTGCCTACAGAGAGACCGGCTTTCATGTGGCCAGCGATGCCTCCATCTTTCAGTGACATTGACTACTCTCTCACCGGGAGTCAGATCAATTCACTTACCGAGCTTACTGGCCGATGACAATAATCTTTATTCGTTTGTTCTTCAAGAATTTGAAAATTGGGTTTGTTATATATTACTTCTGTTTTTTTTGTGGACATAGAATTTGATTGTCCGATCATAGAAGTGTACTTTTTTTAATTTTTGAATCTTTCTTTATTCCTATTATGTTTTTGTATCTCCACACTATTTTTATAATCCAGAGATGTGTGTAATCATAATTTAACAAAACCATTTCAATGTAATCATAAGGATATATCGATTATTAGCATTACAAATGAAAGATTATTATACCTACAATTTTGTATCTAAAATCAAGGTGTTGGTACAAAATCGATCCGTATTCGTTTTTTTTAGCACATCTGTGGGAGTAAAATCAAGAAATGTAAAAATTCTAAGAGAAGAAGATACTGAACTTGGAAGGTCCAACGGTATGAGAAAAGCCTTTAATGGACAATTCAGGAACAGTAGCTTTCTCCACCATAAGAAGCTCATTGTCTATGAATATCACAACCACCGTTATATCGTCATGAAAGAATCTCCTCACTCCTCTCTCCACTTTTTTCAAATCATCGTAACTCATCTCTCTCTTCTTCGCAGCTATGTTCATTGCTCTTCTCACCAGCCTTCGAGCTATTCCCTGTGTTTGTTTCATTCATGCATAATATCAGTGAAAGCAATAAAAGACTAGGAATTAATCATTATGAATCTTAGGCGGTGGCACGTACAGGACGAGGGTGTTTATTCACTATCTCTACAGCTTGCTGGTTGGTCATATGTTCCCAGAGTCCATCTGATGCAAATATCACAAATTTGTCGCTTGTTTGTAAGACTCTCGTGTAGACAGAAGGCTCTGGTGATAAGACCGGTCTTTGTAGCCTTTCAGCGAGGTGGAACCGCGGAAATGAAGGGTCAAGAGAGAACTCTGGGCGCTTTAAGTAAGCATCCCCTATTGATCTAGATACCTGCACAAATGAAACACAATATTATTGACTTATAGTTTGATAAGCCAAGATTATACAGAGGGTCTACTTGAAGATGTAAAAAAGCTACTCATTAATCAAGTCTCTCTGGTTTGGTCAATTGGAACACTAATAGCAGTTTTGTAGCTTGTTCGTATCAGTGTCACAGGTTTTTGATATGTGATTTGAGTGTAAAAGAATAAGAAAACAAAAGCTTTGCAAACCTGAATGATGCCTTTGATGCGCCACACACCATGTTTAAGGAGAACGATATGTGAATCATCTGGATGCATTGACCTAAGCTCTTGTCTAACTTCTTCCAAAGCCGCATTGTGATCCCTAGTCAATTGCTCCGCTACAATTTTGTTTGACCTATTACTACCCCCCATGGAACCAAGCACAGCACGAGAATCACCAACATTAGCTATAAGCAAGGTCCCTTTCCAAATAACTCCAACCAAACAGCAAGATCCAACGGCTGCAATCAACGGTTTTAACCCGCAAGTCCTTCGCACAAGCGTGAGAAACCCTTCCTCAGTAGCAGAAAATGCAGACCTCAGAGTCTCCTCTGAAATGGAATTATTTTCTCTCGAAGCTCCTAAAAGGTCAAAACTTTAATGTTAGAAGCAGCTAATGAAACCAATCTTATCCAAATAACTACAGGCAAAAAGCAACAACACAAAGCTACAAAATCCAGAAACGAACAAAGAGAGAGAGACCAAGACAAAGAACAATCTGCCAAAAAGAAGAGTTTTGTAATCTTCATATAAAAGGTAGGTAGCTCACCAAAATATCAGAAATTGGATTAAAAAGTCAAGATTCACTTCACTGTTCATCAGATGCATAAAAATTTCAACTTTCTACCAAAATTTTCCGATCATCATAACCAAATCTTGAAACACTTCAAAAGTGGACTTTGCTTGACTATTTCAAGAAAGAGGATTCAGAGGGGAAAAAAAAATCAATGAAAGGAGAGATTTAAAAGAACTAACTCATCAAGTGAGAAAAGAGATGATCAGAGATGTATCTAGAAGCTTCAGGACCACCATGACCATCGTAGACTCCGACGAAAACGGCACCGTTTCCAGTCTCGACTTGACAGTGATCTTCAATAACCTCGTTAGCTTGAACGACAGCCATGGAGAAATCTCCGAAAGAATGTCTCTCGAGTTCTCTAGACCAAAGAAGCGAGTCACCGGAGGAAGAGTCACCGTCGATGCCGTCGTGATCATCGTTATCATCATCGTCGAGGTCTCTGTTCATACGGCCGTAGCGGCGCATAGGTCGCAAACAAAAAAGAGCCATTCTCGCAAACCAGGAGAACATCCCTCATTTGCTCTCCACCACGAGAATAAGCTCTTTTTAGGTCGCCGGAGACCACCGGAAAGAGGAATCTCGTGATATGTTGGTGGGGATATCAGAATATATTTTTTGGATCGAAAGCTTGAAACAGGTGATGAGAGAAAACGAGTTAACGAATCGCAAGATTGATAAAAAAGCAAACTTTGTTTCTTTATTTATGAATCGAAACTATTTTATATTAAAAACTTGAGAAAGAAAGAAACAAAATTTGGAGAAAAAGGAAAAGACTTTGGTTGGTCTTGTAGAGAGAGAGAGAGAGAGTGAGAGAGTGGTTGAAGCAATGTGTGAAATATATGATTTGTGTAAATTAAAGTTATATTGATGACGTAATTTTGTATGCATTACCCAAGGATATTTTACATCATATTTTTGTTTTTGTTGATTTGTTTAAGAAATAAAAGTCTATAAACGCGTCTCTTCTCCTTGCAAAACAAATAGAGCAACAAGTAAAAGAAGAAGAAACAGAGTGAAAAATTGTAAAACAGTGTGTGTTGTGTTCATACCTACTCGTGAGTCACCATATTGTTTTTATGAGATTTGTAAAGATATCCTCATCGAAAAGATTTCTACTTGTAGATAAAAGAGAGGTGTTTCTCTTCAAAAGTTTGTAATATACAAGAGTTGAGAGAGATATTTAAAGAGATACCCAGCATCCAGCACAAGCCACGTTAGCATTACAAAGACAGCGTTAGGATGTCTCCTGCTCCAACATTGTAATGTGCAAGTGACTTGTTGCCCTCTAGAACCCCGGCTTTTCCACGTAACTCCAGCTTCTTTGCTATTTTCTCCTTCAAACTCGCCACGTTTTCTGACAGCGACTGAACTGTGATCCCAATGACTTGCCCATCATCGACGTCTGGAACAGAAACCTTGATCGTAGAGGATCCCTGAAAATGTATGATTGATAGTTAGATACAACAAGTCTTATAAAAGAAAAAGAGTTAGTAGGAAGAAAACACATTACCGGATGTTGAGCAAAAAACTGGTCTTCTGGAACAAGTGCTAACTTTTGTCTCTTTGGCTGCATATTTGGTGGTGGGTTCTTCAAAATTGAAAGGTATCCAGGAATCCGTGGTCGCCAGTCGGTGTACTCCACTTCAACAAAGTACTCAAAAGCATACAAATCAACTATAGCCATCTCCAGTCCCTCTTCCTTGTCCCTTTCGAGCACTTTACCAAGAAGATTGAAAAAGCCTTCAAGAATGGTCTCAGTACTAGCGCCCTTCTCCCTCATTTTTTGGGAACAGAGTAACACTCTCGTATACCCAATAGTAAGCTGAGAGTAAAAATCGTGTCTGCTATCAGAACTGATAGCATAAACCGAAACAGAGGCTCAAGCTCAGGTTTCATAGACACACTCTTCATCAAATCCTGCCCAAAACACAT
Organism: Capsella rubella; assembly: GCF_000375325.1. Classification (NCBI taxonomy): domain Eukaryota; kingdom Viridiplantae; phylum Streptophyta; class Magnoliopsida; order Brassicales; family Brassicaceae; genus Capsella; species Capsella rubella. The sequence continues at coordinate 2,076,338 of NW_006238918.1, forward strand.
CCCATAAATAGATACAAACTGGGCTGTGAGATTAATAACATCAAGCTCCTTGCGCGTGATCCCTTGATCAAGAGGAAGTAATGGGAAACTGATAGGTTCTGCATCAAGAGTTTGAGGTCTTAACTTCAAAGTCGTGATTCTTGGTGGATCATAACTATCAGGTTCGATGATATCATGCGATCCCATTGGAGGTTGATCCCAGTCGTTGTACTCCATGTTAACAAAATACTCAAAAGCATGGAAATCACTCATAGACATCTCCACTCATTGTTCATTCTCCTCCTTTCCAAGCACTTGACGAAGAAGGTTTAAAAAACCATCAACAAGAATGTTTGATCATAACTATCAGGAAGCGGAGTGAAGTGAACGAACGGCTTCGAGATGTATATATAAGCTATGAAATCGACACCATAAGAAAACGAAACTCCTATGTTGCTATTTTCCAATGGGCCTTTATTAATTGGGCTTTGGGCACATCGACCGACAAGAATTTTATAAGAACCAAAAGATTGTATATAACGTAGACGCGTGTTATGATTTGGACTTTGCCACTTGTGAACAAAAGCATCTTATTTATAGACTTCGATTCTAACACACAAATCCGGTCACTACAAATTGTAAAATCTAAAAACAAATCACCGAATAATATAAAATTTCAATTTATATAATCAATAGAATAATTTTGATAATTATTTTAAAATTAATAATTAAATAACATATAATTTTAAATTTTTTTTTAAAATCCATTAAACTCTATAAACCAATAATAAACCCCTTAAATTCGGACACACATATAGTAAAATACTAATTACAAGCATAGCATTTTCCATTTTTCTTATTTTCCTTTTCCTTTTAGTATCTTTTATGTACTTTAATTTTGTTCTTTCTTGAATTTCCTTCCGTGAAAGAAAAAGAAAGAAAAAATCAAAATCAAGAATCCATGATTCATGCATGGTAACAAGTGGTAACGTATAAAGAACTCGTTGGGTATAAAACTAAATTTGATTAGTGGACAATTCAAACGCGCGTTATGTGAAGGTTACTCTTCAAAAATAAAGTTAGCTCTTCAACCAAGATCTGAGGAGGCCTTATCCCTTCATGCCTATCTCTCCACTATTCCTCTTCCATTGAGTGCCTCTCAGCCAGATTCTTATCTTTGGAATGTTAATAGAACCGCTTCCCCCACGTTTTCATCTTCTCGAACGTGGGAAATTCTCAGGCCTAGAAAACCCGAGCAAGATTGGTATAAGCTGGTTTGGTTTAAAGGCGCTGTGCCCAAAAACGCTTTCAACATGTGGATATCTCATCTTAATAGGCTTCCAACAAGACAAAGGCTGGCAGCTTGGGGAGTCTGTGCCTCTTCTTCCTGCTGCTTATGCTCTCTGCAGGTGGAGTCTAGAGATCACCTTCTTATCTCTTGTTTTAGCCAGGTTGAGCCATTCTATGATCATCTTCACATCCTGGTCCGAGCTTCTCTCCTGGATGCGATCAACCACAACAAACAATCCCTCTTTTCTCAGAAAGGTCGTCGTTCAGGCTTCAATTTACCATATCTGAAAGCAACGGAACAACATGCTTCACAACTCTCAGTGCATCCCACCTGCAACGGTTTTTAGAAACATTGACCATGAAGTTCGCAATACGATCACAGCTCGTAGACATAGACGGCGCTGGAGCCATCTCATGATTCTATGGATCCAATAGATTTCCCAAATCTATTCCAAATTATATTGTAATCTTGTTTTTCTTTTTTTTTGCCAAGATTACTTTTCTGTGGTAGTGCCTTGTATTACCAAACTTCATTTTCTAATGATATTAACATATTTAGCAAAAAAAAAAAAAAAAAGTTAGCATTGTTACATATCACGAGTCTGCTTTGAATGACGTTCTCATAATTCGTCAAACCATTAGTTGCTTGACATGAGCATATAATTGCTAATGATAATTTTCACTCATTGTAACAATATTGCATGAACATAACAACTCAGAAAGTAGGAGTGTAGGACTGTCATCAAACAACAAAAAACTAGATGAGATCGAAGTCCTACAATTATTCATAAGAACAAAAGAAAAGAAAAGACAGGGACCGAAAACACAACATGAACACACAAAGACACGAAACCTCGAATTAATCAAAACAGAACACTCTTTTATCCACTATATCCCCCGCCGGTTCCGGTTCCATAGCCAGTAGTACCACCACCACCAACATGGGTGTTATGTGCGGTCGTCCGACCAGTTCCAGTGTTTCTTCCGATCGGGTCTGTCACAGCGGTTCCCTCCACAACGCGGTCGGTCAGTTGTCCTGTTCCATGACCAGGCAAAGCCGACATTTGGTGTGTCCCAGTGCCGTGTCCGACTTGTCCAGTTGTCGAGTGGGTGGCCGATCCCAAACCCAAACCGGTTCCAGTTCCGGTTCCGGCTCCAGCCGCTCCTTTCATGGCAGCGTTGTGTTCATACGTTTCTCTCTTCTGCATCTCAGCTAGATTAATCTTATCTTCTTTAACTTGAGTAGCCATCTGTTTCTGAACAGGGTCTCGTGTCTTCATCTTCTCAGCCTTTTTTTAAAAAAACAACCCCAACGAAACACAATTTTTATTTAAAAAATCACAACAAGAAAAATCCTTTTGTTTGATGATAAAATATATTATATTACCTTTTCCTCCAAGGTAGCTTTGGTCTTGTCCATGCCAGACTTCGCAGAGGCTGCAATATTCGAAGCTGTTTCTTTCATCGACTGCATTTTTCCCGAAACTCTCGCTTTTCCTTGATGAGATCTTAAGATGCTACAAAGATGTCTTCTGATTATTTTTGTTTAATGCTTTGCTCACCGAGCGTGTCCCATAGTTATAGGCCTCGCGTTCTACAAGTACAAGATATTATATTCGAAACTGCGATTATTTTTAGTATTAAATTACGTTTGATTACACGTCAGTGAAACGTGGCATGAAACAAGAGGTAGTAGGCTTTGTGTTTCAGTTAATGGTCTGACACGTGTTCGAAGCCTTAAGAGTCGTAGAGAAGATAGAACGACGCGTGTTAGGCTTTAGACTTCGCCACATGTGTAAACGAACTTTACGCCTAACAAAGCATCTCCTGATGTCGGAGTGATTAAACCGGTCACGACTTCGTCCCCGGTTTTGGGTGATCGATGGTGACTGGCTGTAGTACTTAAGTACAAAACAAAGTCTCAATGCAAATCTCTCAAGTCTTTTTAAGTTTTTACTGTGATGATAATTAAAAAGCAAATCTTCAGAGGCCTAACAATTGGTCAAAAGTTTTCAAACCCAGTCGCATAAAACAAATCGGTAAAATAAACAAAGAATAGAGAAAAGGTCACAAAGATAATGGAAGGTAACAATGCCTTAACCAAAAACAGAAACACAAATGCATAACCTGTTCTCAAGATTCTAAAGACATAACTAAGTGATTCACGACTTGCGCAGCTCAGCTTCACCATGCGCAAAATGGCATCTATCTCCATATGTACAGTTCCCTTTAGAGAACCTGTCACAGATCTTGGTCCTGTAGTTGCTCCCAGGATGTGGTTTCCCTTCAGAACCACCAATCCCACGAGGTTTCTTGGCTGATCCAAGCCTTCCAATAAGCTCTCTCACCATCCCACTCGCTACATCGATCTGTTCAAATGTTCCCTCTAGCTCAATAATCTTCAAGTTTGGGTCTCTTTCGTGATCTTTAATCGATAATTTTGCTCCTGTTTGACGGCATATCTGTTTGGAATGAATTCCACCTTTTCCAATGATGGCACCAGCTAAAGAAGCATCTACACTAATCTTGGCAGTAGCAGAAGCACCAAACATTGAAACAGGGCCTAATCCTGAATCTCCTCTCCCTGAGAATCTACCTCCCACACCACCAGATGCTTGCATATTTCTGGAAACTTGAGCAACTGGTGGTCGTAGATTTGTCATCTGAGCTGCAGCATTGTACCCACCAGGTACATAGTGCAAGAAGTGGCAGTTGTCACCAAACGGACATCCAGAAGGGCTGAGATAGAAAGCATAATGCATCAGCAAGTTGACCCGTGAAAGAAAACAATGACATATCTATAGGCTACTGCACGATGCCACTATCGCTACCTTCTCAGACAACGCACTAACCTTTAGTGCAAAAATGATGAAAGAAATATTCAGAATAATAAACAGATTCTATTACAACTCTATCACCAATGAACTAACATGTTGCTCTGGAGCCGAAAGACTCAAGTATAGCACAACACAAGGATAATGCAAGAAGAACCTTACCCGAGAATAAATGTTTTATGCTGCGTATAAAAAATTACAGATTCCTTACCATCAAACAAAAGAAGACTAAACACACAGACAAGTTTTGGTTGATTTCATATATTAGATTCACCAGTAGAATTCAGTTCCAAATATATTCTCCGTATAAGCTTATCCATTTCTAGGAGGGGTCACATTTTGTTACATTGAGTGTTTAACTCGTTTAAGGATGAACAGTGCTACGTACCTGTATAACAACTATCCACTTCATTAGCACAAATTTATACAATATTACTTCTTAATTTCAGGATCCAATTAGGGGAAAAAATAATAGATTTATAACCTGAAAAATTTAGTGCATGGCTTGGATTTGCTTCCTAAACCAGTTGAATTTGATTCCATCTCTGTTGCAAACATTAAGTGCTTTTACTTGGTTAAACTTTTCTAAAATTTTCAATCGATATCATTTTGGAATTAGCTCCATTGTACCATCTGCCTTCTATGCATTTCAGACTCAACGCCTTGAGTTGACATAGATCAGTATATCAATCAAGTATGTTGAGTGGCCACAAAGGCTAATGGCTTATATTCGAATGAACTGATGAATCTAATGTATATGAGAATGCTTAGCAAATAGCAGAACACAAAGGAGGAACAAGAAACAAACTTTCCATCACAACTCATTGGCTCCAACACTAGAACCAATTCTCAATACAAGGTAGCTACAGACTAAAGCAGAGTAAGGGTTTGCAAGTAATCACTCTACTTAATGAACAAATGAAGCAAACACGACACAAGAATATGCCCAAATGAGAAAGGAGCAACCTTTATTTACGAAACCATTTTCTCTTGTCCTAAAGATCTCGAATTCGAAACCCCAATTGGATACGGAAGGAAGGAAGGAGCGAAAGAGCTAACCTTGCTTAGACCTCTTGAATCCTCCGCCATTGGAGTTGTGCGAGGGAGCAGCAGCTTCAGGGCGTCCTCTCTTTCGAGCATCCATGTCGAGATCCGAACACTTGAGATTGATAGAATCGGAGAATGCAAAATTCGAAATCGGAGATTGATGAGAGAAGATAAGATGGGATCTCAAATTTTCGTAATCTGAGCTCTTCGTTTCTTATCCAATAAAAGTTCTATTGGGTATATCATCATCATCATCGCCACAGCTCTATGATATAAACGATAGAGAGGTTTGCTTCAATTTGTTAATAATTTTTAAGGAAATTATATTCCAGGAAACACCATAATACCAGGACTATATTCCATAATTGTAAATTATATACATTAAATTTATAGAATACATCAAAGATTTAATAATAGTAGAGTTATTTGATGAGCCTGGAATTATATTGCTTTTGCAAGTAATAAACAAAATATAGATTACATCAAAGATTTAATAATAATAGAGTTGTATTTGATATTTTGATGGGGATGTATAATATGTATATCGTTTAAGTTTGGCGCATTTTGAACTTTTATCATAGTCACATTAATTTAAGTTGTTAACCACGAAGAATTAAATTTTGTTCGTTAAACAAATCTTATTAATATATTAAAAACAAATAGTTGGAATAACGGTTCGTTCCTTTATAGATAGTTTTGAGTGTCTAAAACTACTTAAATATTGAACATTAAGATATTTTGAAAAGTAATTGAAATAATTTTTAACAATAATTTTCTTGTTAACTAGTTTTCGATGAGAAAATCAGCCCATCATACGTTCTTAACCATTATATGGAGACATGCTTGGTTCAATTCTCTTAGACTTTTAGACAAGAATAGGGATTATGACATTCGAGCAATATTATTAACGATCTTGATGGGGAAAGGGAAAGCCTAACGATGGTCACAAGTTCAGAAATTTTCAAAAAGAATAGTGTCTTTACATACAAAATTCCTAAAGATTAGTTTCATACATACCGAAAACACAACTTAGAAGAATACTAATGTTCATCAAGTGGATCAGATGAACAAAATCAACGCATAAGAAGAAAAGATAAATTTCGCTGGTCATTTTTTCCTAGGGTTGATGCTGAATCTCTTTCTTCATCCACTGTCATCCCAGCATTGGAAGCTCATGCGAGTACGGTTCTTCTCCATCTGATTCATTACCAACAAACAAATCCAATGTTAAAAAATAAAAATAAACGTAAGTTGTAATGATCCAGATAATGAGTCACTATCTACAGGCTTGAAATGTTATGTTGTTGTTAGTGATTCTTAGTACATGACCGTTCTGACAACATTGTGATTTGGATGTGTAGAATAATAATTTTCAGGCTAAAAAATGATATGCAAAGGCATTATAAAACATAGAATAAACAAAGGCCTCTTCTTTTCATATATATATTACCGCTTTCGTAATCAGAAGCATCCGCAAGCCTTGCAATGGCAGCAATAAGCGCCTGTTCATGTTCCTGTATCATCCAATAACAGCACCAAGTTTCACTTAACTGTTTCATTCAATCCATATCTCATCACAAAGTATTTATCATATCTCTCACCTTGAGTAGTTTCTTGGCCTTATCAAGCTCATGTGGATCAGGAAGGTTAGAATCAAAAACTCTCTCGACCTATAAGGAAAGATTTGACATCAAAAACCTTTTTGCCTAAAGAGATACAGAATGCTGAGATAGAGATACCTACCTCTTTCACAAGTGAGTCTGTGTTGAACAATTCAATCTCATCAAAAAATTTCCTTCCACCACCGTTTTCCAATGCCAAATGTTCTCTTCTTGGCTGAGTTCTTGGACCTCTCCCTCTACCACCATGACTTAAGTTTCCTCGATTCCCACGGGTGGTTCCACTGCCATGCCGTACATTTAGAGTTGCCCCGTTCTCCTCTCCATCCCATCTTATATCTTCCAGTGGAATCTGCAATTATATAAACTAACTTACTTCAGATTCTGCAGTAAATGGTATCATACTAGGTGGTACACTAAAGAAAATGTTTCCCATGTAACTTAACTAATTAATGCTACCTCCAAAATCATATGTATCTTTACCCAAAAAAAATTATTGGCAGCATTTTCAAGGAAAAAATATTAATACCTAATAATATCAAAAACTCGTGAAAATTACCTCCTTAAGATCAACCCATTCCCATGTCTCATTCACGGTGTTTATATCATATACCAACGCATGTCGACCCTGTAAACAATGAGTACATCAGTTATATACGTAAGCTATGTTCAATGTTAAATACCGTTCCAAACTTCTAGATATTTCAAATTCATAGTATACTTTTCAACCTCTCACGTAAGCCCTGATAGGATTCAAATTAGTAAACAACTTTCTTCAATTCATCACGAACGACACTATGGATAGACTTGATTAAGTAGAAAAGTCTTTCGACCAATGACTAAACCATGGTCCTAGACCAATACAGAGCTCCAGCTTATCTAACCTATATTCCCTTTAACCTATTAGCTCTCCAGCTACGCTACTCAACCATAATTAGTGAGCTGTCAAACCATCAACTACAAAGCACCTAGGGTAATTGCAATGTTCTTGCACTAGACTAACTCTGATCTAAACTGGTACATGCTGATCATGCTTAAAGGCCTTGGTGTCAGATATAAAAGTTATGAACAAGGGAAACACGTAGTTATCAATAAGTTTGGAAAATGGAGGATTTTTTTGTTTGAAGTACATGAGACACCTCGAAACACATACAGATATACTGTTGCACATATGACTAAATGTATTCTTAATTTCTGATTCAATCTAAATAAGAAGGTCTCAGCCATAAAATAGTTACCTCATCAGCATTGTATTGTGTAACTACTGCTTCATAAAAGCTGTTGTCTTCAGGCCATTTTGTCCACACTTTTCTTCCAATAAGAGCTTCAGCAGGCTCATTTGCTGTTACTGGACGGTTATTGAATGACCTATTTCTAGTAGAACCAATAGACGGATACTGCATCGTGTATTACAAATGATATGATCAGTAAATAACACTTAATCATATACAAATACAGATAATCCTCTGACTTCTTCTATGAGGAAAGATAAAAGCAAGAAGTCTTACGGATTGGAAAGTCTTCTGTTTCTTCCGAGAAGCTGAAAAAGTCGGACTAGGAAGAACAGCGAGGGACTGTTTATTCCCCTTTCTCCAATCACTGTCATACATCATATTATTACAAGATACAGAGGAATCTCATGTAACATTAGCTTAATTGTAGCAAAATGATCAAACTTCTTACTCTATTCTTTTGATAATATCGTCATTATTGAGATTGTTCAACATCTCTCGGTTTTCATCATCAGATACCCTCAATTCTTTACGCAGATTGGTCATCATGCTTGCTTTATCCTATAAAAAAAAATGTGATCATACAAGCCAAATCTTTTGTTCATGACATATGACAGTAGAAGAGTTAATAATAACCTTTTGAAGGGAAAAGGAAGAAAGAGGACTTACCCAAGAAAGGGTATCAGCCTGAGCTTTAAGCGCCCTTAATACAGCATAATAAGCTTCCTGCTCAAGTGTATGAATCTGCGCTTCCATATCAATGTGTAGACCTACCATACACTTTACATCCAAAAGTAACTACCCCTTTTCTAAAACCTTCTTCTGAAATGTACAAGACACTTTATGTCATCAGTAGCTCAACAAACAACTAAATTCAGATAAATTAGTGCAAAACAGATGAAACCCTTAAACCCTAACAAAGAGAAGAATTTGTTAAAAACCATATAAATTCAGTGTTGAATTGAACCCTAGAACTGTTAGATCTCTCAATGAACAAAAGCAAATAGTATTAAATCGCTCAAACCAGATACGAAGAGAAGGAGATTAACATACCTCCGTATTCAGAATCGTTCCTTAAAAACGTAGTCTTTACACAGAAAGCCTGAGTAATCGAAGAAGATTGAATCCCGACGGAGAAGCAACAAAGGGTCGACGAGATCCGGCGTGCGTGCGACTGATGAACGGATAAATTCGTTGGGAATTCGTTGGGAATTCTCTATTAATGAGAAATTGAATGAATTGGACCAAAAGAAACAACCTTCTTTTTATTTTTTTTGCTATTGCAGCGACAGAGATTGATCTTTGGAGAGCGCAAGTGTAGTGTTTTAGCTGGTTTGGGCACAGCGTGCGATAGAGAGAGAGAGAAGATGGACGACCGGGAAAGTTCCCAAGTTGGAGGAGAGAGAAACCTTAGTTTGGTCGGAGAACTTGGATGCTCTAAAGACAAGACGACGCGTTTTGTTTCATTTCGTTTTGGGCCTATTTGTATTATAGTATTGTCCTGTTAGGCCCAATCTGTATATAGCTGAATCTATCATAGATTATTCTTTTGTTTTTTGTAACATATTACAAAATCATAAATTAATAAATTAATCAATATTGTTTTGAAAAAATATATTTAAGATAATAATTATCTTGAAAATAGTTAGTTTTATCAAAACTTTCCAGACATCATATTAATTTATAAATTTCAGTGAGTCTTTTTAGTAATTTTTATCTATTAAAAATAATTTTCAAAATAAATGAAAAAGAGAGTATTTTTCCAAATTTACCCTATCTAATATGTCTACACTTTCTTTGGATCAGAGATCATATAAACCTTAAGTTGGCAAAGAATTTGGTGCAAATCCATCATTATAAAAATTATTAGACTTGCATATATTCTTATGTATGGCCAAAAATATCTCCTTAGAAAGAAAAAAATTGGTCCCAAACAAAACAACAATATCAGAAGATAGATAATAACAAGAGAACTCAAACCACAAAAGCCAAAGTTACAAAAATCCATTCCATTCTCATCCTCTCTTTTCCTTTTTGGACTGTCTATTAATTATAGTTATAAACGACCACCAATCATATCATCAAATTGTAACACAACACAAACACCACTCAATCCATCCTCTATGCTTCAGATACACATTTTTTTAGAAAATTCATTAGAGAAAAGAAAAAGGAAAAGTGAAAATTACATTAAAAAGGAATGAAAGATACGATCATACGAAGGCCCCCATCATCATTATCAACTGCTTCTCTTCAGCATTTCGTGTGATCTCCTATACGAATCAACCTTCTCCAACATGAACTTCTCATGACAATTTGCTATAAACATATCAGCTAATTTATCTATCTCATTCATCACCATCATCTCTTTCCCTTCTTCTTTGTCTTCTTTAACTTTATCCTCTAGCTGTCTTAGATAGCTAGTAAGCTGAGAGGGTTCTTGTACATCATCATCATCATCATCATCATCATCATAATCATCGGGAACATCCATTGATTCAGTCGAGTACAATGATGACTCCCAAGTAGAGTCGTATTGGAGATGAGCTAAGTAGAGCTCCTCAGGGAGACGTACTGGCGCAGAGACGGGCACTACGTGAGAGGAGCAAAAGTTGTAGTGAAGTCTGAAGGAACCGAACAAAATATTGCCCTTTTGTTTCTTTGTTGAGGCTCTTTTTGGATAGAGTAAAGAAGACACTGACAAGAGATTAGATTGCTTCTTCTTCAAGACTCTAACAAGAATAGATGAAGCTCTAGAGATCTCTCGGATTAGTCGACAAACATGAGAAAGGATGAGAGTTTGGATTAGGGATTTGAGTTTCACGGAGCTTGAGTTCGGTGAAGATGAACATTGAGAAGAAGACATAGAAGGTGTTGATTTGAGTGGCATTGCCATTTTCTCTCTCTCTCTCTCTCTTTCTCGTTAGAAAATCTTTGGTTAACAAAGGGCTTTAAAATACTCTTAAGTTGAATAGTATATTAAAGGTAATGAAAGCTTATGGAGTTACTTGAATACCCTGCTACTTTGGGAGTATTTAAAGGGATGCCACTCTCTATACTTTGGGGTGATTTTAATCGTGGTCGGGATGGTTGAGACCCCACTTGAACATATATCTCAGGTTTGAAAAAGAGAGTTCAAGTGACTTTAGATTCAAGTAACTAATATGACTCGTCTGACACTTACACTGATCCTTGCCTCTGTGTACTGTCTTTATTTCAACAACAATTCTCACATCTTTGCTGCCAATCCAGAGTTAAGACGCAAAATGAAAACTAATCGACGCTAACCAAAAGAATAACACCGAGTCTGTGATATGGAGTAACCATCCTCTCTACTTTACTATATATTCAAAACAAGTAAATAAAGCTGGATGGGATGACGAATCCTAGACCACATGAAATTTGTAGAACACTTTTATATCCAAAAACAAATCCCTAGGATCCCCCATATGATCCACTACCTTAATATTCCACAAAACCCCGCTTCCTATATTTCAAAATTAAGTTTACTAAACTTTTATTTTTGGTTTAGATGTTTATTCGATTACTTTTGCTGACCCTCTACACCAGTACACCACATAATATATAGGTTAGTTAAACTTATTGTTTTTTTCTGCTAATTTAATATAGTGTTATTACATCGTTTTTTTCTAATTTTGTATGCTTTAGAAGAAACTCTTACATTTTTGGCTTACATCGTTGGCTTAAAAGTTAACTTAAACCATAACATAAAATACATCATCATCAATCATACACTCATACATATATATTTAATCGTCAAAAATGATTTTTTTAATTATTTCGTCAAAAACGTGATTTTATAATTTACTCATTTTTACAGTTATAGTTTTGAAAAATGAGATAAAATCTTTTTTTTGAATTTTTTCCTAAATTGATTTTAACCTAGATTTTTAGGTGATATTAGCCTACGAATGTCAGTTATATCTATTATGTTGTTGTTCATATGCGATTTTGGACTTAGACCATTTAAGTTTGTTTCGTTTATGGTTTATTCGATCTATATAATGAATACAGCGAAATAATCGCATTATCCTCTCTATCGCCACGGCTCCGCTTTGTGTTTGTCTCACTTCACTAATTTTTTTTTCTAACATAGATTGAAACATTCATGAAGCTATGATACTATTACCAAAAAAAATTCCTTTGCCGCTCCACTTATAGGACATTTATAGGCACCGTGTCCCCCAACAATTCGATATGTACTCTGGTGTTGATTGTTTCTTCTCTTGACTCTCATATGCATCAATAAAGCCAAGTACCATCTGACTATACTAGAGTAGGACTAGAGATAGAAAGGACTCTCGAAATGCGTTTTATGGAAAAGATAGTGACAATATGTAAATCTTGCGGTGACACGACTTTTGATAGTCAGAGAAGAAAAGAAAAAAAGAATAAGTATCGATCCATCCATCCATCAAGCGATGCATGCCTCATCTTCCTCTCTCAATCATGGAGAGAGAGACTTTTTGTCACGAGCCAACTGTGAAGACACAAAAAAACCTTCGTAATGTGGGCTTTAATTTGAATCTTTTGAGCCCATTATAAGTAAAGGATCAATTCGGCTCTTCTCTGGGGCCTTAAGTCTGAACAAGAGCACAGCAAAGATCTATGGTTTTATGGTTTATGTTACTATCATTGCTATGCACACAACTGAGTTTCTAACTCGCATACATCTGTATGTTGTTGATAACATAAAATATTTGTAAAAAGAATACATAGTAGGACGCTCATAATTGTTTTAAAACATAGAACGGAGACAATCTCTCGTATATATATAAGACTTTTTAAGATTTTTATGATATATGTGTGTTGATATGTGGAGATTCGGAACGTAAGGTTAAATAATTTTATAAGGGTTAATAGGGTATTTATAAATTCCGGCTGCAGATCGTGATTCTTTTGTTTAACAGATTTTCTTCTGGGGAACTTCGAATGTGTATATAATCGATAGAGAAACTTTAAATTAAGGTCAAGTTTCCCATCAAATATATTGCCCTTAACAAAAGTCTACCCACAATTTTGTCTCTCCTATCACAATATATATATTATTTTTCTGCCAACAAGGGAATAATTTACGCAAATATATACATTTTCACCTCGATGTCGAACATATTTAAATAAAAAATACTTGCATTTTAAAAATTTGTTATATTTGTCATGTCGACACGAGTCAGGGGGGGACATCTGTGACTGGCCAAGACGAATATAAAATCTATTCTTATTAAAACGAAATTAAGAAACATACTAAGTAAAAAAAAATAAAAAAATTAGAGAACTGTCGTCTGAACTAAAAAAATATTGTAATTTTTTTTATATAAAAAAAGACAAAAGTTGGGAAGTGCAACTTGTAAGAATAGTATTGGGCAATATTTTAACACGTAGGGGGGAATCTTACAGTTGTTCCACTGTGGCTTTCCATTTTTATAATTTGTTTATCATTTAAAATCAGAAGTCCACCTTCTTCACCTCTTTGTGTTCTTTTCAATTACCAAACTTTTTACGGGGCAACGACTTCAAAACTTAATTATAAGAAACAAACAAACAAACAAATCTAAGCAATGTTACAGCGATAGAGAGAATTTATCAACTAAACTCCTCGTAAAACAGCTACTAACGTGAGTCGTGACAAGTTACAAATTAAAGACCCCTAGCTATTTTTTAACATATAGAAGAAGTATACTACTACTACTACTTATGTATAATTCTTTTCATTTAAGGCATTCACTTATAAGTGACCCATCATTAATTATTAGCTTCATAGTGATCCAAAGACTCGTCATATTCATATATAAATCTTTCAACTTAAAGCCGAGACGTTATGTACCCATTAGCATAGAGATACCTCTGTTTAACGACGACAACCCCTTCATCTGATAAAACTGTTCATGGGAAATCACCAATCACAGATATTCATCAGATAATCAAAACTATAATAATGCATGCTTGAATAAAAACTAAATGTATGTTGCAAGACGTAGAAACGATATAAGATGTTTTTCTCTTCTAGCTACTTAAAAAAATGTATAGAGTTTGGAATGGAATTCGATACTGCCTCTATATTTGTGTGGTCTTACCTATATATATAGTTTTAAATTGATTGAATTTATTTGGTTTTTTTTGGGTGCGGAATGTGGTTTGCCTCTAAGCAACTTTTGGCAGTGGAATATTTGAATCTCTTCTATGATTTTTTTTTCTTTTTCTTTTTAAAGAATTATAAAAATATAATTGGTTCAAATAATATAAATAATATAATGTCAACAATAATGAATAATTCAGCCAAAACTGTGAGAAGAAGAAGAAGATAACGAAGGCCAAACAAAACACTTTTTTTTGGTAAGATGGATGGAAAGCTATTTTTTATGCATCCTATCCAGAATAATTCGATATCTCTTTTTAGACTACCAAACCAAACTCATGGGCGTTATTAAAAACGTTTGAAATTTTATGCGAGACGAATCCTCACAATATAATTACAATACTATTAAGAAAAAAATATGCTCATGTAAAATATATTCTCCCATATCTTGGGTAGAACCAGAATATAGTTTTTACAATTTTTGATTGGGGCACTAAAATATAATTATTTTATTATGTATAGTTTTTTTTTAATATTCAGTGGTTCGAGGTGTATCCGAAACCTAATCTTGCCTTTAATTTTGAAAAAACGCAACTTCATTTTGATTGGAGAGACTCATTAGTAATATATCCTAGTAATGTGGATGTGTCAGTTAACATTAAAACCAAAATATGGCTTTGTTAATTTCTAACTCCTTTTAATTAGTTTGAAATAATTCAAATAAAATGACAGGAATTGTGTGAGAATGTGCATGGTAAACTGTAATGTCTGAAATTAACTGAACTTAAAATGAAAATAACTATTCAGTTCGAAACTCTTTTGGTCTTTTATGTTTCGTACGTCAACGGCTAGATTAATAAAATATTTTCTATATTATAGTTTGGTGAATTATCTAAAGTGAGTTTGTATGTTTTACTTTTAAATAACTAAAAACCTATTGTTTTATACAACCATATAATACTTGTTAAAGTTTAAACTATATAAGCTTTCTCTATTTTTTACAGAATATTACTAATGGAAAAATATAGCTTAATAATTTATCAGCTATATCAATCCGTCGATCATACCATTTTACATACGTTAGATATTTAAGTATGTACATATATTTATAAATATATAACGGATTAAATGCTAATTATATATATACATATATGTATGCATGGTTTAATATATAAACAAGATGATGATATGAATTAGGGTTTTAAAAAAAGAATTGATGATGGTACCATAATCGAATTCCGTGCGATCTTACTATTTTTGTGAAGAAACTCTTTTATGATGTTTCTACAAATGAAGAAGAATAACGACAAGGTCTACGCAAGTAGAAGTTAAACTAATGTATGTTTTCTTTTGTTAATACTACTATATTGATATACGAATTTTTGGACTTTTGCAATTATGGCCATTGGATAATTAAAAATTGCGCACTCCTATCCATTTTAAGAATAATCAAAAGAAAAAAAAAAGAGAGGCGTTGGCTTTATATCTATACGCATCCCTCTTGCACCTGAAGACTTTGGAGGATGCACACACATATTCCATAAAACCCAAAAAACCATAACACCTTAGCTAGATTTCATCATATCGGTTTATATTATTAATCCTCCGATTTTTTATAAATCGAATCTTTTTTTTCCTTCCATTATCATCTTGTTTACCCGTTCGTTCAATATATCATTGAACGTACAAAACAAAGATTATATGTTTCTGATGCAAAAGTCTCAAATTGTGTCTCTCTCTTGTTTCTTCTTTAATGGATAATATCAACTTTGAATTCTCAAACGCTTCACAAGGAAGCCAGCTACAGTCTCAGCCGCAACCGCAACCGCCCCAGCCGTTTAATTTACAGAACTTGAATAACATGATTCAATACAATCAACCATCATCTCCATGGACTAGAGCCGAAACCTTCTCGGAGTTTCCTCCATACGATTGCACAGCCAATCAATCTTTCCCCTTACAATGTTCATCTTCAAAGCCTTACCCTTCCTCGTTTCATCCCTACCATCATCTATCACCGGATCACACATCATTAGACCAAACCTTATCCATGGTTCCTATGCCGCCTCTCCCGGATCAATATTTGAAGCCATCATTATATCAAAGATCATGCGCGAACGATTTCGCCGCAGCAAATAATGCTTCATCGGCCTCGTACTCACTTTCTTTTGAAGCAAGTCAAGATCCACAAGTATGCCAAAATAAAATTCCCCTTTATATTGTTTTTCTTATGATTTATTTTATTTTATTGTTTTGATCCACAGGAACTATGCAGGAGGACCTATAGTAATTCTAATGTAACACATTTGAATTTCTCATCATCGCATCAACAACTTAAACAAACTCCTTCAAAATTTTCTTCTCATACATCATTCTCAACCCATGGAGGGTCGGTGGCTCCTAACTGTGTGAACAAGACACGAATAAGATGGACTCAAGATCTACATGAGAAGTTTGTGGAGTGCGTTAATTGCCTCGGTGGTGCTGATAGTAAGTCTTTGAACCATTGCAAGATGTTCTTATATAACCATTTGATATTGAGCTAGTCGCTTTTGTTTGATTAGCTTATAGACATATTAGCTAGTAGATGCTACAAGAGGGGGACCAGTTTAACTTGCTTTAAGTCTTCGGTCTGAAGAAGTTACTAAAACCTAGAACTTCTTGGTTACCCAAAATAAGTTATATTTCACATGCATATGAATCATGAATAGCCATAGGATGGATAGAATTAAAAGTCATTTTATGAAGTTATAACGTTCTTCTTTTGTTTTTGGGCAAAGAAGTTATAACGTTCTTCTTTTGTTTTTGGGCAAAGAAGTTATAACGTTCTCATATAAGTATATATATAACACTATATATGTGCATGTGGATCACTTTTGCTGCATTAGTTGGATATATGTCTACATCTTTCAATAAAAGTATTTACATAAATGTCGTTTTATGGGATAGAAGTGTCCTTGTTTCTTTTGTGGGTCACTAAAATGTGTAAGTGGTGGTAAACTTTGCAGAGGCAACGCCCAAAGCGATATTGAAGCTGATGGATTCTGATGGACTCACAATATTTCATGTCAAAAGCCACTTACAGGTTACGGTTACTTCTTCTCTATCATTTTTTTTTCTTTTTCAAAGAAAGTTTTATTAAATAACGTTTTGTCTTTTAAATTTCAGAAATATAGGATTGCAAAATACATGCCTGAGACCCAAGAAGGTACACTAATTAATCTCTGCACTAATTTTTTTTTGTTTGGAAAAAAATAAACTGATGATATGGAATAATAAAAATCGAAAGAGTATTATGTGTGTGAAAGTAAAGAGTTTTATGTTGCAGGCAAGTTTGAGAAGAGAGCTTGTGGTAAAGAGCTGTCTCAGCTTGACACTAAAACGTACGTTTCTCTCTTTTTTTCTGAGCCAAAACTAATACTTTCTTTATTACTAATTAGCACTTTATTTTTTCTCCATATAAATCCAAAGTTAATGACCAAATGGCTTAGCGTAGCAATAGCAACACCATACGATTAACCTTATTCAAAAATGATAAATAATTACTTGTTAATATTTTTTTTTTTATAATGTTGTGGAGGCAGTGGAGTGCAGATTAAAGAGGCACTTCAGCTTCAACTAGATGTTCAGAGGCATCTTCATGAACAACTAGAAGTAAGTTATAAATTGTTACTAGAGATAATTAAGACTCTTCTTTATAGTTCTATGGAACAATTTATTGATAATTATCTTACATAGATACTTTTTTTTTTGGTAATACCACACTCATCTTGATTCATGTACCTTTCATTATTTAGATTCAACGAAACCTACAACTAAGAATCGAAGAACAAGGGAAACAATTGAAAATAATGATGGAGCAACAACAAAAAACAAAAGAGAGTCTTATGAAGACACCCGAAGTTGAAGTATCATTGTCTCTTCCGGCTTCGGATCGCACTCGTCCTCCTCCGCCCTTCTTGGTACAAGACGACACTGAAGCCCTGCAGATGCTAACAAGTTATGGAGACAATCAAGTCCAGTCAAAGATTAGTTGAAAAAAAGAGAGAAAGAATGAGAGATATTGGCTACATAGAAAAAGGGCCTAAAAGCATGTTTCTACTCTATTCAAAGTGGTATAAAGTCATAAGAGTCGCGACAAGAGAATGTCCAAAGTGCTACACACACTAACACTTGGGAACAGAATCAGGTACTAAATGTGTGCAAGTGGTGTGTGATGGGGTCTCATTAGTCATAGAGTAATAGATGTGTGAGACATTATTCTTAATTAACTATATGATTTGTGTTTTAAACAAAAAAACTCACACGAAGAGATGACTTCTTAAATTAGTAACGCTACCTTTTTAACATCGTGCACGAGGAACCCCACTTTTTCTCCTTTAGCTTTCTTCATTTCTATTTTGAATATTCAGTTTCTTTATATACATAATATTCTTCTTCTCTGAACTTGTTTACTCTTAAGTATTACAAAGTTTGGTTATGTTTGTACGAAAAGCAATCGGCCTGTAACTCTCTCATATGCCTTTTCAAGATTGAGGTAATTGGTATAAAACATTTTGCATGGAAGTGATGCGTGAGTCAGTAAGTCAAATGATCATTATACGTAGAGACGTGTATGTGAAATGGATTGGGTTGGATTTGTATACCAAAAAAGTGATATTCGATTTAGTTTCCCACAAAACTCACCAATTGTGAAATGATTTTAAGACTTTCATCTAATTCCTCGGCATCAACGTGACACGTCAAATCAAACTGTTTGATCACCCTTTGATTGAGTTGGTAAGCGGTTTAATGTCCCAATTGATTGGGTTCATTTGGTTCCTTCCCTATTGTGTTGGCACTTCGCACGCAGTACGTATTTGTGAGACTTTTTTTTGTCTACAATATTTATGTTGTGTATATGAATTTGAACTTGAATTAGGCTCAGATTAGGGAACCATTTCGAAGACAAGATCCATATTCCTTCGCTTTTGCGGTCAATATATTTCGTAAGTACCGGTCATTTCATCGGGTTGTGACTAAATTGGTCCGGTTCTCGTTAGATTACAATTAGCTAGGCCTGGTCTGTTTTAAGCCCAAATTCATTTATTTTTGTTCAATCCAGTCCACTAATATTAACTTAAGCTGATGGGCTAATATATAAACAATTTAAAGCCCAACCTCATTGTCTGTTAAAAATATTTGTAGACCATGAATGTTTGAGAGTGGTTACATTGTGACTTGTGAGGTGAAACAGGTATACCAAAATTCTGGTACTTGTTTTTGAAACCAATATTCTGAATGGTAAAATAGAAAGTGTTGGTGATTATGATTTGATAAATAGACTAAAAAGTTAAAAAAACAAATTAGTCTCCTATATTCATATTTTTATTTTGCTAATGTTGTTTGATATGCGTGTTTTCTTTTTTTTTTCTTCTTTGGCAGATGCAGAGAGAGCTATTCTTGTTGGTTGAAGAACAAAATAAACAGCTCCACGAGATGATTAAATCGCAAAAAGAAAACAAAACTTGTAATAACATATCTTAATTAAGATTTTAACTTGTATGAACTTAATACTATAATCTAGATAATGAACAGGTTGACATAGAATTACATTGGCATGTCCGTCTATAGAAACGAAATAATATATTGGGATTTTGTAATTAACCCAATTACTGACACAATAAACCCAACAAAGTCTCATGCTTCCTCTGTCTTCTCCGGCGACTTGAGAGCTCCAAGAGCCGAAATCAGACCGTCAGAGATTCAAAGGTAAAAGCTTTCGATTTGTTCACAACTAGGCGATGAGATTTAAGCTAAACCCTAGTGGATTCGCGTCTCTTATCAAATTGGTAGCACATATTTCTCTAGAACCCCCCCTGATTTCTGGAACTGGCTTTCTCCTCCGTTATACGCAAAACCCTAGATCTTTCGCCACCCAGAGTACCGTCACCACCAGTAAAGAAGTTCCCAGCGAGAAATCGAGTGTGAAGAGAACCCGAAATGGGCTTCGGATCACTCCCACTGTTCGCAAATTGGCCGAGGAAGCTATGTTGGATTACTTCTATTCAACTAGGAATTTACAGTACATGGTTGCAGAGAGCATGAGCAAGAACAGTCCAATTTTTATTGATGGTCTTTTGAAGAAGGTTGACTGTGTTACTGCTTCTGAAATTAACCAGTCTATTACTAGATATCTACGGTTTCATCCTGTCAATGAATTTGAGCCTTTCCTTGAGAGTTCAGGTCTGAATCCCACTGAGTATACTCATCTGATTCCCTCTGATAAGGATTTCTTGGATGAAGAAGGTTTTTTGCTGGAGAATCATCATGTTTTGTGTTACAGTGGGGTTGACCCAAAGAAGATTGGCAAGATTTTCATCAAAGCTAGGGAAGTTTTCGGTTATGAAACCGGGGTTTTAGCCTCTAAGATTAAGGCGTACGAGGATTTGGGGATGAGCAGATATTTTCTAGCCAAGCTTATCGTTTGTAGCCCGGGAATCCTGGTTGGGAATATGAATCTTGAACTTGGTAAGGTTTTAAAGACGCTGAAATCCTTGGGGTTTGACTTTGATTGGGTTATGGAGAACCTGTCAGAGGAGGCATCTTGTGATTGGAGCTCTGTGTATCGTGTTCTAAGCTTGCTTAGAGATATCTGTTTTGATGAGAAAGAGCTATGTGGGTTAATAAGGAAGTGTCCAAGACTGATTTTTGAGAATTCAGGCAGATGGACAGTGGTTTTAGCTGGGTTTGAAACAAAACATGGGTCATCTAGAAGTGAACTATGTTCGTTGTTTCAGAAGTTCCAGCAGATACAAGTAGAAGAATGTGTTTCGAATCTAAGGCACTGCTTCTTGTTCCTGAAAGAGATCGAGATGGAAGATGATGAGATTCATAAGGTTTTCCGTTCTCACTCCTGGTGGCTTGGTTCATGCAGGTTAAAGAAAACCAGTAGCTTGCTTTTATACTTGAAGGCTGGGAAAGCCCGGCTTTGTCAGGTCATTCAAGAAAACCCAGAGGAGATGAAAAAATGGACAATGGGGTCGAAAGTCCAGCCGCTACCAGCTACTGAAGAGAAACTAGAGTCGAAATCAATGAAGGCTCAGTTTTTGTTGTACCTTGGGTACAAGGAGAACTCACAGGAAATGGAGAAAGCACTCGAGAGGTTCTGTGGCAAAGGATCTGAACTCCGGGAGAGATTTAATGTCCTTGTGAGTTTGGGTTTCAAAGAGAAAGATGTCAAAGAAATGGTGAAAGTATCTCCTAAAATCCTCACACAGGCATCTGATGTCCTAGAATCAAAGGTTAACTACCTTGTAAAAGAATTAGGTTATCCGCTTTCGACTCTGGTGGATTTCCCTTCATGTTTAAAGTTCACTCTTCAGCGGATGAAGCTCAGATTTGCGATGTTCTCTTGGCTTCAAGCTCGAGGAAAAGTAGGTCCTAAGATTAAAATTAGTACAATGCTCGCTTGCTCGGACAAGATTTTTGTGAGTTTTTTTGTAAACCGTCATCCTGATGGTCCTAAGCATTTGGAGGATTTGAAGAAGCTGCATCTTTGAGTTGTGCAGAACTAATTGCTTACTACGTTTTGTAGCAGTAGTAGATCACTTTGTATCCAATTTTCTTTTGTAGGTGTACTCTCTTCTAATGATAAAATTTTCTAAATTCATCTTTTATATTGTTTACCTTTGAATATATTCAAACTTAAATATTACTTAAATAAAAGAAAAAAAATTTGGTGAACTAGTCTCGTCTTCTTCTCACATACCTCTTGCTTTGGCAAGACATATCTCTACCTCCGACTCCTGTGTTGCATACTGTGCATATCTCCATGTGTCTGCGTTACAGGTAATGTCTCTTATACGAAACCCCAGATTCTCTCGTCTTCTCAATTGGGTATCACGAGCTTTTGCAGAAGCCCCTTTTAATACCCGAGTTTCAGGAAACCCTAGATCCTTCGCCACCCAAAGCACACTCGTCGATGCTGAGCTTTGCGGCGAGAAATGGGGTGTTAGAAGTCGAAACGAGATTCGTAAGA
This sequence comes from Capsella rubella, assembly GCF_000375325.1. Lineage (NCBI taxonomy): Eukaryota > Viridiplantae > Streptophyta > Magnoliopsida > Brassicales > Brassicaceae > Capsella > Capsella rubella. The sequence goes on from NW_006238918.1 coordinate 2,098,456, forward strand.
TGGCTCAGGTTGCGATGTTCGATTACTTCTACGAGACGAGGGGTTTGCAGTTTCTGGTAGCTGAGAGTATGAGTAAGAATGCTCCTGTTTTTAATGATAATCTCTTGAGGAAGCTAGATGGTTGTGATGTTGATGATGAGGATGAAATAGTTCGATCCATTACCAGGTTTCTATTGTTTCATCCTGTGAACGAATTTGAGCCGTTTCTAGAGAGTTTAGGTTTAAAGCCGTCTGAGTTTAGTCATTTGGTTCCTTGTGATAAGATGTTCTTGAATGAAGATGCTTTTCTCCTGGAGAACTACCATGTCTTTTGGAACTATGGAATTGGGAGGGAGAAGATGGGGAAGATTTTTAGTGAAGCTAGGCAAGTTTTCGGGTATGAAACCGGGGTTTTAGCTTCCAAGATTAAGGCTTATGAGGATTTGGGGTTTAGTAGACTGTTTCTGTCCAAACTGATTGTTTGTAGCCCGACTATCTTGATTGGGAGTATGAATGTCCGACTGGCTAAAGTTATGGAGATGCTGAAATCTATTGGTTTTGGTGTTGATTGGGTAACAGAGAACTTGTCTGAGGAGGTGTCTTATGATTGGAGTTCTATGCATAGCTGTCTAAGTCTTCTTAGGGATATTTGTGTAGATGGGAATGAGCTTCGTGAGTTAATCAGGATGCGGCCAAGACTGATTTTTGAGGATTCAGGAGAATGGACACTGATTCTAGCTGCGTTTGAAACAAAACTAGGGTCATCTAGAAGTGAGCTCTCATCGTTGTTTCAGAAATTACCTCAGAGCCAGAGTTTAGGGAAATGTTTAATGAATCTAAGACATTGCTTCTTGTTCCTGAAAGATATTGAGATGGAGGCTGATGAGATTAGCAAGATTTTCCGTTTGCACTCTTCTTGGCTCGGTAGAACTCGTTTGAAGCAAACCAGTACCTTACTTATCAATTTGAAAGGTGGGAAAAGGCGGCTTTGTCAAGCCATTCAAGAAAATCCCGAAGAGATGAAAAAATGGATTATGGGGTTAAGAGTCCAGCCGCTACCGGCTACTAGGTGCAAGGTAGATTCAAAGTCGAAAACAATGAAGACCCAGTTCTTGTTAGACCTCGGATACGAAGAAAACTCAGAGGAGATGGAGAGAGCACTCAAGAATTTCCGTGGCAAAGGATCTGAACTCCATGAGAGATTTAATGTCCTCGTGAGTTTGGGTTTTACGGAGGAAGTTGTCAAAGATATGGTGAAAGCATGTCCTAGTATCCTCTCTCAGGCAAGTGATATCCTAGAATCAAAGGTTAACTACCTTATTGACGAATTAGGTTATCCGCTTTCAACTTTGATCACTTTCCCAACATGTCTTAAGTACACTCTTCAGCGGATGAAGCTTCGATTTGCAATGTTCTCTTGGCTTCAAGCTCGAGGCAAGGCAGACCCAAAGCTTGCAGTTAGTACTATACTTGTGTGCTCAGACAAGTTCTTTGCCACTAGATTTGTAAACCGTCACCCAGATGGGCCTAAGCATTTGGAAGATCTGAAGAAACTGCTTCTGTGTGAGTAGAGAACAATAATGCAGCAAGACATTATAGTATTGACCAGAACAATGCAAAATGAAACTCAAACATAGATCAAGCAATTCGATTTTGTATTCGAGTTAGAGCACAATTAGTCTAATGACAATTTTGTGGAGCAGTAACTTCAATTTTGTGTTATTCCCTCTCGAGCATATTGCTATGTGTATGTTTTTACAAGTTCTATAGCTATTTTAAAGGTGGGAAAAAAGTTGTACTGTTTTTTAAAGGTAGATAAAGAGAGTTATAACTTATAAGTTGATTCAAACATTATTATCATATAACGATGGTCACATAATATTATCGGAAAATCGGAGAATAAGAAAAGCCACGTGGCAGAGAGGTTCGACTAGTTGACTCCAACGTCCGTAACTGTTTTTGCTGACGTGGAATATTCGCGCTTTCGCATTTTACTCAGTTCCATCTCTCTCGACTAAATACTATCTCTTCTTCTATAATCTTCTCTCTTTCGAGTTTTTTCTCTGTTTGTTTCCCCAGAAAACGAGAGAAAGTGCGAGAAAATTTCACAACTCTTTTCTTCTTTCCCACTCTTTCTCCTCTTCGTTTCTCTTTGCGTTAGACGACGGAGCTTACTCGTATCAGTTCTATGCATTAAGCACCATTTTTTTCTCAGGAGTCGAGAGATCGTCGCGATGAAAACCAAACAGAAATGGCGATACCTCGGTGCGATTCTGTTCACGGTGCTTTGGTTTGTGCTGGCGAAGGCTGATACTGATCCGCTTGAAGGTACGTGATTTTCAGAGTCTCGTCTCATTTTTCTCAGTCTAGGAATGACTCTTTAGCGCTAAGATTCTTGTTCGTCGTTCTTCTCTGTTTAAGAACTGAGGTTGATTGTAGTGAAATCTTTGCTTACTTTGAAATCGAGCTGATGATTAATACTGTTGGAATAAACACAAAAACCCTTTCTTGACTGGAATTTTTCGATGGGTTTAATCGCAAGTTTTGATCTTGTTGATCATGTTGAAGTCACCACCAAAACCTGTTCGATGAAATGACTGTATGTGATTGTTGTTTATTTTGTGTTTTCTCCGTTAGTTTTGGCTCTTCAAGATCTCTACAAATCACTGAGCAATCCAGAGCAGCTGAGAGGATGGAGATTGGAGGGTGGAGATCCATGCGGAGAAGCCTGGATTGGAGTCTCTTGTTCTGGTTCTTCTATAGTAGACCTGTAGTGTTCTTGTTAACCCTTTCCTTCAGTTTTTTTTTTATATATAATTCCGGTTCGAACAAATCTGATTCATTTTAGCTCAGACAACTGCGAGAGTTAAAGCTTTTGGGAAGCCTTGGGAACCAGCTTCAACATCTCCACAATTTGAAGAACCTGTAAGCAAAATTTCCTAGTTCTTGATTTTTTACTTCTTTACGAGACAGAGTCTTAAGTATTGGTCTCTCTTTTTCGTTTGTGTTAGGGATGTTAGCTTCAATAGCCTTCAAGGTGAAATTCCATTTGGGTTGCCTCCAAATGCTACTCATATGTAAGTGTTTGACCAAATGCATTCAGCATTTAATCCTACATTCGAGTGTCATTCACCAGTGTTTTCGTTGTTTGTTGATTACAGAAACATGGCTTGTAACAATCTAACTCAGAGTATCCCTTTTTCCTTACCTCTTTTGACATCTCTCCAGTCCCTGTAAGTGGGTTATTCCAAATGGATATCTATGAAATATTTCATTACATTGCTTTACGTTTCCACTGATTTGTTAAAATATGGCTTTCTTTGTCTTCTAGGAATTTGAGCCATAATGCATTATCTGGACCTCTTGGAAATGTGTTCTCTGGGCTACAAATTAAAGAAATGTGAGTCTTCTGTTCAGCTCTGGTAGTCTTTCATCACCATATATAGATGCAGATAGGGATCTCTCACTCAATAATATTTGACTTTGCTAGGGATCTCTCATTCAATAACCTAACGGGAGATCTACCGAGCTCTTTTGGAACTCTAATGAATCTGACTTCACTGTAAGTATCTAGGATTTTATCTGCAATCTGCTTCCTGCACATAGGTGTCACCTAATAACGGTTTTTATGCTGTGATAACAAAACTGCAGGTACCTCCAGAACAACAGATTAACAGGATCAATCATTTATCTCGCGGATCTTCCTTTAGCTGACCTGTAGTTCACTCTCTTTGTGCTTTCATTTTGCTTTTCATTGAACTTCCTTTACATATGATTTCAAAATATATCTCCAGGAATATCGAAGATAACCAGTTCAGTGGTATTATCCCAAGTCATTTTCAGTCCATTCCTCATCTTTGGTGAGTTTACTCCCCGCTTTTCAAAATATTGGCTCAGACACCTAAGACTCATGCTAAGCATACATGGTGTTTTTGCTGAACAGGATTTGGGGAAACAAGTTCCATGTAGAGCCCAACTATAAACCGTGGAAATTCCCTTTGGATGTCAGGCCGATGATACAAAATGCTACTGGCTATCCAACGACAGAGTCGAGTGCCATTATGAACTTTCCCAGACCTCAGACGGTCAGAAAGAAGAAGAAAGGCATAGGAGCAGGAAGTACTTTTTTACTAGTTGGCGGATTAGCTTTGCTGGGAACTTTTTTTGCACTTTTTGCAGTCCGCATGAGTCATCAACGTGCGCAAAACCTTGCTGCTAGTCACATAAGCAACAATAGCACAGCATACTCTCTTCCAGTCAGTACAGGCCGAGGTGATATATGCTGTCTCTCCAATCATTGTTACAATGGCAATTAGTTTCCTCAGTGCTCATTTTCTTACCTTCACATGTAACAGATTACTCTGTTGCAACTGAAGATAACCCACAGATGAAAAGAGCCCAGCCACCGTCAATTCCCCAGCTCAGACATTTACCTTCTCCACCTGTCAGAATTGATAAATCTGCGAGAAGAAAAAGCTTCTCTGCTACATGTCAATATCCATCGTTTGCTAAGCTATTCTCAGCTGCAGAGCTTCAACTGGCAACTAACAGTTTCAGTGAAGAAAACCTACTCGGAGAGGGTCCTCTTGGTTCTGTTTACAGAGCAAAGTTGCCAGATGGCCAAGTATATCTTTTATACCTCTTCAAGTACTCAAAATTGGGAATTTCCGTTAGTCTTTTCTCATCCGTTGATATTTTCTTAAAACAGTTTGCAGTCGTGAGAAACATCCCAATGTCTTCGCTGTCTTTACATGAAGAGGAAAAGTTTACTGAAGTGCTTCAGACAGCCTCCAAACTACGACACCCAAACATTGTGACACTTCTCGGTTTCTGCATTGAGAATGGGGAGCATCTTCTTGTCTATGAGTATGTTGGGCATTTGTCGTTGTACAATGCTATGCATGATGAGGTATACAAGCCACTTTCCTGGGGCTTGCGTCTACGTATTGCTATTGGAGTTGCCCGCGCTCTGGAGTAAGTATCCTATCTTCTCAACCTAGTTGTAGCTATTCCCTATCATAGCAGCCATTTATTATTGACTCTTCCCTATCTGGTGAATCAAAAACTTTCAGCTATTTGCACACGTCGTTTTGCCCTCCTATAGCCCATAGTGATCTGAAAGCAACAAGCATCTTACTAGACGAAGAACTTACACCTCGTATTGCTGATTGTGGGCTTTCTAGTTTAAGGCCACTTACAAGCAACAGTGTTAAACTTCGGGTAAGTAAGAAAGACAGAATATGATGTTGTCACTTAATAATTTGACTGAGAGAGACCTAATGAGTGGAGATAAGAGCAGGCTTCAGAGATAGCGATACAAAACACTGGCTACATAGCACCAGAACATGGACAACCAGGAAGCAGTGCCACAAAGAGTGACACGTATGCACTGGGAGTGCTACTCTTGGAACTGTTAACAGGAAGGAAAGCATTTGACAGGTACGCAAGCATTTCACCTACTAATAATAATCATTGATAGCTAAGCTATGCTGTTGACGTTTTCCGGTGAATGTTGCAGCTCACGACCCCGAGGAGAACAGCTACTGGTGAAATGGGCATCAACTAGACTTCATGACAGGCGAAGCTTAGAACAAATGATTGATGGTGGCATAGCAGGCACCTTCTCTTCAAGAGTTGCCTCACAATACGCAGACATTATCTCCCTATGCACTCAGGTATTGTCAATTAGACCTTCACTCAGGACCATTACATTACAACTAATCATTCATTCATGAGCAGGTAGAGAAGGAGTTCAGACCACCGGTTTCAGAAATAGTGGAAGCACTTACTGCACTGATACAGAAACAGAACAAGGAAGCAAGCAGTAGTGTTGCAGACAAGACTGACCCTTTCAGTAAATCATTCTGCTCAACACGCACACGCTTCATCTCCTCACCTACCTTCAGCTACCTCTCCTCTTGACCATTTTCTGTATCTCTTCTTCACATATATACTTTACTGTCAAAGTAATAGTTCTTAGCATATGATGATAATACATATATTAGTCTTGGTAAAAAAGGATGTTTCTTAGTACATGATATAAATAAATAAAAAGAGTTTGAACCAAGGCAAAATCCTATAGTAAGAAACAGGGTCACTTGGTCTTCTGAAACTAAGTTTTCTAGCCAATCCCGGAGATCAAACTAAGAAGAAACCCCAGCGTTCAACAATGTATTGATCTCTCCTCTTATATTCACAGGTCTTCCATCAAACATGGAAGAGAGACTAGTCTCACAAAGCTCCTTCAATTCTCTTGTTTTTGAAAGTGCAGCTTCCTGTATTCAACACCAAAAAAAATAAACAGAATTTGTTAGACACTGTTAATTTGATATTTTACATTTAGCCAAAACAAAAGCTAAAGCAATCTGACACTGTCAATTTACATTTTAGCCAAAACAAAAGCAAATCGTTTTGAGGAGCGTACCTGTTTTGGCCAGATCGACGAGAGTGAATTCTGCAGCTCCATGCGTCTTTTACCCACATCTTTCAAGCTCTCTCTTAGCTTCACTTCACGGTGCTTCTTCTCCTCCAGCTCTGAAACAAGCCTATCTAGAAATCTGTACAACAAAATTACATATATCAGAAGCTGTGGTACTCACTGTTAATCCCCTGGTAGCAATTATTTATCTTAACGCACCTTTTGGAGTTGAGAATCATGATCAGATCCCGGGACTTCTTATTTGTTAGCAATGAAATGGCCATGGAGATGTCAACTACCATTGGCTCAATGGTTTCAGGAGAATACTGCTGAAGAACCATGGGAGAAACTGCTTGCACGTGGTGCTGCAAAGACAGAGTGTCTTCATTTCTCAGTTCTATCAAACGCTGGTTCAAAAATGCCTTGACCTGAAACAAGAGAATCCACATGAAGTGTCTCTCAAGAAGCGCCTCCAGGACTAAACTGAGTATTAAATAGTCAGAGATAAGAGTACCTCATACAAATCATCAAGGATCTTATTCCTATATTCTGTGTCCAACAGCTGGCTTCTCTCTCCTCCACTCCCTAAGACTTGAGTTGTAGCATCTGTCAACTGTGTCTGATTTGATTCTAGCAAAGCCGCATCAGTTATTTCTTCTACCTGAGGGGTTTCAACACTTACATCCCAAGAAATCTCAGAAACATCAACCTCAGGGACTTGGCTTTCTTCCACTTTAAATGGAGAATTCTCAGGAATATCACTGGCATTGACAATCTCATATGAACCTAGATCATTTCCACTATCAACTTCTTCTACCATACTAACATCCCAATCTATTTCAGCAGTATCAAGTGTAATATCCCAATCAATACTGTCTGCAGCTGCGTCTGTACCATTTGCATTCTCAGATGACTGAAAATTATCAGCATCAGGAGTTTCAGAGACCCCCAAAACGCTTAAAGATGGAGGCTTTTCACGAATGTCTTTCAAGTTTTGTAAGACAATCCTCAAAGGCTTCTACAGACAGACCAGAAGAGTGTCAATTCAGCCTCCCAGGAAAAAGGGCCAAAATTTTAGAGAGAAAAGAGTAAAGTTAAGAGTGATCTTACATCTTTCTCAGTATGAACATCTTTAACATAAGCGGAGTAGTACTCCATTGCCCCAGTTACTGAGTCACTGTTGATAACTTCCAGAATCTTCCTAAAAGTACTAGGAAGCGAACTTGCAGTCTCCAAAAGTTCACGCCTCACGTTGTTTCCCTGAAATTTAAGATGTTTCAAATTAACGTGATCCTCTAGAAAACTATGGATGAAATCAACCTAAGTATACAACAAAACCTGCAATCCAAGCTCTCGGCAAGCATCCTCGTATTTTGTTGCTGAGAGTGCAACGCTCCTTTTGATATCAGCTTCTTTACGATCAAGTTCCGCCATTTGTTGCTGAACCTTTTGCACTTGCTTTTTCAGATATGGGCTTCATGTTTTGAAAAGAAGAAAAATCATCAGGAAATGCCTAAGTAGAGAGACTCTAGGTAAAATCAAGTAGAGCAATGCAAGAAAGCAACTTACATTTCGTAATTGACATTCTGAATTATTATCTGAGCTGCTTCCCCAAGAAAAATGTGATCTTTTTCAAAAGCACGAACAATTGCTTCCCAAACACCCTAAAAAGGAGCCAAGTAATAGATCACAAAATGTACAACGACAATGACCACCAGAAGAAAGCGAGACATGGAGAGTTATCCATACAGAAGCACCCGAAAGCCGACCAAAGATGTTCCGGCTTTCCGGAGTTGTCTTCAGGAGAATCTCATAAATCTTTTTGACCTCCAAGTAACCGATCACTGGAAGCAAAACAACACATCAAGCATCAGACATAACTAAACTCCAAACAACCTTATTGTGTTTCACAGAGATGCAAATCAAATCTCTTTGGCATTTTCAACAAAAAGACTAACACTTTAAGTGATAGCTCAAAAACCAAAATTGCTAAACTGATAAGACAAAAATATAAAAAGACTAAAAGTTCGAACCTTCAGGATCTAGGGTCTGGAAGTATGGATCGATCTCCTTAGGCAAAGAAGAGAACTCTTTTAAGATTTTGACTCTGATCACTCCCACCTTCTTCCTCCAATCCGCCGGAATTCTCTTCCGATCCACCAACCATTCTACGAATTCAACAAAATTGAAACCAAATTAAGATTAGAATCTCCGAATCACATTCGAATTCAAACACAGAACATGCAAAACCGAAAAAAATAATAATAATAATAATCTGTGTAGTCACAGGTCATAATTGATAGTTATGCATTACCTCCGAGACGAGAGAAGGTGATGTCAATGGGAAGATTTTGAACATCGTCTTGTGTCGGCATTTTATTTTATTTTCCGGTAAACCTGAGAAATCTGGGGAAAGTATGTTATCTCCCAAGTCTTTCAGTTTTTAAGGTTTTGGTCCTTCTGGAGTCTGCTGCTTGTGAGTCTTCAACATCGAAGAGAAAACGCAATTGCTATACCGATTCTGGTTTTCGTTCTAACCGAACCAAATTACTCCGGTCCCGGTAAACTAAAATTATTTCTGGGTTGCTCCATGACCGCGGTTTTTTTAAGTTTGGTTTATACAAACCGCGTTACGGATTAACTGATTTCAACTTTTCCATTTTTTATGTTAGCAAATAGGCAATAATATTTAAGAATAAACAATTGCAATGATAAAAATAATAGTTAGACATTAACATTGTTTAATTTCTTAGTTAAAAATAAAACTAAAAAATGATATGAAAAGAAAAATTCGATTTTGTTAAACCAAACAAATCAAATTTAACAAAAACCAAACCTACACCAATAGTCATCATCATTGCCCATACAAACAAAATCAAATGGAACAGTTAGTGAAATAATGGAATGCAAACAAATGAAAAATTCAAAACAATTTATTGACAATCAGAGTTTATCACATAATAGTATGTGGTAACAATCTAGTGTTAACTCAATCTAATGTAAGACCAGTTAATGGATCATTAAAAAAAATAGAAAAAAATAAAAAAATCTTATAATAATATATCTGATGGAATTGAAAACTATATCTTATAAAATAAAATAAAAAAATTATACTTGAAGAATATAGTTATATAATAGGAGAATATAATAATAATAGTTTAGAGAACAAACAAAAAATATTTATACAAGTTTGTTATCAGCCATTTTTTTCTAGAGAGAGAGAGAGGAGAGAAGGAGGGAAAAGGACATGTTCTTGACCGCTTTATCAGAATATTTTTCTTGGGTTTTTATACAAAAAAACAAAGTCGTCTTCTAATATTTTAAGGTAGAAGAAACATTATTTATACAAAACTAATAAATAAGGAGAAGCAAAATAAAATAAAAATAAAGGAGTTTGGCTTTTGGTTCTCTTCTCCAATATATCCTTCTTCTTAAAGAGTTTTTAGAACCCTCTCCACTTCAATGTTAACCGACCTCTCCTTCTCTTCTTCTCTTCTCTTCTCTTCTCTTTTTCCCCTAAAAAACATCAAAGTAGCTTTAAATGCTCCGTTACATAATCTCTATCTCTTTCCAAGAATATAGAGAAAGAAAAATAATATAGACGAAGCTAGCTTAGCTTAGCCTGTATATATCATCATCTTAGTGATCAAAGGCACCGTCATCACCAAGAAAGAGAGAAGACCAACATAATTATAGAGATCGAAGATCAAATCTATCTCTCTTCATCATCATTCTTCTTCTGCTAGCTGTTACTATCACACGCTCAAACATCATCATCCTTAAAAAAAACTTGTTCATCAAATGCAAGGTCATCACCAGAACCATCACCAACACTTATCATCAGCCTCTGCCACGTCCTCTTCCCATGGAAATTTCATGTAAGTTTTTAACAGTCACACCCTAGCTAGCTATACATATATTTTAATTTATGTATATCTTGGTCGATCGTATAAAAGCTTTTTGTCAATTGATTTGATCATGATGATCCGATCCCTAAGTTTGATGAAAAGCTGATATATATACATATGATGTGCACAGGAACAAAGATGGGTATGATATTGGAGAGATAGACCCATCACTCTTCCTCTATCTTGATGGACAAGGACATCATGATCCTCCATCAACTGCTCCTTCTTCTTTACCTCATCATTATCATCACACAACTCGTATGCACTCTCTCTCTCTCTCTCTCTCTTTTCTTTTTTTTTTTGGGAATTGGGGTTTGGTCTTTTTTTTGGTTTCAGCAGATAAGGAAGATTCCCTTCAAAGAGAGAGAAAGAGAGAGAGTCATAGCAAAAGCATGCCCAACAGATTTCAATCTTTCTTCTGCCATCAGTACTCTACTTTCAGCTTTGACCAGATCCTCTCCCTTTTTCCCTTTTCAGACATCAGATCTTCCTAAACCATATCCATCTTCTTCTTTCATTAAACCCTTTTCTCTTTCTTGTTCTCTGATTAGCTAGAACTAGTCCACTCGTACTTATTTATATAACATATATATATATATATATATAACTTGGTCTATATGACTAGACCGTTTCATACAAACCTCACATGACCACTCATCTATATATGATTCTTATGGCAGAGAATTTGGCGATGAGACCTCCAACATCGACACTCAACATCTTCCCATCTCAGCCGATGCACATAGAGCCACCTCCTTCTTCTACACCCAATGTAATTATTATTATTTTACTTTATATGTATATGCCAATTTTAGTTGGTTTCTGTTTCTAATTTAATATAATGTCAGCGCAACTACTAGCTATTTCATATAATATCAAGTCAGACCAATTATTATACGTTCTCATTTTTCTAATTAGTACTGATTTGATTGTTTTTGTGTCTTTTTTTTATATAATGTGTTTGGTAAGACCGATAATGCAAGATTAGTTCCGGCTGCTCAACCTAGTGGTTCGACTCGACCATCTTCTGAGCCGTCCATGGATTTGACCAATCATTCTCAGTTTCAACCTCCTCCTCAAGCTTCTAAATCCATCAAGGTCTCTATCTATAATTTATATTCTTTAATTTTTTTAATAATTATATTGCTTAGTCAAATTATATAAATCGAATATAGTTTTAGACATGTTGTAGTATAAAATTATAATTAAGTGAATGGGTCATTTCGAAATGTTATGACAGAAGGAAGGGAACCGCAAGGGTCCTGCCTCATCGGACCATGACATACCAAAATCGTCAGACCCTAAAGTGAGTGTTCATACAACTCCTGAAATTTTTAACTTTTTGGAGTTTCATATTTTCTTTATTAATTTAATCTCTCAACAGACATTGAGAAGACTAGCACAAAACAGAGAAGCAGCAAGAAAAAGTAGATTACGTAAAAAGGTCAGCATTATATATATTTCAATATATGTGTAAGTTGCAAAAATATATAGTTTTATATCCAATATAATTATTTATAACGTTATTTACTTTGGTAAATTATGACAGGCTTACGTTCAGCAACTCGAGTCATGTAGGATCAAACTGACCCAACTAGAACAAGAGATTCAACGTGCCAGATCCCAAGTAAAATAAACATTTTGACCTGTCTTTTCATATATATTATATATACTACTTCACCTTAAGTCTAAAACGTACCAATTTGATTTCCGATGATTAGGGCGTATTCTTTGGAGGGTCTCTTATAGGAGGAGATCAACAGCAAGGTGGACTACCCATTGGCTCTGGCAGCATCAGCTCCGGTACGTTAATATATAGTTTCATGTATCCATGTGATCGATGGATCGTTCAAAAACTGACTTTTGAATATCGGAAAAGAAAAATGAGATATACTGAGTCAATATATAATGCAACGTGAAGCAGAAGCAGCGGTGTTCGATATGGAATATGCAAGGTGGCTAGAGGAGCAGCAGAGGCTGTTAACAGAACTGAGGGTGGCGACACAAGAGCACTTGGCCGAGAACGAGCTTAGGATGTTTGTGGACACTTGTTTAGCTCATTATGACCATTTGATCAACCTCAAAGCTATGGTTGCTAAGACTGATGTCTTCCACCTCATTTCTGGAGCCTGGAAAACTCCAGCTGAGCGTTGCTTCTTATGGATGGGTGGTTTCCGTCCATCAGAGATCATTAAGGTACATATCCTTCTTTTCTTATATACAATATATGATATATTTATCTTTTAAGTTGGTGAGAGAGTATATGTTTTCTGATAGATTTTTACTTATTCTAATGGAGCCACATCCCACACAAATTTAAGATAGGATGTGTTAAATTAGTCATAAATCATGATGATATTGTAAACTAATCAATATAGATTAATACAAAATCTAAAAACTTTGGAATTTTTACTTAAAGATTAATCATATTAAATTCTATCTTACGTACAAACTAAAATCATCCAGAGTATATATACAATCATTGATTATTATCAGTTTTGAAATGGATTACTTGCAAGACATATAATAATGACAGAATTATTTTGACATTTTTTTATCGTACATATATGTGCATAGAATACATATAGTACTTTGCCCAAAAAAAAAAAAGAATATATATAGTACTTTCAACTTTATTCAAATGGTAAAAATAGTTTCTCCCTTTAAAATTGGTCTTTGATTTTCGTAAAGAGAGTACGATATGGTAATAATAGATAAGACAGACAAGGCATAGACTATATATAGCTAGCGATATTGTTGGACAAGGTATTAGATGACGTCAAAAAAAGAGAAGGTATTAGGTATATATATACATAATACATGACATGGATTTGAACTATAAATCGTATAAAACCAGCCCTATATACGTATATGTTTTAAGACAATAATAAAGGTACGTACGTACACGTAAAATTAATGTTAAAAGGAAATAAAGAATGCATGCAATTGTGTGATAGTGAAGTATTTCTAGAAACAGTTAGGTTTTGGCATAATGTAAACGAAAGTGTCTGTCTGTTTTTTCAATCTATGCATGGTCCATAGGGGAGAGAGAGAGAGAAACATAAATCACCATGAACTTTAACAGAGACTGCCATAATAATCATATTCTAAAATAAACAAGACTCAATATTGTGATTACCTAACCTTTTTAGCAAGCTCATACGTTGGATAATTATCATATCCAAAATTATCCTGTATGAAGCCTCTTTTATTTTATTTTTAACTTAAATTCGTAAAAGCCTTTTAAACCTATATTTTATCGTAAATAATATGTTTGTTATAAAATAAGATATCAAATTATAATAATATATAATTTGATGTATGAAGAATGGGTGTGCATATCTGACAAGACATTGGGCAATGTCTCAATCTTATATCCATTTTAGTGAAAACAAAAAGAAAAGATGAGATTTTGGGTGTAGCTAGTAACTTGTGCATAGTACACAACACATTAAATGCATTCATCGTTCTTTTATGTGCATCGGTCAAGAATTCTCTAAAGTTCTCAACTTGTATATATGTGCTAATCTGAAAACGCATGCACATGCAGGTGATTGTGAACCAAATAGAACCATTGACGGAGCAGCAAATAGTAGGGATTTGTGGGCTGCAACAGTCAACACAAGAGGCCGAGGAGGCTCTCTCGCAAGGCCTCGAGGCATTGAACCAATCGCTTTCCGACAGTATTGTCTCGGACTCTCTCTCGCCTGCATCCGCACCACTTCCTCCTCATCTATCCAATTTCATGTCACACATGTCCTTAGCTCTCAACAAGCTCTCTGCTCTCGAGGGCTTCGTTCTCCAGGTACGTACCATCTAATTTTCTCTTTTTATTTTAATGTTTTATACCTATACCCCAGTTTTATATATAGAAATATAAAAGGGGATCCCTATAGAGGATGTGGTCCTAATCGGACTAGGAATACATATTTTTGATTCTTTGAACTACTCCTTATTAAACACAACCATCATATATTTAAAGACATATATATTTGGTTGTTATAACACGCTATCTAAATTTATATAGATGTTTGTAGTTATTGGTATGTTTGTGTAACTACTATATATATATATATATATATATATATATATATATATATAGGTATAACGTCGGCTATTATTAGTTAGAAGACATTCGTAAATTTCTGTATAAGTATATAGTAATAAAATAAATATAGTGGTTGCTTTTTGTATGGGTTATAAGAGGATATTAAAAACAATTTTTCAAACTTATTATTAATTATGCATTACCATATATGTGTATATGAAATGAAAAGTATATAGCTACCTCTTGATTCCGACATTATGCAAGTAGGTATCTAACAAACATTTCTTCTGTCTTATATCAAACTTGGTCGGGTTGCTTTTCTTAGAAGACTAATTAGTTTATTGATAATCATTTACTAATTTAGAACGGGCAGGTTCATAAAAGAAATTATATATATGCTTGAGTATTAATGAATCAACTATATGCAAATGGCTGTTTATAGGCTAATAATATGAACATTCATGCATATACAAAGTGGCATCTTTTCAATTTCAATCATTTTCTTTGTTTTTTCGTGTTTTAGTCAATTAAAATAAAAAAGGTCTCCGTGTTTAGATACATGCTTAAATACAACCTTTCCACTATATATTTGATTTTTTTTTAATGAAAACAAAAAGTTTAAAAGAGGCAGTAAATTTTTTATTTATTTTTGTCATCTAAAGAGAGGCAGTAAATATGGGGGTTAGTTTACTGAAAAAAGGATGACGGGGTTATCAAACTTGGTCTAAACGCACGTGAAAATTGCGACCATGATTTGTATTATATATCACATCAAAATGGAAACATGGATTGCTTTGAGCCCATATCGTTGCATGATGTCATGGACGTAACTACCCGAGAGTAGTATCCCATCTTACATTTTGATTCCACAAATTTTTAAAAAAGTATTTTCTCTACTTAATTTTGTTAATGATATGTTGATTATGTATAATTCTGATTAATTTAGTGATTCAAAAAAAAAAAAAATCATGAAAGCATGGCGTGGGGACCGAGAGTATGGAATTCACGGTTTCACCTTTTTGACAATTTGGTGTTGTCGTGTTCTTAACATAGCTTTGAATTTTGTTTGCTCGATCGATCAACATGTTGAATAATCGGCATTAATTAGTCTTTTATCTTGATTTTTCCTATAGCTTAGTAGTCTTTTATACTCCGATTTATGAGACTATATATTAGTTAGTCACACTGTCCAATTTAATTAATTTGTCTTTGGTACTCTTAGTCAAAAACATGAACACTACTACTTTGTCCATATTTAGTTTTGATATAGTTTTTGGTGACTAATACATATTGAAAACTTACAGGCGGATAATCTGAGGCATCAAACGATCCATAGGCTGAATCAATTATTAACGACCCGTCAAGAAGCACGGTGCCTTCTAGCAGTTGCGGAGTACTTTCACCGTCTCCAAGCTCTAAGTTCTCTCTGGCTAGCCCGTCCTCGACAAGACGGATGATACTTCAACAACTGATCATGAAGCAAAACCAAAAAATGAAAACAAGAGAATAGGTTGATTAGTTAGCCAGCTTTGACCTCCTTATAATATATATATTGTCTCTCTACTCAAATACAGCACAATTAGGGAAAATTGCTTGGGCTTCTTTTGTTATATTATGATTCTTAATATATATGTTTTTGATAAAGATGATAGAAAACTATTTCCATACCTTTATAAGTCTTCCTTGTGCAAAAAACATAGACTTGATGATGATGATCAGTTACAAACTCAAGAACATGTATAGAATATGAAAGAGAAAAGAAAATAAAGAGAAGAGCTGACAGTACATATGCAATTGCATGCAAGAGAGGGGCTTTGTAATTAACTTGTTAGGTCAAATTAAAAGCATTGACCAGTGAGGAAGGTGACAAATGGTGAGTTTTTTAGGATACCCATCAGTGACTTGGGATCAGTACCCTTTTGCTTTGGGTACAACGCCCCCTCCTCGATCTCCTCTCTTCTTTACTTTTCATTTCTTTGCTGTCACCACCACCACACCTGTGTTTTCCAGTCTTTTTCACTTTATAGTTTTCTCTTTGTAACCTTTTACTATTACACTATGGTCGGTCAAACGAAAAACTTAATATATTTTTACTTCACAAGACAGATAATATAAAATCTGGAAACACATGTTTACGACCACGGAAAGGAAAATTTTCTATTGAAATTGCAAAAAGGAAAAGTATTACAAATAGCCCATTATAAGTAAAGCCCACTAGTTTTAGGTTTTTAGTATTTAAACCCAACCACACAGTACAGGAATTACGGCAAAGCAGAGTTTATAACTCTCACACACACACAGTCCTCAAACGAGCAGAGGAGACCTGAAGCGACAAAGGAAGAAGTTGTAACGTTCAAAGCATACAATCTGCTTTCGAAGGTAATTTCCTGAAGAAATTACTTGGAGCAGAAGGCATCTTGCTTCTGAATTTGGGATGCCTCATCCAGAATATCCCCGCCGCCAGAGCTATGATCTTGAATGGCGTCACGTACAAGATCATTGCTGCAAAAAGGCAAAATATCACAAACAAGCAAGTCGCACGCGGATCTCTCCAACTCAACAGTGCTTGAAACCTCTCCCCTTGCGTTGCAATGTCCCCAACAACCATCTGGATCCGACCAGCAACGCTTCTTAACCTATCATACCTCATCTTTACAACATCTTGTCCCTTTGAAGTTGGGAAAGTATCGAACTCCTCGTCCAGTTCATCGGGGCTAGCCGCTTCAGCCCAAGAGAGCTTTGTGTCCATATGAGGAGGATGCCGCTGCCTGAACCGGAAATTCCAAAGCCCTATCAAGAACATGTAGAGGAATGTGGTTGGGAGTATTAGCTCCGGATAACAAATCAGTATAAAGAAGAGGACGTGGAACAATATCGTTGTCAACGGGTTCTTCCAGTAGCAGACGTCTCCGAGCCATTTGCTCATAGCAATCAAACCTGAAAACACAGAGACTATCCTGAAGAAGTTGGCTTTGCTCCTCCTCATGCTCCACATGTGTGAATCAACATCGAGCATGTACTCAACGATCTCTTTCCTTAGAGGAGGCTCTGCTCTGGACAACCGCGCTGCAACGATGCTCATCGCTTGGTATCTAAGACTGTCTAGTTGGTTCACAGTGAATGGATGGAGATAATGCATCTTTGGAAGAAGAGGATGGCCATAAAGATAGATCATGTGAGCCAAAGATAGACAAGTGAATCTCACAGCTAGTTGGACTTCTCCCATTTTCTTTAACCCTTTTGTTTGCAGAACAAGAAGAGGGTAGGAGTGAGTGTAGATTCTATCAGCCTCTAGAGTTGATAATCGGATCCTTACCTTTCCGATTCTAGCGTCCACTTTGGCTCCATTGTTTGATTTCTCGCTCCCGCCGAGGTGACAGTTATCGAATACTCCCAGTGTGATGACTGTACAAGGATCATATACTTCCCATGTATATTGCTCATTCCATTTAGGGCTAGAGCTCTCAATGATGGTTCTTGTTCTCACCCACTTTTGTCCATACTTGGCAACACAGTACGGATCTGTTGTCGCTTTACCGTCTTTTGTTTTCATCGGCGAAAGACCTTGAGCACTCAAGATTCCTACTTCAAGGATGCCAATAGGTTGCTTCCACAGTTGCCTTGCCGTAGGCTTTACGTCACTAATGTACAGAGTTGATTCGTCCATTACATGGTAACCGCCTTCAAGGCAAACTCGTAGATGGATTCGGCTGGAGAACTTGAGTTCATGCCTCTTGTCTCCTTCCAATGCCCCAAACCCAAACTTTTCGAGGTTGTACCATTTGGAATGGACAGCTCTGTGATCTAATCTTTTCTCAAACACGTTCAAAGGTGAGATCAGTCTCCCCATAACTTCATCTTTAGCTGATGTCACCTTGTTTTCGACCGTCAAGAAGAACTGTTCTTCAAATGGCTCTGCAGCTACAAAAACAAGATCTTCGTTCCACATCGGATTTGTAGTCTTGTTAGGACATAACTTTGTTTTCAGAATCTGATTCCCAATCTGAACCTTAACAAAAGCTTGAGGCGGTTGGCTCCTGTCGCTAGGCTCAACATCTTGCGCCTCGATGACATTAACCCTCAAATACCACAGTTTTGGGGATACATAGACCTTAGACCTCACGCTTTGGACACCTTCTCCTTGGACTGAAGAAGCATCCGAATGCCAAGCATCAGGAAACGCTTCATCAGCTTGCGTCCCAAGCCAAACCGCTACCATAACCTCTCCTCTCTTCTTACTCTCACCTCGCCGATCTTCTAATCTGTACCACTGAGGTGCAAGTGGACTATCAGGAGGAACTCTTGTAGGAACCTCACGCATATCAAACACAACCTTCCCTATGTAATCATCTCTCGTAACCATCTCCTTATCGCGCACAAATACTTCGACTGTAGAGGACTGGACCTTGTCTTTTGAAAAGGCGAAAACTTGATTCCACTCCGGGTTGGTTCTTTTCTCGAAATGTTTAGTCTTTCCTTTGTAGTTTCCAATTTTCACTTCCACATAAGGATCACAGTTGCTCGTGACAGGGTTTGGAGGAAGATCCTTGGCTTTGACGACCCGAACATAGAGATAAAACATTTGCTCAACAAGGTCGTATGTGCTTGCAGCTCGTTCACTACCAATCCATCCGGTTCCTCCACGCTGTCCTCCATGAGGCCATTTCTCTCCAAGTTCTGGTTTCATGTCTTTAAGCTTATAGTCTTCTTGGCTCTTAGCTCCATCTTTGGCTGCCATGGTTTTAGATTACTCGAACCAAAAGATTCCTTTTTCTTTCAAAAAACGCTACAGTTCTTCACCTGACACACAAAAACAGAAGCATAAAATTGCAGGGAAGAGCAAAATCTGAGAAAACTAGTTTCTTGGATATAAAGAAATTAAACGAATGTATCTCCTTTAAACTGAACTAAAACCTTGATAATTAGGATTAAGTAATATTGTTTCAATCTCAAAAACGATAACTGATAAGATTCTTACCTGATGTAGGGATACACTAAGTGGTTGACGCAAATCAAGCCACTATGTCTCTTTGTTCTGTTTCACAAACTCATTCAAATGTTTTTAGGAAAACACAGAATAGCTTCGATCATCTTTTCTAGCATAAAAAGTAAGTGAAGGATTAATATTAAAACGTGAAACACAAGATTAAATGAAGAGATAACGAAGATAGCAAATTAACAAAACCAATGAGAGAGAGATAACCTAATTTATACGAACGTACAAAAAGAAAAAACAGAGCTATTTTGTATATGGACCAACAATATTTCAAGAACTAACAAGAAGTCATCTCACTGAAATATGAAGCACAAACGAATGTATGTACATATACAAACGTGAACAAAAAAAGATGCGTATAGTTAGTAGCACCTTGAGAAAGAAGTTGCCATGAAGTTCTCTGTTTGGCTATACCAGAGGAAAAGATTAAGAAGAAGTCAAGAAGTTAAGAGTATTGCATAATGAAATTTTGGGATAGAGATAGAGTACGAATGAGAAACAATTCTAATACACAGAAAAAGGGGAATCAAAATGACAAAAAGCAGCAAAAACGCAAGAAGAAAAAAAAAACTAGACTTATATTCTCTCTGTTTTTTTTTCTTGCTCTTCTTTTAGAGGGAAGCTGATTCTTTTCTCCTTTTTCTCTTCTTTTCTTCTTCATTATATAGCGAGCGAAGCAGATTCCTTTATTGCTCTTTAATCTTTTATTTACATCAAGAAAGTTTTACCCCGGTGATAAAGGTAAAAACAGTAGATTATATCACACTCTTCATATGCTCTAATCACCATCTTCATATAAACAAGTTAAAATATGTCTTCTTTTGTTTTTTTTTTTGAAACAACAAATTAAAATATGTCCATCCACAAAAATATGTAATACCTAGAGAATTTTCGTTACGTGTTTGGCTTCACTCACGACAATGATGAACGCAACATACGATATTTTTGTTTTTATTTTAACAGATTGTATGTATACACCCTTCTCACTATTTTCTTGAGAGATTGAATACAGTTATAGAACGAATAGTAATATAATGAGTGCTTAAGTGGTGATTAATAATACATTATGAAACATTTAACAAGAGAAACTTTTCCCTGTGAGCATATTTATATCTTTAGTGTGACTTTCTGTCTGATTGGAATAAAAGCATCTAAAAATTAGCTTTTTCGAGTCCCTGCAATCTTTTTCTAATAAAAAGCAAAAGGGTAGCCTAATTAAGCAGTGATTATCATTTGATTGTGTAACATCATTACCTTATTATCCCGTCATTTTTAAATTCTGATGCCCGCACTAGATCATATAAAACCATATTTGCTATATAAAAAAGAATACTCTATTTGTGAAAGAAAATATAACTAGTTGTACAAATATAACTAGTTGTACAAAGAAAATTTGTTCCTTGCTATCTATATTATATAGGGTTAGGTACATAGCAAAATTCTAATTAATTAGAATGAATGAAAAAAAATAATCAAAAGTTAACTTAATCATTCTAGATGCATACTTATCACATCAAATATTTACTTCGATGAGAGTATGAAATGATAAGTAATTTTAACAAATGTACTCTTCCCACCTTCGACCTTCCTCATAAGTCATAAGGATGATGTTCATTCTTGAAAACCATGTGACAACAGATGAGTTCTACACAAACACCAAGAACCCTTTTGTGGGGATAAAGTTACATTTGTGGCTCTTACATTTGTTCTTTATCAAAAAAGTTATCGGTTGGTTTTAAGTTTTAACATTTTACTTTACTATGTTAACTATAAATAAAAGTTAAATTGCTCTTTTTCTTTTTTTTTCTATGGAGGATAGTGAGTTTAATTTCTAAGGAACCAACAACTTATCAAGTTGTAAAGGATCCAACTTTAGTGGTACCGTCTCAAAAAATGCTTAGTAATGATGACCATATTATTTATGTGTTAGTTTATGTCCAATTTTTTCCCCCACCATCCAATTCATCAACTTGATAGACTTATCATATAAAAAATTCAATTTTCTTGGTTATGTTTGGTTCCCATTTATTTTATACGATTTATTCATGTAGAAAGAAACGAAAACCGAATGGGAGACAAAGACGATCAGAATATTGTTTTTGAGAATGGAATCATGTTATTATATTCATCACCAAATCTAAGTATGTGTCAATATGTGTGTGATTCATTGGTGTGTACGAGATATGTTTATGGCTTCCAATTCCATAATGTCTAGTCTAGCAAACTATTTGGGCCTCATCTGGGAACGTTAAGCCCACACTTACGCTCTTCTTCGATGACTTCTTTGTTCATAGAAATCACTTCTAAGTTCCAACGGTTGGATCGATATAACCGTTTGAAGATGACACTCTAAACTCTTTTTGAAATTTACATATCCATAACCTAATTCATTCGAAATTTCTCTCAAGTCTTATGTTTGTTCCACAGATCGATCAATTGGATTACTTAAACTGAAGTTGGATGATGAATATTTGATAAATTGTACGTAGTAGATGGTAAAAAGGGAAGACATTGTCCTCGTTTCACACTTCCAAGTTCCAAATGGTTCAAGGAGGTATAACTTCCACCAGCTGTAGCCTAAATAATAGCGTGTTATTGTATTATCCAAACATATTCAACGCCGACATCTTGAATATATGTGTTGACTATTATTATGGACCATGTGTAATCTCAGATATCAAATCGAATCTGTCTCTCTTAAGTCTCTCTAATCACTCACTATATAGTATTACATGTACCATTACACTTTCTATTAAACCCCAGATTCAAGACCGATACCAAACAACCAAACACCATGGATAAGACAGCGACAGTACTTTCCTCTCTCTTGTTCTTGTTCACATTCCTCACCACCACCTCTTTGTCTAAAGATCTCTGTAACCAAGATGACAAGAATACCCTCCTCAAGATCAAGGAATCCCTAAACAACCCTTACCACCTGGCTTCGTGGCACCCCGAAACCGACTGTTGCTCGTGGTACTGCCTCGAGTGCGGCGACGCCACCGTTAACCACCGAGTTACCTCCCTAACAATATTCTCTGGCCAGATCTCCGGTCAGATCCCGCCTGAAGTCGGTGATTTACCATATCTCGAGACCCTTGTCTTTCGCAAACTCACTAACCTCACCGGTCAAATCCAACCCACCATCGCTAAACTCAAGAACCTCAAATACCTCAGGCTCAGCTGGACTAATCTGACCGGTCCAATCCCTGATTTTATAAGTCAGCTCAAGAAACTTGAGTTCTTAGAACTTTCCTTCAATGATCTCTCTGGTTCCATACCTAGCTCTCTCTCCACGTTACCTAATATCATGGCCCTTGAACTTAGCAGGAACAAGCTTACAGGTAAAGAACTCTCTTCTCTCCATATTCACGAACCATCGACCGAGAGTTTCTTGTTTAATGATCGATCTCTTTGCTATAGGTTCGATACCAGAGTCATTTGGGTCGTTTCCAGGAGCAGTCCCTGACCTTCGCCTGTCACACAACCAGCTCTCCGGTCCAATACCCAAATCACTAGGGAACCTAGACTTTAACCGGATCGATCTCTCCCGGAACAAGCTCGAAGGCGATGCTTCCATGTTGTTTGGAGCCAACAAAACGTCATGGTCCATTGATTTATCAAGAAACATGTTCCAGTTCGATCTCTCAAAGGTTGAGTTACCTAAGACACTTGGTGTCTTGGACTTGAACCACAATGGTATCACAGGGAATATTCCGGTTCAGTGGACTGAGACTCCTCTTCAATTCTTCAATGTTAGCTACAACAGATTGTGTGGACACATCCCAACAGGAGGGAAACTTCAGTCGTTTGATTCTTATTCCTATTCTCACAATAAGTGTTTGTGTGGTGCACCTTTCGATAATTGCAAGTGAAGATTCAAACTGCCAACCGCTACTATTCTACTTTTGCCAAAGAATCCATATAGAAGACAACTGTATCTTTTTTATTCGGATTGATTAATAAAAAACATCACCCCCAAAACTTTGTATCTGAATTCTGATTATGAATTCTTAGTACATTTTCAAAACCTCCCAAATAAAGAATAAGGGGCATTCCTAATTTCCTATTATTGTACTTCTTTTAAAAAAAAGTTATCTGTTAATTAAATCACATTGAATAATTGGTTCTATATAACTTCTAACAATTACGTAGTATCTTCTACACAATATATAGAGTAGGTGTGGTGCAACTACGGTGAACTTTGGTGAACTTTGGTGAACTTTGATATTTTATTCGAGAAGTTTTATAGCATTTTATTTTTAATTTGTTGAGGTACATCCAACGTATCAAATCCGATTTATTAAAAGAAACAAAATATTGTGTCATTTCACGTAATTAGCACTTTTTGTTAAGTAGTACTTTTGAGTTTTGATTAATAAAATTTTAACTAGTGTTATTATTTTTTTGTCAAAAACTATCTTAATTTTTCATAAACCTTGTTGAAGTGTTTTTTTTTATAAACTATCTTAACTAGTGTATTTATACAAGAGATTAACCTAATCATATGTACTATAGAATGACTAATCTTCCCATACATTTATACACATATAACACATATAACTCTAACAGGTTTCGGTCATCTTGCAGTGTAGTTGTGATTAAGTGTAGTGACTGCTACCTAGAACCAATTTTGGTTGTAGATCCTCAATGACAATGAGTGACAAAAAGGAAATATATAATAGTTCTTCTTGTTAAAATCTACTAGACTATTTTTCTGACCAATTTTTTACATTGTTGTAAAAGATGAAGGAAACAAGAATGATAATTGGGTTTGGGCTAAGGCTACACAAGCTGATAAGGCTTTTGACCAAGAATTATCGCAGGTAAGTTTTTTATTTACCGAACTTATATATTTTGTTTATCCAATTTTCAATCCTACTAGTACAGCTTGTTATTAGTAAATTAAAATTTTATATTTTCGTGTGAATTGTGTGGTGCAATGAAGCTGATGGGAGAAGAGGAGAAGTGTGAGGAGAGGGATGAAGAGTCTAGGAAGAGAAGGATGACCACTGAAACTCACTTAGACTACATCTACACTCAAAGCCACCACAAGCCGTAACCATCCCCAACCCTCTTTATTTATTTTATTTATGCATTATATTATTATTATTATATATAGATGTGAAACTTAAAAATAAAGGTTTAGTCTGGGAAATACGAGTAATCCAAAAATAAATGTAAATAATAAATAAATAAAAAGATGTATTTCCTTTTTCTTTTTGATTTTGCTTATTCCTTTTCATATATATAAAGGGTTAGAGGCCAAGGAACAGTTGTAGAAGAGAGAAAACAAAGCAGAGTTGGAGAAGAGAGAAAACAAAGCAGGAGATATGCAGGAGAAGAATCCAGTTCCAGCGGACATAGTGTTCGAGATTCTGTCGTGGTTGCCTGCGAAATCTATAGGCAGGTTCGTTTGCGTATCAAAGTTATGGGCAAGCATCATCCACGGTGAGGATTTCGTCAGATGGTTCTCGTTACGGTCTCACCCAAAGAAGCAGCAGCCTCTTTGCTTCTTCTTTGCTTTCACTGATAGAATAAAAGTGTTTTGTCAAGAAAACTGCAAAGCAGAGTTGGAGACGGTGCAGAAGAAGACTCCACTTCCCGAGAGGATGATACTGCTTGATATCCTGACGAGGTTGCCTTTGAAAACTATAGGCAGGTTCATTTACGTATCCAGGTCATGGGCAACAACCTTCCACTCTGTGCAATTAGTCAAGCAGTATCCCTTCCGCTATGCCTCCAATGATAGAAGAATAACAGGTTATCAAGAAAACTGGCACTTTTTCTCCAAACCAACTCCTCCAGGTCCTCATGTAGCGGAAGAGGAGAAGAAACCACCTCCTGAGTTTCTATCAAGTACGGTGTGTCACTCCAAGGAAGTCCGTTACAGGGAGCCTAGTTATGTCCATGGGTTGATCAGTTTTTATAATGGCCAGGAACAATTCGTCAGTAATCCCACCACCGGTCAATCCATAACCTTACCCACTCTCAACTCCACTGATTGCATCGTCAGATCCTTTTTAGGATATGATCCAATCGATGCCCGATACAAAATCTTGTGCTTGACCAATGTTACTCGCTTCTGTGAGCATCAAGTCCTCACATTGGGAGGAGCTCAATCTTGGAGAACGATCCAATGCTCCACTCCTCACCGTCCCTTAGGAACTGACTCTGTCTGCATAGACGGCGTTTTATATTACACTGCCTCCGGTTCCTTTACCATCACGGAACCACTCTTGATAAGATTTGATTTGAGGTCTGAAACTTTGGAAATTGCTTCCACACTTCCCGAGGGCATAGGATCTGATAAGTTGCACGAAACAACTTTGATAAACTACCATGGGAAAGTAGCTCTTGTCACTCAAGTGCACCAACGCTACACTTTCACTTTCACTTTCACTCTGTGGGTTCTAGAGGACGCCAAGAAACAAGATTGGTCGAAACAACTCCTATCTGTCTCTCTAAATGGTACTGACAGGCAACGCCATTCCGGTCTGAAAATGTTGGGCGTTTCTGAAACGGGAGAGTTTGTCTATGCACCCATCGAGATTAAAGAGTTGAATGTTTACTTTGTGGATCACGAAAGCAACCGGATTAGAACTGTCGAGCTGCAAGGAAACACCGAACACAAGTTTAGAGATTTTGATAAAGTATTTACTTTCTTACATCACGTAGAAAGTCTTATGTTTATTTAGAGATGGAGAGAGAGAGAGAGAGAGAGAGAGAGTTTCATGTTGATGCTTCTAAGCCTTTTCTTTTTGAACTAGTTTGTTCTAAGCTTTTACTATGTATGAGTCTTTATCTTTGTTCTCACTTAAACGCAGACTCAAAGAAATAATCTGAGGGTGAAAATCCATGTCACTAAAGTCTATTACTTGAAAATTGTAAATGGTATTAAAAGACACACAACATACATACCATTACAAGCAAATGAGAAGAAGAAGAAGATACAAAGAGAGGGGAAGGAGCTTTTGCATTCGTACCTGTGAGTCTGTGACATGCATGATTGTGGAGATTAAACCAGGCAGGCTCTAGAGAAAAGACTCCACAAGATACGTCATTTCACTTCAGACCTGCAAAAATATTTGATTACTCCAACAGATAAAACCCCAATATTCAGATAAACGCGTAGATTTGTGTAATCCTTCAAAATAAAATGCAAAAAAAGACCTAGGTTCTGAATAAGAAAAGGCACAATCAAACTCATTATTATTATATGCATAAGAGTGCATTCAAAATGAATAATGAATTAATAGTTCACCCGCACCTCTCGATAATTGCAAGTGAAGATTCAAGTAGCCAGGCGCTACTATTCTACTTTTGCCAAAGAATCCATATGATAGACAACTGTATCTTTTTTATTCGGATTGATTAATAAAAAACATCACACCCAAAACTTTGCATCTGAATTCTGATTATGAATTCTTAGTACATTTTCAAAACCTCCCAAATAAAGAATAAGGGGCATTCCTAATTTCCTATTATGGTACTTCTTTTAAAAAAAAAGTTATCTGTTAATTAAATCACTTCTAACAATTACGTAGTATCTTCTACACAATAAATAGAGTAGGTGTGGTGCAGCTACGTTGGTGAACTTTGATATTTTATTCGAGAAGTTTTATAGCATTTTATTTTTAATTTGTTGAGGTACATCCAACGTATCAAATCCGATTTATTAAAAGAAACAAAATATTGTGTCATTTCGCTTAATTAGCACTTTTTGTTAAGTAGTACTTTTGAGTTTGATTAATAAAATTTTAACTAGTGTTATTATTTTTTGTCAAAAACTATCTTAATTTTTCATAAACCTTGTTGAAGTGTTTTTTGTTTTGTTATCAAAGGTATCTTTTTGATGTGTTAGTTTCTAAATTGACATTAATTCGGATTTGTTCAAAGACTCCAAGTTTCGTTTCTTGAAGTACCCAAACATATTCAACACCGACGTATTGACCACAGGATTGACATTGAGGCACTTACTAATGTATTGACAGATCAAATCAAATCTCTCTATATATATATCATCATCACACTTACAATGAAACCTGAAAATCCAACACTAAGCACTAGCACTGCACTATGGATAAGACAACGACATTGCTTATCTCGCTCTTGTTCTCGTTCACATACCTCGCCACCTCTTTGTCTAAAAACCATCTCTGTAACCAAGATGACAAAAATGCCCTCCTCAAGATCAAGAAAGCACTAAACAACCCTCACCAACTCGTCTCCTGGGACCCCGAAAGCGACTGCTGCTCTTGGTACTGCCTCGACTGCGGCGACGCCACCGTTAACTACCGCGTCACCGCCCTAACCATATTCGCCGCCAATATCTCAGGTCAAATACCGCCTGAAGTCGGTGACTTACCTTATCTTGAGAAGCTTGTATTCCACAAACTCACTAACATCACCGGTACAATCCAACCCACCATCGCCAAACTCAAGAAACTCCGGGACCTCACGCTCAGCTGGACAAATCTTACCGGTCCAATCCCTGATTTTATAAGTCAGCTCAAAAATCTCGAGATCTTAGACCTTTCCTACAATCATCTCTCTGGTTCCATACCAAGTTCACTCTCCACGTTACCTAAGATCTTGGCCCTTAAACTTAGCAGGAACAAGCTTACAGGTGAAGAACTCTCTCTAATTTGTCTTCTTTAATCATATATAGATTTATTATTCTCAATCTGATTTACAAAACTGTTTTTATCTTTTTGTCAATTAGGTTCGATACCAGAGTCATTTGGATCGTTTCCAGGAACAGTACCTGACCTTCGACTATCACACAACCAGCTCTCCGGTTCGATCCCCAAGTCACTAGGCAACCTCAACTTTAACGTGGTCGAACTCTCCCGCAACAAGCTCGAAGGCGATGCTTCCATGTTCTTTGGAGCCAACAACAGAACGACATATTCCATTGATTTATCAAGAAACATGTTCCAGTTCGATCTCTCAAAGCTTGAGGTACCTGACTCACTTGGTGTCTTGGACTTGAACCACAATGGTATCACAGGGAATATCCCGGTTCAGTGGACTGAGAATCCTCTTCAGATCTTCAATGTTAGCTACAACAGATTGTGTGGACACATCCCAATAGGAGGGAGTCTTCAGGAATTTGATTCTTATTCCTATTTTCACAACAAGTGTTTGTGTGGTGCACCTCTCGACAGCTGCAAGTGAACTACTTGTCTTCTAGGTTTCCCAAAAATATCTATTTGGGTCTCTCTATATTATTGACAAATATGTAACGTTATCTCCATTCGTTAATAAAACAACGAACCTAAAACTCGCATTTGATGGCGCATTTTCAAAAGTGTTTGATTTGATGGATTTATAGGAAAACAGGGGAACAAAATATAATCTTTGAGTCACGCTTTGGTATGTTTCTCAATTCGGTTTGGTTTAGTAAAACCAGATTGGTTTAATAAAATAAAATAAAAAAGAAAATCCCCCAAATTACCTTTTTTTTTTTCTTTCCCACAAAAGCCCTAATTTCCTTAATTCTTCCAAATTCCCAAATTGCTCGTTCTCATCGTTCCAATAAATCATCACTGAATTGCATTCTCATAATCATCATATCATCGTTGCTGTGGATTTCAAGTCGAAGGGCAGTTTGATGGATTCAAAAATCACTAAGAGCGCGTCTGCTTCGAAAGATCCATTCTTTTGCTTGAAATGGCCATGGGATTCAAACAATCAACCCAAATCATCAAGCCCCTGCGACTTTCAAGGACCGTGGCTCTTCAGATCTATGCAAAGTATTGGCTCTATTGCTCTCAGCTCCTTGACTTCACTTGGCCAAAATCCAAACTTTAGACCAAAGAAGAAGGCTTTAAGCAGTAGTGAGCAAGGAGAAGCAGAGCAGAGGGCTTTTGCAGCTGCTTTAGCTAGCCAGAAAGAAGCCACAGTACTTGAATTTTACTCACCTAAATGCAGACTCTGCAATTCGTTGCTCAACTTTGTTTTAGAGGTAGAGAAGAGAAACTCAAATTGGCTCAGCATTACAATGGCAGACGCAGAGAATGAGAATTGGTTTCCTGAGGTATAATAAACAAAGTTAACTTCTTTCTCTTTTCGGCTGCATGTACAAATTACAGAGCTTTTACTAAAGTTTTTATCTTTCTCTTCTCTGCTTTCAAATGTAGCTTCTCCACTATGATGTAAAGTATGTTCCTTGCTTTGTTTTGCTGGACAAAAATGGACAAGCTTTGGCCAAGACAGGAGTTCCAAGTAGTCGTGCTCATGTCATTGCCGGTATCTCTCATCTTCTCAAGATGAAGCGTCCACCGTCGGATTAGTTGGTTGATTCCACATTTGGTGCCAACAAGTGTTTTTTAAATCCCCAAGTTATCGAAAAAGTCGTGGTTTGTTTGTTTTGGTACTTTAATCGGAATCAGAATCATGGTTCTAGAATGTGCAAAAATGATTAAGGCAGAAAGAGGTTACTTTTTAGAATGCCGTGGAGGATTATGGTAATATCCAAGCTGATATTGCGGATGATGCAGAATGCTATCAAACTTCCTGAAGGGATCACACTCAAGGAGCTCAATATCACTAAGCTCACAGCACAGTTTGTTTTTGTTTTTGGGTCGAGTTTTCAGAAGGATTTGATGAAGAGTGTGTTTATGGTTCTCAGTTTCAGTTTATGAAGAAGTTCACTGATAATAGATTCGATTTTTTCTCTGATGTAGCCTCTCACCACTGTGAAGAACCCACCACCACAGTTTGACGAGTCAGCACTTATTCCAGAAGACCAATTTATTGCTCAACATCCGGTAATGTTTTCTTCCGACTCTGACCGCCTATTTTTTTGTTTGCTTTGTTTGAATTGACTTGTTTGTATCTAATTAGCAGTCATACATTTTCAGGGGTCTTCTACGATCAAGGTTTCTGTTCCAAACGTAGATGATGGGCAAGTCATTGAGATCACAGTGCAGTCTTTATCCGAAAATGTGGCAAGTTTGAAGGAGAAAATAGCAAACAAACTGGAGTTAAATGGCAAAGCCGGGGGTTTAAAAGACCACAAGTCACTTGCACATTACAATGTTGGAGCAGGAGACATCCTAATACTGTCTTCGTGAGAACGCCCTTCTGGATATTTTGAAATATGTACCGAACTTGTTTAAAACGTGGTCTAGTCAGCAGAAATCATTAATACATCTGTATCGCACCCAATGCTCCCTCCAATTTTGAAGCTTATATAACCATAGTTTCCGTAAAACTCAAACACAAACACAAAAACACTAATGGATAAGACAATGACATTACTCTTGTTCTTCTTGTCAACCACTCTTCTCCTCACGGCCTCTTTAGCTAAAGATCTCTGCCACAAAGATGACAAAATCACCCTCCTCAAAATCAAGAAATCGCTAAACAACCCTTACCACCTCGCCTCATGGGATCCCAAAACCGACTGCTGCTCTTGGTACTGCCTTGAGTGCGGTGACGCCACTGTTAACCACCGCGTCACCTCTTTGTTCATACAAGACGGTGAGATCTCCGGTCAGATCCCCCCTGAAGTGGGTGACTTACCGTATTTGAAGTCCCTCATCTTCCGCAAACTCACTAACCTCACTGGTCACATTCAACCCACTATCGCCAAGCTCAAGAATCTCACTTTTCTCAGACTAAGCTGGACAAATCTGACCGGTCCAATTCCTGAGTTTCTGAGTCAGCTCAAGAATCTTGAGTACATTGACCTTTCCTTTAATGACCTCTCTGGTTACATACCTAGTTCTCTCTCTTCATTACCTAAACTCGAGTATCTTGAACTTAGTAGGAACAAGCTTACAGGTGAATCACTTTTTTTACTTTTCCTTTTCTTGTTTTTTTTTTTTGTCTCTATTAGTCATATCGATTAGTCTCATCAACAAAATGTAAATTTTTCTAACCTCAACTTTTAAACTTGTAATTAGGTCCGATACCAGAGTCATTTGGCTCGTTTTCAGGAAAAGTCCCTAGCCTTTTCCTATCACACAACCAGCTCTCTGGAACGATACCAAAATCACTAGGCAACTCCGACTTTTACCGGATCGATCTATCCAGGAACAAACTTCAAGGCGATGCGTCCATCTTGTTTGGAGC
Organism: Capsella rubella; assembly: GCF_000375325.1. Lineage (NCBI taxonomy): Eukaryota > Viridiplantae > Streptophyta > Magnoliopsida > Brassicales > Brassicaceae > Capsella > Capsella rubella. The sequence continues at coordinate 2,129,889 of NW_006238918.1, forward strand.
TAAGAAAACGACATGGATCCTTGACATATCGAGAAACATGTTCCAGTTCGATCTCTCCAAGGTTAAGCTCGCTAAGACACTTAATAACTTGGACATGAATCACAATAGGATCACAGGGGGTATCCCGGCCGAGTGGAGCAAAGCTTATTTTCAGTTACTCAATGTTAGCTACAACAGACTGTGTGGACGCATCCCCAAAGGAGAGTATATCCAGAGATTTGATTCTTATTCCTTTCTCCACAACAAGTGTTTGTGTGGTGCACCTCTTCCAAGTTGCAAGTGAAGAAGATTCAAGCAAATTAAACCAGGCTTTAATCATCTCTAATGTACCAAATAATCAATCAAGTCTATTAGACAATTGTATTTTTATTTGTTAATAAAATGCATGCATGATTAATAAAAAATTCATAAGACGTTTTCAAAACGTATTTAATTTCCAGTTGATAGGCTAACAACGTTCGAGTGGCGTACCACATAGGCAGAGGTTGTTAGAGAATTCGTAGACCTCGAAGGACTGGAGCCGACCGCCCTGTGGGGTAGATCCACAGAGACGGTTGAAACTTACGTTGAAATGATCAAGACGGAGATTGGTCAGCTCCAAAGGAAGCTCTCCGAAAATACGGTTATGGCTAAGGTCCAGTGACACCAAGCTCTTGGCTAATTTCACCTTTGAGAGATTGAAGTGGAAGTTGTTCCTAGACAAGTCCAGTGTTACGGTTGTTTTGTTACGTCCAAAAAACATCGAAGCATCTCCACTTAATTTGTTTCCTGACAAACTCAGAGTGTTGAAGTCGGATTTGGATAACGACTTTGGAATTTTTCCTACATTGCAAAACTAATTAAGACATAATGGAATTTGTTCTACTAAAGATTTACGGGAAAAAACTAGAATTATTACCTGAGAGGCGATTATTACCCAAGTAGAGATCCGGGACCTTTCCTACAAAAGAACCGAACGATTCCGGTATAGAACCGGTTAACTTATTACGATTGAGCTGTACGGCCTCAAGCTTCGGCATAAGGGAAATCGAACCGGGTATTGAGCCGTTAAACCGGTTAAAGGAGAGGTCCAAGAACGTTACGTTTTGAAGCTCACTGATGTATTCAGGGATTGGACCGGAGAGTTCGGTTACCCTAAACCGGAGGTAAGTAAGATTTTTGAGCTTGGTGATGGAGCGTGGAATAGTTCCTCTGAGACGATATAGACTGCTCCAGTCAAGGATAACGAGGTCACGGAGGTCGCCGATCTCCTCCGCTATATGACCAACGACGTCCCCGGCGGCGACGGTGAGACCGGTGATGCGGCGGTGTGTGCACTCCACGCCGATCCAGTCATTGCAGCAGTCGGTGCGTGGATCCCAAGAATTGAGGATTTGAGGGTTGTTTAGGGATATCTTGATTTTGAGGAGGGTAGTTTTGTCTTCTGAGCTGCAGCTTTCAAAGCTTGGCAAGAAGAAGATGATGATGATAGAGAGCTGTATTCTCATCATTGATTGATCTAAGCTCTACCATTGGATTCTCAACTTGCCCCTTTTAAGTTTTTTTTTTTTTTTTTTTGTATGTAATCATTTGGGTGCTATCAAGTACTATACTATTAAAGTAAGTGGATAATCCATAAGTATGGTCTAGTATGATTCTTCACATGCTTTGAATGTTACAACCAATTTTACTAGCGACCAAAAAGTTAAAGTTGCGGTAAAATGTTTTTCAAATTAGTGGTATGCTGTCTTGTTCTTATCCAATTTCTTCTTGTATAGAAGAATTTGAGCTTTGGTTCTAGTGGAGAAAATGATTGTATAGCCTCTTTAGGAACAGGAACAACACACCCTGGCCAAAGGTGTGGCTCTAGGCAGAGAGAGAGAGAGAGATGATCCAGTTCCTTCATTCAACTCTACACTTCCCTACAACTTGTAGGGAAGTTGTAGGGAAGTGTAGGCTACAAGCTTCACTTTGATGATCATTTCAAAATAAATGTATTATCTCAGCTACAACGATTGGAAGTTTAATAAAACATGAACCGAAACTCGCATTTGATGAAGTTATAGCATATTTTCAAAAGTGTTTGTGATTTGATCAACTAATGGGAACAAACTCCTTTCTATCATATTAACTGAGTGAACCTTGAATTCCAAGCTTTTAGATCTGAAAAGCCGTTCGTTCTCCCGGCAGAGGTTACGTTCTTATCTCTATACGAGACCTTCACTACTCCTTCCCTTTGCCGAGTCCTCTTATAATTAATTTTTTCATATCGATCTCTTTCTCTTCTCATCCCATGGGACTTACTTATATCTGCGTCAATCATCCTATTTCACTAGATTTGATATTTTGTAGCGGCGATTTTGTGAAACCAATAATAATAATAATTAGAATGTTTCTTGAAAGACAACATGTCACTTGCACATTACAATGTTGGAGCAGGAGACATCCTAACACTGTCTTTGTGAAAACTGATGCAGGTAAATGCTTTTTGAGCCTCTCACCTCTTGTTATATATATAGATGGTTTTACACTAAATTTTACAATATGATATTGTCCAGTTTGTTACTTCACATACTTTCTTTGTATGTTGCAAACTAAATTTTGCAGAAACCAAGTTTTGTAAAATACGGTAAAGTTTTTTTTTTCTTTCTTTTTCTTTACACAAGTGGTAGTTTTCTTGCTTTTATTCATTTTCTTCTTCTAAAACCATTAAGCTTTTTCAGTTAAAGTGGAGATATGATTGTATAGCTTCTTTAGCAACAGGAACACACACCAAAGGTGTGGCTCTAGGCAGAGATGATCCAGTCCCTTCATTCATCTCTACACGTCCCTTCACTCTCAGCTCAAAACACTGTATTATTGCAGCTACAATGACTGGGACGAATCTAAACACCATTTTTTCTCCTGGACAGCTTCTTCTCCCAGCACCAAAAGACATCATCTTCTCACTCATAACCTTCCATTCATTCCCTTCAAATCTCTCAGGCCTAAACTCTAATGGATTTTCCCATTGATTTGGATCTCTCCCAATAGCCCAAACGTTAACTATCACTCTTGTTTTCGCGGGGATTCTGTATCCAGCCACCGCACATTCTTCATCAGATTCCCTTACGAATATTGGTCCTCCAGGGTGTAACCTCATCGTCTCCTTCACCACTGCTTGGATGTAACTGAGATTGCACAGATCTGATTCTTCAACTACTCTCTTGTTTCCCACATTTTGCTCTATCTCTTGTTGCGCTTTCTTCATGATCTCAGGATGGTTTATTAGCTCTGCTAGAGCCCATTCTACTGTTATTGCAGATGTATCTGTTCCTCCCCCATAAATATTCTGTATAACAATGAATTAGACTATTTTGAGGCTTTGTGAAAATTTTATATCAAAACATGAATGTTGAAGTTACCATGATGAAGGCCTTGATGTTTTCTCTTGTAAGCTTAATCTCTGCGTTTTTGTCTTCATATATGTCGAGCAAAATGTCTAGCATCTTCCTTGCTCCTGCATCCTTCTTCTTCACATACTCATGCTCTTTCATTATTCTTTCTATGATTAAATCATATTTGTCTCGAGCATTCTTGAGCCTCCTCTTGAGTCCTTGCAAGTCAAGCCTTTTCAAGAACCAAAACGTTTCAGAAACGTTGAAAAACCCGGCTAGCTCATTCAACTCCACCAACATTTTGATAACTTCCTCTGTTTTGCCTCCGGCATCACTATCCGGTTGCATTTCTCTGAACATCATTCTCGTTATGATGTTGCTTGTCAATTCCTTAAGCTGTTCACCGAGATTAACACTCTCTTCTGCTTCTGCTTTCTTGAGAATTCGATTCAGAAGCTTCCTTAACTCCTCGCTTCTCACAGAAACAAAGCTATCTAATGCTCTGCTGCTGAAGAGCTCCATCATACAGATTTTCTTCATGAACTTCCAGTGAAGCCCATAAGGGGCTGAGAAGAAATCCGCTGAGCCATAAGTAAGGTAGTCAACGTTTTGCATTGTGGGACGGTTCAAGAAGTTGAGCTCATTGGATTTGAGAATCTCATTTGCCATCTCTGCCGATGAGACAATAAGATTAGGGATGGAGCCAATGAAGAGATACATCAAGGGTCCATAGCGGTTTGAGAGCTTGTGGAGTGCTTGGTGAGCTATGGGACCAAGAAGGTGAATGTGACCAATGATTGGTAAAGCTGTTGGGCTTGGTGGGAGTGGTAGTTTGTTGCGTAATCTGTTTGTAATGGCTTGGATCAAGACTGTAATCCCAAGGCATAGAAGGATTGTTACAAAGAAGTATTGTAAATCCACCATTCTCATTTTTGTTTGTGTATGAGAGTGATATTAAGATGATCTTATATGATAGAATCAAGTTATGACTCCTCATGGTATCAAATATTAATCCCAACTTCAAGATTCTTTATTATATCTTGTTGTCTTTGTTCTGTTTTTGTCTCTTTTGTAAGGGTATAATCTCTGGTTTTGATCCTGTTTTATTGTATATTCATCTTATGTCGTTTTCTAAACAAATAATATTATAGAAATGTGTACTTGACCGTTGTTAAGCTTTCATTATCTGTTAACAAATTTAAAAATGTTTTCATTGTTTAGGCGATGTTAGGTTACTAATCATTTACTGAATGTAAGATTTAGAGCTCGGAAGTTATAGAAAAGTATACATAATTATATTTGTGTGATTATACAAGATTGAAACATTTTCATCAAAAGTCTGAAACAGAACAGAAACAGAACATGAGAATAACAGAGCACAAAACAGAGCATGAGAATAATTGAGCACAGTATATATGTTTCCAAATTCCTAATGATGTTTATTCAATTTTGTGTCCAAATGGATCAAAACATAATTCAGGAGAACACGTAAGTGAGCTTCCTCCAGCAGTGCCTGAAGCCGAAAAGCCGGTAGGTAATATGATCTTGAATTTATCTTTGTCTCCCTTCACCGTCCAGTTAAAACACTGCACGAGTGATGCTATTGTGAGACTCAGCACCAGAGAAGCGTGAGAAGCTCCAAGACATCCTCGCCTTCCACTCCCGAACGCAAGATAATTCACATCTTGACCTTTTAACTCCAACATATATTGCTGGTAATAGCCCATCTTTCTCTCTATGTTTTCTTCCACCACAAGAAACCTCTCAGGTATAAACTTGTCAGGATCTTTGTATGTGGTCGGATCGCGCATTATACCGTAAGCATTGATGAAAATCTTTGTCCCGGATTTTACATCGTACCCGTTGATCTTCATGTCTGTGTTGCTTTCTCTGCGTAGTAATGGTCCTACTGGATGAAGTCTCAATGTCTCCTTGATAGCTGCTTGCAAATAAGGTAGCTTCTGCAAATCTGATTCTTTGATTAACCGATACGTTGTTCCTAAAGCCGATCTGATCTCGTCTCTGATCTTTGTGAAGATATCCGGATTGTTTATTAGCTCAGTCATTGTCCATTGTAAAGCTGCAGAAGTTGTATCTAAGCTCGCCATGAACAACTCCTGCAAACGAGGGACCAATATTCTTATTAAGGCTAATTCTTACGAATCTAAAGAAAAGTAATGAAAATAGCTTACAAGGATGAAGAACTTGATCTGATTCATAGTCAATTTGAGCTCAGCTTTTGGATCATTATAAGTGTCTAACAAGATATCGACGATATCTTTATCTTTCACTTCTTTATCTTTGCTCTTCTCAGTTTCATATTCCTTCAGTATCTTCTCAACCAACTCATCATACCGCCAGATGGAGGATCTAAGCTTCTTACCATTCCCAAACACATCTAGATCTCGCAATGGTCCAAACAGCTCCATGAATCCAAACCTTGTGGCGCAAGCCATAATATCGCTCACTATCTTCCTGATCTCTATGGGAAGATTCGAGTTTTGGCTGCAACGTTTCCCCATAACCATCTTTGATAGGATCTTTGTGGTCAAAGCAGTAAACTCCAAACCGAGATTGCACGCCTCTTTATTTTTCGATCTCTCAACTAGCGATCTCAGTAAAGTTAACGTTTCCTCCTCTCTTATATCAACGAACCGATCGAGCTGATAACCCGCAAAAAGCTTAGTCATGCATAGCTTCTTCATGAACCTCCAATAAGGTCCATAAGGTGCATTGAAGAACTCTGATCCTTTGTAAACATTAAACTGTCTCGGACCAAACACGAACTTGGAAGCGAAATCAGGGTCGTGAGTCTTGAGGATTTGCTTAGCCGTGTCGGAATCTGAGACAACGAGGACTCGTAGTGATCCTATGCGTATGGTCATCAAAGGACCGTACGTTTGAGCCAAGGCTTGTAGTGAACGAGGGAGGCTAGACCGGAGGAGATGCATATGACCGAGAATGGGAAGTCCTCGTGGACCTGGAGGAAGACCATCGCGGCGGCTAGAGGAGCTGAAGAGTCTACGAAGAAGGAAGATGGTAATGAATGTGAAGAAGAGGAGATAGGAACAAGTTGTGTAATTCGTATCCATATTCATTGTAACCGATTACTGATTAAGGATTAAACATGTGTAAGATGTTATATACATAAAATGCTTATGTTGTTTGGAAAAATTCTACAAAACTTGTCTTCTTGCCATGAAGGATCTAAGAATATATATTCTGTGATGACTTAACATTGTTGATTACAAATTTTTTATTTTTCACTTTGTCAGTGTTTAGTATTAGACTCTGTTAGATTTTATTGATAAACTGTAGTGTAATAAATAAAACACTACATTTTATTGTAACGTATTTAAATAAATAGCATTGCAATCGAAAAAAAAAAAATCAGAAAGGAAACCTTTCACCTACAATGGCGGGGAACACGAAAAAATTGGCGCCCAGATAAGCAAGGAATTAGCTCGCCCACTCTAACTGCAATCAATAGTGCGAGTTATTATTCTTCTTATCTTCACGACATCGAAGGTTGTATCGATCTATTACGGTTCAGAGATGGGTAGGAAAAAGAAATCTAGGGCTTCGACAAACGAGGATGAGTTTGAGAGTGGTAATGATGGGCGATCTTCTGAGACTAGTCTTTACGAGGTAATTACGGTTTCAATTCTTTTTTTGTCAGTGATTTAAAACCTGATCTTAGTTCCACGATGCCTGCGTTAAGGTTTGGATTATTCGTGATTCTGATGAAATTACTTGGGAAGTTTCTTACTTTCATGAATCTCATGTCTTAATCCTTGTTTAATGGTGTTTTGTTGTCTGAATTTGAACTACTTGTATATCATAGGTTTTTGTTGTTCATGTATGTGAATGAATCCTCTGGGTTTTGTTAGATGGTCTTAATTGATTAGGAGTTTTGGTATCAGAATGATTTTGATTAGCCAAAAAAGAGGGATTTAAGTAAGTCCTTTGAAAATAAAGTGAAACTAACACATCTCTCACTCTTTACTCAAGGTTCTTGGAGTTGAAAGAACAGCTACTTCACAGGAAATAAGAAAAGCCTACCATAAATTGGCATTGAGGCTTCACCCAGATAAAAATCAAGATGATAAGGTTAACCACTCTTTTCTTGGTCTATCGTTGAGATTTTTTTCTTGGGACCTTTTATTTGGGTTCATTTACATGACGATTCTGCTCTTGCTATATATAATATAGGAAGCTAAAGAGAAATTCCAGCAGCTACAAAAAGTGATTTCAATTCTTGGGGATGAAGAGAAAAGAGCTGTCTATGATCAAACTGGCTCTGTTGATGATGCTGTGAGTCTCTCTCTTTCTTGTTTTATCGGTTTTAGTGGAATCCCCAATGCACATAAAGCAAGTAGTCTCTTTTACTAACTCCTCTTTTTGTTCACTTTTATCTGATCTAGAAGAGAAAGCATTTAACTTCTGTAAATGTATTATGAGTTTTCCTGAAACCTGGGTATCTTCTGTGCTCGTTAGGATATTTCTGGCGACGTATTTGAGAATTTGCGGGATTTCTTCAAGTCCATGTACAAGAAGGTAGCAGCAACTTTCACAAGTGGCACCTTTTACACATCTACTTCTGCTGCTCACACTAGCTTCTTTTTTTATTTATCTCACTGGTTAATAGGTCACCGAAGCAGATATTGAAGAGTTTGAGGCAAACTACAGGGGATCTGAGTCAGAGAAGAAAGACCTACTTGAACTCTTCAACAAGTTTAAGGGTAAAATGAACAGGTAATTTATCATCCTTTGTTTTCGATATGGTTGAGGTTGTGAGTTGGTAATATATATTTCTTTCCCAGGCTATTCTGCTCAATGCTTTGCTCAGACCCCAAGCTTGATTCACACCGTTTCAAAGACATTCTTGATGAGGCCATTGCAGCAGGTAGTTTATCTTTCTGTAACTAGTACATACGTCTTACTAGATTATCTTCTCATATCAGGAATCCTTGACGTTACAGCATGAGCTTTCCTTTTATTTGTACATTGATGAATGTTGATAACACTATAGAAGTGATGTTGTGCCCTCTCCATTGATAGTATGAGTGTAAGATGCACCATAATTTTTGAGCTGTCTGTTTGATATTTCAGTATCCAACTAACTTTGCAAGATAATTCTCTGATTTGGTTCTAGTCTAGTTAAGATTCCAGATTGGGAGGGTTGCTGATTAATACGTGTGTTGTGTAATACAACTGATTTCCTTTTCAGGGGAAGTGAAGTCAAGCAAGGCATATGAGAAATGGGCAAAGAAAATTTCAGAAACGAAACCGCCCACCAGTCCATCGAGGAAGAGGAAGAAGTAAGATCGCTGCCTCTGTTTCAGTTATTTCCACCAATCAAACTTGACCTTGTTGTTGACCACCTCGCTTCAATTTGCATGAACTTGTAGTAGGTCAGCAAAGAGTTCAGAGACAGATCTTTGCTTGTTGATTGCGCAACGAAGAGATGCGAGGAAAGGGAAAGTGGATTCAATGTTTTCATCACTCATCTCTAGGTATGGTGGTAATGCTGAAGCAGAGCCCACTGAAGAAGAATTTGAAGCTGCCCAGAGAAGGATTGAAAGCAGAAGACCATCCAAGAAGTCAAGAGGAAAGTAAAAGGTTATAGAGCAGAGTTGTCTTCCTAGTAGTTTGTGATGGAACAAGTAGTATGCTTATTGTTTTAAAGTGCATCCATTTCCAAATTTCGCAAATAATTTGATCATTACTTTATAAATAGAGGAATTATCTTGTTAAGTTTGATGGTCTCCATAAAAGCCGAAGTAGAGCAATTACTATCAAGAATTATAAGTTTCTTCTCGTGAAAAACAAAAGCAGGAGATTGATTAAAAAGATGGACGAGACTGAACCCAAACCGTAAAAATAGAAAAACTCTTTTCTTTGACGAACTATCTTCTTCTCCAAGAAAGCCTTTAGGGTTTATCTTGTGAAGCGATGGGTTGTTGTTCATCAGATTGCTTTGTCTACTTCATCCTCTCCGTAGCTTTAGCTTTCATGGCTGTCTCTACCACTCTACGTTCACCTTCGGATTCTGACACCACAGTACCCATTGCTTCTTCTTCGTCTTCTCTCTCATCAAACGCCTCAAACACTCTACGCCAATCCCATTTCAAAGCAATCGCCACTCTCCTCCACATCTCCCCCGAGATCTTCCTCTCTTCGTCTCCCAACACAACCCTCTTTGCCATCGAAGATGCTTCCTTTTTCAACACGTCATCGCTTCATCCTTTGTTTCTCAAGCAGCTTCTACAGTATCACACAGTCCCTCTTATGCTGCCGATGAATGAGCTTCTCAAGAAGCCTCAAGGAACCTGTCTCCCCACGCTTCTCCGCCACAAGAGTGTCAAAATCTCCACCGTAGATCAAGAATCAAGAAGAGCTGAAGTGAATCATGTCCGGATTTCGCATCCCGACATGTTCCTTGGAGATTCATTGGTCATTCACGGCGTTGTTGGACCATTCTCTCCTCTGCAACCTCACAGTGATCATATTATCCAGTCATCTTTATGTCAATCTGATGCAAACAAAACCAGTGTCTACAACGAAGACCACGTTCCGGTTAAGATAGAATGGACTCGGATTGTTCAGCTGCTAAGTTCAAACGGGTTTGTACCATTCGCAATTGGACTGCACTCTGTTCTCAACAGGATCGTTAACGATCATCACCACAAGAACTTGACGGGAGTAACGATACTAGCCACACCGAACCTGGTCTCGCTGTCATCTGCCTCTCCGTTTCTGTATGAGGTCGTGAGACATCACATTCTTGTTCAACGGCTTACGAACAAAGATTTAGCATCAATGCCTGATAAAGCAACAGTGAAGACAATGGATCCGTACCAAGATCTCATAATCAGCAGAAGAGAGGTTGCTAATTCGTCTGGAGGAGATTTCATGATATCTGGAGTTGAGATTGTAGATCCAGATATGTTCTCTTCTTCAAGCTTTGTAATTCATGGGATATCACACACTCTTGATATCCCACATGCCTAGACCATTTTCATCTTTCCTTTTGTAGCTACGTACACACATTCTTTTGAGTTTTTGATGCGATAACAAGGAGATATTCATTTCTAATTTTTCACTTTTAAACCAATACTATAACTCTATAAAGTAAATTAGAATAAAAGTCTATTTATATACTATTATTCATCTTCATACATATATATATGTCATGTTTTTGTTTGTCTAGTGGATAACATAAACCTTTGGAATTCCATAATAATTTAATTTAGATTAAGGAAAAGCGGCCAAAAAAAATGTGGTAAAACGTCTAGGGAAGAAGATGATGACCTTGTAACCGATTCCAATCCTAATTTTGATTAAACTAACCACCGACCGATCCATAGAGGGAGGGACTTGTTAATCCTCTTTTAAACCCGACTCTCTCTCATCTTCACACACACACTCACAAAACCATAACTGTTGTATTCCCTTAAAAAAAAAATTCCTCCCTTTTTACTCTTTCTCTGCTATTTTCTTGATTCAGATTCATAAATCACAAATTTGGATCTCGCACCAGCTTCTTTGTCTCAGGTTTGTTCACATTCATTCAGAAACATTTCCGATTTCATCGATCTCATTTCAATCAGAATCAGTATCAAGACGTGCTCATTGTTGTTAGACGACTCGTTATTTTGTTGCGTGTGTGTGTGTGTGTTTAATTAAGTAATAGTAAGAGACAAAGACGTGCTCATATGTTGTTAATGCCCCCATGTGTCGTGGTTAGCGGCAATATAAAACTTGTCTGCAACTTGATTTAATTATTTTTTTAAAATAGTGTGTGTGTGATCTCAATCTCATGAATGAATGAATGAAATGTTTGTTTTTCTAAGAGGAAACATCGGTTGCTGTCACCAGTTAAGACAAGTCTAATAATGTTCATAAGGTGTTTGACAATTTAGTCGGTGATGCATGTTCTCTTGCTTGCTTGCTTCTTAAGATTTTACTCCTGCCCATCTCTGCCTTCAAGCTATCTTATTCATCATTATTTTTATTTTTATTTTTGTTATTGACTTTAAAGACAATAAAGTTTCTTGCTTTCTTCTGCAGAATGTGACTGAATCAGGCCTTTGTTGTATTGAGTGAGATTCTTGTGAGGTTCAACGTCATTGTTAGCCTCTCCAGAGATTTTTTTTTTTTTTTTTTTTTTCCAGGTGGTTAATTGTGCATTAGAGCGAGCGATGAAAAGGTTCGAGAGGCCTAGGACTTCGACTAACTCGCAGGCTAGAGCCACTGCCAATTCAACAAAGAAAGATCAGAAACCGCGTACTAGTAGTAGTAAAGGGAATGGCTTGAAACCGTTGAATGCGGCTCAGCTAGTTTCCAGAGTTTTGGATGCGACGACAGCTTCTGAGCCTTCTTCAATCGTTGTAACTGATTCAACTACTGGATCAGAGTCTTCTGATGTCTATGACAATGTCAATGTGCATTACATGGATGATGCTCAAGAGAAATCAAGGATTTATGGGAATCTGGTGTATTGTGAAGAAGGAGGTAATGGTGATGAATCAGACACTGAAACAAACAATGAGTCTGTGTCTTCCTCTCAAGGTGATCTGTTTTCCCCTGAAGAGAAGAAATCAGATAGGCCATCAACGGTTCCTAAGAGCAAAAGCTCCCAGGACAGACCCTTAACATCAAAGGGACGAAACAATGTTGATTCGGTTAGATCTCGATCCCATACCTTTCACGGCACTGCTAGAAAGACAGTAAGATCCAGCAAAAGCCAGGCAAGAGCTTTTTCTGATTTCTCCTCTTACGGAAGTTCTGAAAATCACAAGGCTTTTTCCTCTGCTTCAGCAGTTGATTCCGTGCTTTTCGAGGAGGCAAAAGAAGATGACGAGTTTGAAGATGCTTTGAATAGCGTTACTAACACTGAAAGTGACAATGAAACAATTGTGTACAAGGAAAACAAAACGAGTGAAGTGGAGAAAGTATTTACTCAAAAGATTGGAAACCTGGAAACTCGAATTGTGGTACTTGAAGAAGAGCTGAGAGAAGTGGCTGCTCTTGAGATGTCAATATACTCTGTTTTTCCAGAACATGAGAGCTCATCACACAAGCTGCACTTACCTGCAATAGACCTTTCTAGACTCTACGCACTTGCTAGAAAAAATAAGAGTGAGAACAAGTTAATCTCTGTAACCAAAAACATTGTGTCTGGTCTGTCATTGGTGCTGAAATCATGTGGGAGCGATGTACCAAGGTAATTAAAAGAGATGTTCTTCTTCTTGTATATATGTTTCTATAGGATCTGTTCAACCTTATTATGCTGCTTGTCTTTTCTTTGGCTCAGGTTAACTTATTGGTTGTCCAACACTGTCATGTTGCGAGAGATCATTTCACAGGAATTTGGTGGCACAAATCAAAATGGTTCAAATTATCTTGAAGAAGATTTGACAGATGTAAGAACTCTGATAGCGGCATTAAGAAGAGTTGAATCATGTTTATTCACCCAAGCAGTTGAATCAATATGGTCACAGGTAAAAACGAAAAAAACCATGGATCATTCTCTCGTAAAAGTAAGCTGCAGATGCCAGATGTTAAATGGCTTTAGATTCCCACTCCTTCTGTTAGGTAATGATGGTTCACATGAGACCTCAAGGAGTAGCCTCGACGATGGGTGAAATGATGGGGAATTTTTCAGAACCAGCAACATGTGACAGGTTACAAGAGAGCTTTTCTGTCAACCTTTGGAAAAAAGCTTTTGAGGAGGCTCTTCACAGGCTCTGTCCTGTTAAAGCAGCAAAGCGTAAATGTGGTTGCTTGCATGTATTGACCAGAATGGTATAGTCCTTTCTAATTACCTTCTTCCAGTGGGATGGTACCTTTTCTTCTGGATTGAACTGACATGTTCTGTCTAACTAGGTTATGGAGCAATGCATTGTAAGGCTTGATGTGGCTATGTTTAATGCTATTCTCCGGGAGTGGGCTCATCAGATATCGTCTGATGCTGTCTCGGATCCCATTGCTGACCCAAGTGTTCTCCCAATTCCAGCAGGGGTTTTGAGCTTTGAATCTGGCGTAAAACTGAAAAACACGGTATTCTCACAAATCTTTTGAAGTCGTACATATCCCTTCTTCGGAAGCAACTTACTACTTTAGACTTCTTTTTCTAGCTTGAAAACTTAAGTGAAACGAGTCAGAGTCATGTATGCTAATATAGATGTTTCTGCAGGTTGGCTACTGGTCGAGATTGCTTACGGAGATATTTGAGATAGATGTTGATCATTCTCCGGAAAAGGAGCAACAAATGCAAAAAGGGGATGAGACATTTAAATCTTTCTACTTGCTCAATGAACTGAGCGATCTTCTTATGCTACCAAAAGAAATGCTTGTTGAAAGTTCTACCAGAGATGAGGTATGTATGCTTCATGATTACTCCTGCTTATTAACTCCGCGCAGTTGTGATCTTTATTAGTTGCTTGGTTTCTTCATGTAGCTTCCGGTGTATGTTTTTTTTTGTGTGTTCCACAGGTCTGCCCATCTATTGGCCTGAGTTTAATAAAAAGGATACTATGCAATTTCACCCCCGATGAATTCTGTCCATACCCTGTTCCAGGAGCTGTTCTTGAGGAAATCAACACTCAGGTTGATCTACTTTTTTCAGTCCTTCAGTGACCAAATACGAAAAACTGTTATCTTGCTTAAAAGTCTAAAACTACAATGTTTCTGTGTTTACAGTGCATACTAGAGAGTAGAAACTCATCTGGAGATGCAACTAGAAGCTTTCCTAGGCAAGTCCATCCGGTTTCATATTGTCTTCCTTCTTGTAGCCACTTGACAGACATTGTTGCAGAGTTCGATGACAAGCATAAGCTTTTTATGGCTCTAAACAAAGAAAACAACAGCAACGGAGAGGTAGAAACATCAAGATCTCCTCCACACTGCAACATCATCAAAGGGGCAGAAGAAAAGGATTCCCTCAGTTTTTGTCAGAAAAACGAAAGATACAGACTCCTTGGAGAAGCCTAAACCTTGCTTGTTTGACTAAAAAGCGCCTGCAGATATTCCAGTACAACTCAAAACCCGATTCTTATTATCCTTGAACATCAAATGACCAATGTACATTAATACATACTCTAATGTTCCACAAACAAAACATACTATCTTGCGCTTGGACCATTTCAGTAAAAAACTTGGTTTTTAAGTAATAACCAGAGCCAAGAAATGGTCTCTCTTGGTTTATTGTTTATGCGGAAACTGGAAGCTTTTCAGCAGAAGCTGAGACAGAGGAACTAATACCCTCAAGCACTTTAATAACTTGAACCAATGAAGGTCGTTTCTCTGCAGCAATGGCGGTGCAATCTAGAGCAAGGTCTAAGGTCTTTAGCATGTCTGATTGGCAAGAATCAGATAAGATCTTTTGGTCAAGAACTTGCGCCGCTCCATCTGTCAGGTTTATCATCCTCCTGACCTGCTTCACTATGTCAAGGGACTCTCTAGATGCGCCTCTTTCTGATTTTTCTGCTCTTTGACCCGTCACAAGTTCTAGTAGTACAACACCAAAGCTGTAAACATCCATTTCTTCTGTTGCTTTCTTGCTGTAATTGATTTCTAGATCCAATTAAGAAAAAAATCATTAAGGATTGCAGAACATCATAACAGAAAAATGCAGCGGTCCTAGACATTTACCTGGTGCAGTATAGCAGGAGTTGGAGTTTGCATGTACCAGAGACTGAAAAGCAGTTTCTCCAACGATATGGTCAAGAGCAATATCAGAGAGCTTGGGCTCGAAATCTTTGTCCAAGAGAATGTTTGCTGACTTTAGGTTCCTATGGAGTAAGTGTGGCACATAATCTTTGCTTATGTATGCCAATGCTTGAGCAACACCTAGTGCTATCTTCAACCTAATGCTCCACTGCAGTTGGTCGCCAGGTCTCGATAGCATATCATGTAAGCTACCATTTTGTGTGAACTCATAGATCAAGAAGAGCAATTCGTCTGTGAAACAAAAACCAAGAATTCGAGTAATGTTCTTATGCCGTATCTTTGCTATGGTTCTCACTTGAACTTTCAGAGCTTTCGAGGATATATTCTTAGAATTCACGAGCTTCTTCACGGCTATTAACTCACCACTCGATAAACTGAGAACATATACCTCACTCCCGGAAGGACAAGTTTCATTAACCACTTTCATCAGCTCATGCTCGGTTAACTTGAGGGGATAATAAAACTCCGAGTGCCAAGTACTCTTGAACTGCACTTTCTTTCGGGTATACCGGTATAACACAAAGAGCAAAGTGGCAATAGCAAGTGCTAAACATATCAAAGCTAACACCAACGCTTTACCACTTTTTTTGTGGAAGCTAGACCGATCAGAGGAGCAAGAATTAGGTAAACCGGGTCCACAAAGCTCAGGATTTCCTTGCAGAAAGGAAGCTGGTAACCCTGAGACCAGAGAGTGAGGTACCTCACCTGATAATCTATTGAATGACACGTTGAAGAGAGCAAGCTTCAGGTTTTGCAAGTCTTGAGGAATCAAACCAGTAAGACTATTATCAGATAGATCAAGATAAGTCAAAACATGTAGATCAGCAATTGATGGCGGGATTTCTCCGGTAAATGCATTGCCTGCCAAAGACAAAGAGACAAGCTTCTTGCAAGTCTTCAGTTCTGGGATCTTCCCTAAGAACCTATTGTGAGAGATGTTTACAATACTAAGAACAGGTGAGTCACAAAAATTCGGCGGTAACTCTCCACCAAACCCGTTTTCTGAAGCAGAAAACTTATACAAGCTCTTAATCATTCCAAGACCATGCGGGATTTCACCAGAAAAAGAATTGTTGTCTATCTCAACCTGCTCTAATGCAGTAGCCAAGGACACAGAATCAGGCACTTGACCTGTGAACCGATTATTATCCGCTTTAATAATCTTAATCTTGGGTAATTTCCATAAGGCAGCTGGAAATTCACCAGAGAATCCATTGTCCTGCACTTGAAACCTCTCCAGAGTAAGGCATTCACCAATGGAGTTAGGCAATGACCCTTCAAAGAAATTTGAATGGAGAGAAAGGTTAATAAGCCCTTTGCCACTGCAAATTCCAGTAGGAAAAGAACCAGATAACTTATTCTGTGAGACATCAAGGGACACCAAGTTCTTGAGAGAAGGCCCTAAGGATCGAGGGATTTCACCACTCAGGTTGTTAAGACAAAGATCCAAGGTTTTCAAACTTGTCAAACTAACAAACGAAGTGGGGATCTTTCCATGGAAACCTGACCTATGCAACATAAGCTGTTCAAGCTTGTCTAGTTTCCCAATAAAAGAAGGAATCTCACTAACCAAATAGCTGTTTTCAGACAAATCAAGAACCACAAGCTCACTTAGTTTGCCAATTGCAGGAGGGACGATACCAGTGAGCAGATTACTTCCCAAGTTGAGAACTTCCAGATTGAACAGTAAGCCTAAGTCTTCAGGAATCTTACCCTCGACATGGTTACTGCTGAAATCAAGAACTTTCAAGGAACTAAACTCAGAAATCTGATCAGGGATTGTGCCCCAGATGAGATTAGAGCTGAGATTCAGAGTCTCTAATGTGACACAGCGAGACAAATGAAGCGGGATTGGCTGATTGAAGAAGTTTTTGGAAAGGTCTAGGTGAGTGAGGTAAGGGAGGTCACAAATGGAGTCAGAGATTTCACCAGAAAGATTCAAACTTTGAAGGTTAATGGAAGAGACGTAAAGAGTAGGAGCTCTGGTGCAAGTGATACCAGTCCAGTTACAATGGTGAGAAGAAGAAGTGTTTAACCAACCTGAAAGAGAGCCTTTTGGATCATCAATGGAGGCCTTGAATCTGAGAAGATTACCAAGTTCCTCGTTTTCTGTGAAAGAGGTGCTCTTAGTGATGAAGAAGAAGAAGAAGAATGTGAAAGCTAGTGAGATTGAAAACCGGTGCGTGAATCTGGTAGCCATTAAAGGAGTTAAGAGATAGAGAATGAAAGAGGATCTGCTGAATGAGTGAGCAAGTGAGAGTGACAGTGATAGTGAAACAGAGAATCTAGAGCATTATTGATAAACAAGTAAATAAAGGTCAAATGTTGAAAAAAGAGAGAGCGCAATCATGTAATAATGTAATAAATATCATTATATCAGCTTTTTTACACATTTAAAAGTTATCAAGATTAATCATTTGCCAAATAACAAGAATAAATATTTTTATTTTGGAGAATGTAAATTTCAATTTTGGTAAATAACAACAATTTTTTAAAAATTAAAGTTTTTTTGTTGATATGATCTCATTAACCCTATAAATGGATCCCTCCATATAAACCAAAGTGTGTTCATGCTCCTTTTATTATATGAGTTTGAAAACCCTCTAATTAACCTGTGTGTTCTCATCACACTTCACCTACTCCCGCCAGCACCACTTGGAAGGATATGATATTAAAGAGTTTTGGTTCGATTGGTTGATTAAAGATAATCCGGTTTATAGCTTTTTATTAGTTTGTTTTTTCAGTTATTTTCAATTCAGTTTTTTGTACAACATCATTTTCACAAATCTTTTCAAATTAGATTTCAGATTTTCAGGTGCTAAAAATAGCCAATTCGGACAGACTTGAAAATAAGGGTGATTTTGCAATTTTAAGAGAATGGGGGTTGGTTATGGTAATAGAAAGAGTAGAGAGGGTTTAGTTTGAAAATTTCCGTTAATTTTTCATCGACGGTCTTTGGGAACTGGTAGATTTGTAGACAAAACGACGTCTCGGAGATTGCAATTTCGGATCGTGTCTCTCTGCTTCTTTGTTCCAATCCGATTTCAATACAGACCCTTTACTTCTTCACCTCAAAGATTTGATTTTACCAGGTCAGTTTCTTCATCAAGCCAAGTTTTTTTTTCCTAGGGTTCTGTTTTTTTTTTCCTTGTCTGTGTTGCTGCTTCACAGTCATTTGAAGCTACTTGTTAACTTTTGTGTTTTTGTCTTTGGAAGTTAAACCTAGTTGACTTTCAAAAGCTTAAAGAGTTCTGCTTTTTCTTTTTAGAATTCGTGATTTGGTTCTTAATTGAGCTACCAAAATCATCTAATTCTGATATTTGGATTCAAATGCTAATCTTTTAATTTTCTGTTTTGGTGGTAATTTATTAGTTTGAATTCATAGCTTCAGCTTCATTTGAAGTTCTCGCTGCAGCTAGGTGTAAATACTGAGTAGAAATCTAGTCAACTCAGATGTGTGAGTACCTGAGTGGATTTTGTTCTTAGCTAGAGTTGCAAATTAAGCTACTGAAGTTACCTCAGCGTCATTAATTTTCTGATTAGGTTTAATTTCATCACTCTACTCAATGAATAGAATTGCTTCAAAGGTTAGTTTTAATAGGACTATGGTGGTATATCAGTATTTGCTGCTACACAGAGTGTCTTCATCGTTTATACTTGTTGCAGCTAATAGTGTTACTGTTCTTTCAAGTGACATCTGCATTCAATTAGCTTGCTTCTGTACATAAGTTTTGCGTATTTGGTACCCATTTTGGTGGGCGTCTGTTAGGCACAAACCAATGATTCTTATATTCTTGAGTTTGTGACTTTTGGTAGTCTGCAGAATTTCCCGTGGGGGATACTTCTATGTTGAATTAGTAAAAGACTCTCCAACATTCATTTTCTGGTTTGTTAACTGAAACAAAAGCAGCCACTTTACTAGAGAACCTCTCTTTTGACTTTATATAAGCCATAATTAAAAACAACTATGTTAGCGAACGAGATGGTACATAATACTGTTTTTCTATGTTCATTCAGCACAGCCAATGGTCCAGATGACCAACAGTTGTTCCTGATTCATTTTCTTTATGTTCGTCTTGTAAGGTTCCGTTAAAATTTTCTTTGTTCTTTCTCTATCAGCTGACTTCCTTCGTTTTTGTCTTTCTTCTTCTTCTTTTTTTAACTTCTTTTTGAAACTTGGCAGTCTTAGAAGCAAAAGAAATCTCAAGAAGTTGCTATTACAAGAGAGGCCACTAGTGAAAATTGTCTTTGTTATTACTTGTTAGTACAGAAAAGTGGTGTGAAAGTGATATGGGTGATACTAGTCCAAGAACTGATGCCTCAACAGATGACGACACAGATCATCCAGATCTTGGGGTTAGCTCATAATCTGGCTATATTTTTTCACTTATGTTTTTCGAATGAGTTTGATTTTGATGGACCAGTAATTTTTTCTTGTGTTAATATCATGCAGTCTGAGGGAGCACTAGCGAATACTGCTGCTTCTGATTCTAGTGATCGCTCGAAGGGCAAGATGGATCAAAAGGTGATATATCCATCTCTGTAGATAAGATAATTATTTTTATGGAGCCAATTTATAATCTTTTTTGTTTTCTTGTATTTTGATCCATAGACCCTTCGTAGGCTTGCTCAAAACCGCGAGGCAGCAAGAAAAAGCCGATTGAGGAAGAAGGTAAAACCACTGTGGCTAGTTCTTTGTTTTAAAAAAAAACTTTTTCTTTATCTAAATTGATACATCCCGAGAAGAACCATAGTTATCTGCTACTACCTTAATTCCTTTCAATTGTTCCCTCCATAGGCGTATGTTCAGCAGCTGGAGAACAGCCGCTTGAAACTTACCCAGCTTGAGCAGGAGTTGCAAAGAGCAAGACAGCAGGTTCAAATTTGTTTTCTTATTCCTATTGATTATTCATTTGTGATTCTGTATACATAAAGGAAAAAAATTCACTTTTAGGGAGTCTTCATTTCAAGCACAGGAGACCAAGCCCATTCTACTGGTGGAAATGGTTGGTTGCTTATTCTCTACTAGTTTTATATTGTGTTTTTTGGCTTGTAATTTGTTTATAAGATAAGTTTATATATCAAATTGGTATTGACTTGGTGTAAACTGATCAGTTAGTTACACCATGTCATCCCATAACAGTACAGTGGCTTATCAGAGACAATGGCTGACTGACGTGGTTCTGATAGCAAAAACTGTTCCATCTAATTAGCAATGGTGTGGATTTAGATTTACAAGATCGAGTTTCATGGATTTGTTCTTGTTTAAGTATAACTTATTTCTTTCAGGCGCTTTGGCTTTTGATGCCGAACATTCACGGTGGCTGGAAGAAAAGAACAAGCAAATGAACGAGCTGAGGTCTGCTCTAAATGCACACGCAGGTGATGCTGAGCTTCGAACAATAGTTGATGGTGTGATGGCGCACTATGAGGAGCTTTTCAGGATAAAGAGCAATGCAGCTAAGAATGATGTCTTTCACTTGCTTTCTGGTATGTGGAAAACACCAGCTGAGAGATGTTTTTTGTGGCTCGGTGGGTTTCGTTCATCTGAACTTCTAAAGGTCAGGTCATTTCACTGTGTCTTCTCCGGTTACATCTGTTTTTACATATTACATAAGATGAATGGGCATAATAAATAAATAAATGTCCAAACAGCTTCTGGCGAATCAGTTGGAGCCAATGACAGAGAGACAGTTGGGGGGCATAAATAACTTGCAACAGACATCGCAGCAGGCTGAAGATGCTTTGTCTCAAGGGATGGAGAGCTTACAACAGTCTTTAGCTGATACTTTATCAAACGGGACTCTTGGTTCAAGTTCATCAGGGAATGTGGCAAGCTACATGGGTCAGATGGCCATGGCAATGGGAAAGTTAGGTACCCTCGAAGGATTTATCCGCCAGGTACAACAACTTGTGATATTTTTGAGATGATATCTTTAGACTATAGGGTAATAATGATCCTTTTGTTTTGGTGGCAGGCTGATAATTTGAGACTACAAACATTGCAACAGATGATAAGAGTATTAACAACGCGGCAGTCAGCGCGTGCGCTACTTGCAATTCATGATTACTTCTCGCGGCTACGAGCTCTGAGCTCCTTATGGCTTGCTCGACCCAGAGAGTGAAACTGTATTTTGGTCACTGTCAGCTGTACAAAACCCATATGGACACAAACCAAGAGAGACTATTAAATTAACTCTTCTCAGATTCTTCTTACCAAATCCATCAACGAATAAGCAAATATCTGGGAGAACAAAGACTCTTGTCTCTAGGTTTCTAAATGGTTGTGGTAACTCATATTGTTTAGCTGTAGCCGTCAGGTTCTTTCTTAGCATTTGGAAAGTTTAATGTATTGTTTATATCTCTTTGACTACATCAGCATTGTCACTAAATTTTGTAATTTTTTCTTCTGATAAGGTGTTTTTATTTACTTTTTTTTTCTTCTTCTTTTTATCGTAATCATCTAACAATATTTAAAGGCATTCTGATACTTTTATTAGGGAATCCTAATGGCAAACTTCACACAGATGATGAAGTAGTTTCGATTTCCAAAATGTTACATCTCCCATTTAGTAAAAGTGTGACTGTTTATGCATTGAGAACATTAAAAAATAACTTCAAATTAAGCGTGAACATTTGTATATGATTATGATTTATGAGTTGTAAACTTTCGCTAATTTATTCAAGTAAGTATATGATAATTTTAAATATTAATGTTAACACAGTATTAGAGGATATATTATAAAATTAAAAAATAACATGTCATTGTCAAAACCAAGAATATTACATGTCATTGTCAAAACCAAGAATATTTTGTTTTAGAGAAAAAAAAAAAAAAAAAAAAAAAGTGTTGCATTCAGACAGAGGACTTTTAACCCTCAGCATCTTGAGGTCCACCATCACTTCAGTTCGTCTTGCCTTCCAGAAAAACAAAAAAAGGAAGATGGTACAAACTAAAATACCTCAAAGAAGATACAAAAGTAGCAACCTTTGATTGATATCTGTGTTGGCAGGTTTTATACAAGACGACATCTTTGGAGGTTGGAATCATTTGAGATCTTTGTCTCAATCCTTTTTCTTCTGAGCAACCCTTGTTTGAGGTTAAGCTGGAGAATCCGTTCACCAGGTTAGTTCTCCTTCAATAGTCTTAGGGGTTGAATTCTTCAGTTTTCTTATTCTCTGTCTCTGCTTTCATAATTGCTTTTTTCATGGAAGAGTTTGACCTTTGAGGGATTTTTTGCTTTATATTTATACGTGTTCATTGGTTCCGACACTGTAGAAGTGAAATTGCTTGGGATTAGATGTTAAGAGGTTCGAATTTTGTGTCTTTACGTTCTGTTTCATGGGTTTGTGCGCTAAATTCTGAATCTTTTAGTTCATCTTTAGTCTAGTTACTGTATCACCTCATCAAGAGAATTATGCTATCTTATCCCGCTGTTATGAAGAGAATTATAGGCTTTCTTGTTGTTTACTTTTATTCGCTGGATTTGGCTTTTGAGTACTCAAAGTCGCTTCATGTTAAGTTAAGTGTAGTGCTTTGGATCTTAAGATGTTTACAAGTTTGTAACATTTGAACAGCCTTTTGGGTTTACATCAGAGGACTTTTCTTTTATTTTTTTTCTAGGCTACATCCAAGAACTATATATTAGCCAATGGTATGGCATTCTTAAACAGTTCTATCTTTTATGCAAACCAATCAAAATGTCGTCAAGTTAAACTTATTTTTGTTTTTCTGTAACTCCTCTTTTTGGGTATCTGTTTACCATCTTCCTTTGGCTGTCTTTACTCCATCTAGGGGATTCTAGAAGTTTCTACTTCAAAGAGAACCACGCTTGGATCAGTTTTTGTCTGATGATTCAGTAATAGAGATTTGGAAGAAAATTTAAATTAAAATGGGAGATACTAGTCCAAGAACATCAGTCTCAACAGATGGCGACACTGATCATAATAACCTAATGGTTAGCTTGTAAAATTTCTAGATATTGCTTCTTTAAGCTCTGATTAAATGGCCAAAAGTTTTAAAAGAAAACAGCATTTATGCAGTTTGATGAAGGGCATTTGGGTATCGGTGCTTCTGATTCTAGTGACCGTTCAAAGAGTAAGATGGATCAAAAGGTAATATAGACATCTCTGTACTGGAAGAGTTTTTTTCTTTTGTTTGTGATTGAGCCTTTCAGTTATGTTTTTCTTGTTACTTGTTGTAATCAACAGACACTTCGTAGGCTCGCTCAAAACCGTGAAGCTGCAAGGAAAAGCAGATTGAGGAAGAAGGTATACTTAGATTTATGTTTCATTGTTGCAATTCTTGTATGTTTTCTTCATCCATAGCTATTTGCAAACTCTAAAGATGTCCCTTGGTCACCGCACTTTTAGGCATATGTTCAGCAGCTAGAGAACAGTCGATTGAAGCTAACACAACTTGAGCAGGAGCTGCAAAGAGCAAGGCAACAGGTTTTAATTGTGTTCTGCTTTATTTTGTGTGGATATATGCTATTCAACATACATAAATAGTTTCTCTTGATCTTAGGGTGTCTTTATCTCAAGCTCTGGAGACCAAGCCCATTCCACTGCTGGAGATGGTGAATTTCCTGAATCTCTCTCTTACATCTTAATATTAGCAGTTACAGCCATGATCTGGTTAAAAGATTATAGTTGTGTCGGTTATCAAATAATAAGGATACTTTTGTTGGTTATCATGTGAGATAAGTTATTCATGCTTCTCTTTTTACAGGGGCAATGGCATTTGATGTAGAATACAGACGATGGCAGGAAGATAAAAACAGACAGATGAAAGAGCTGAGTGCTGCTTTAGATTCTCACGCGAGTGATGCTGAGCTTCGGATAATTGTAGACGGAGTAATAGCTCATTATGAGGAGCTTTACAGGATAAAGAGCAACGCAGCTAAGAACGACGTCTTCCATCTATTATCAGGGATGTGGAAAACACCAGCTGAGAGATGTTTCTTGTGGCTTGGAGGTTTCCGTTCATCAGAACTGCTCAAGGTAATAATTAAGGCAAAACACACCAATCTGTTTCAGTTTATCTGTGGTCTATTCCTGATGATAATTTAATTTGTTTCACCTGCAAATTTCAAATTCTTATGGTCTTTACAGCTTATAGCGAATCAGTTGGAGCCGTTGACAGAACAACAATCGCTAGACATAAATAAGTTGCAACAGTCTTCTCAACAAGCAGAAGATGCTTTGTCTCAAGGGATGGACAACTTACAGCAATCACTGGCTGATACTTTATCGAGCGGGACTCTCGGTTCGAGTTCATCAGGGAATGTGGCTAGCTACATGGGTCAGATGGCCATGGCAATGGGGAAGTTAGGTACCCTTGAAGGATTTATCCGCCAGGTACGTACGTTACAATCATTGTTGTTTACATCTAGTGAATTAAAAGTATGTTGCAGTAACTTGATAGCTTCATCATTTTGTTCTGTGGCAGGCGGATAACTTGAGGCTACAAACATATCAACAGATGGTAAGAACATTAACAACACGACAATCGGCTCGTGCTCTCCTCGCGGTGCACAATTATTCATTGCGGTTACGTGCTCTTAGCTCTTTATGGCTTGCCAGACCAAGAGAGTGAACCAACTATACCACTATTCTCTCCTTCAAAGAAGGGCCACATAACTTAAGATTCTTAGCATAAGATTTGACGACTTCAGAATTGTATACAAGAATATGATTATATTGTATTGTGTTGTAATATCCGAGTGTTACGTATCTTGAAATCACCAATTCACCATAGCCTTGGAGAGTCTAGCGTTTTTCGTGGTAACTAAAGAATGCATGCAATTCAACACAATTCTTAATCATTTGATTTGTACAAATAGTTACAAATATTAAACACAATCATGCAGTATCTAAGCATCACCATAGTATATATAACAATCAAAATAAAAGTGGATTTGAGCTAAAAGATGGAGTTGGTCTCGTTCAAGATGACGAGAAGAGAAACGACGAAAGCGTAGTCGACGCCTGCATTAATTCTAACCACGAAGTCTTGCTTCCCTTTAAAATATCCTCCAAACGTCGACTTCTCTTTCACCTGATGACAAAGTTAATATCCAATCATATATTACAAAGTCACATGCCATGTGTGAACATTAACCAAATTATTATTTTCTCCTCTAAGAAACTTGTGATGGTTAGTAAAGAGATATCGAGGATGAAGTATAACCTCGGCAACGAGAGTGTTGGCGTGATAAACTTTAGCGGAGTCGTCGAAGTAAGTGCCTACGACGCTGAAGTTGTTGACTTGGTTAGATTGAAAGAAGACATCGAGGCGTGCCCTCCATTGAAGAGGATGAGAACGCTGCACTGTGAACATCAGCTCCATTGGATCAGAGCCTTCTCCTCGGTGAACCGTCCACCGGTGATTTAACGACGTCAACTGTATAGTTTTGGTTATACAAAAATGTAAAACAGTATCGGCTAAAAAAGAATATAAAGCATAAATAAATAACTAATTTTAACTAGTACAGTAACAAAATAATTAAATCAATTTTGGTTAATCGAATCCGGTTTGTTTCGGTTACGCTGAATGGAAGTGGAATAAGACAATTTTAGTAAGTAATCAAGAGAATCACCTTCTCGCGCATGGTGAGAAGAGGGTAACCGGATGGGTCACGGAGAATGCGTTTCTTGTTGAAGCTGTCGTGAGGACCGTCAATACGAAGAACAACGTTAGACTTTATGTCCACGACCTCCAGCTTCGCACCGCTCAGTCCTTTGCATTTCTTCTTGACGGTAAGCTCAAGCGGGTAAGGACAGCAGAATACGTCACTTACCACCATTACGTTGGTGTTCTGCTGAGCAGTCACGGGAACTCCGTACGCGTAACCATTGTTCATTTGCTGATACGTATCCATTATTTCACTCCCTTGTTGATTTCTTGAGTCTCTCTCTTTTGATTCGTTATTTCTTAGTATATCTGATTAGTTTTGATTAATTAGAAATCTTGAACTGTGTCTGATCATCTATATATTATACATGTATAGATCTTTGCGTGTGTTGGCCGGTCAAGAGAAGAGAACCATTGATTATTTAATACGGGTTTTGTATATTTTATTGATTGTGAGAATGTTCTTCAGTTTAGACTTATATATTACAGGTCAGGTTTGAATAGTTTATGGATCCGTGTATTTACAGTTCTATATCCGATTGTAGAATAGGAATTGTATTACATAGTTAGAACTTGGTTCACTTTAGAAGTTTCTCAGAAACAGTAATAATATAATCAAGCCACACAGAAAAAATCTATGTATACAAAGGTGAAGTTATCGGAAGTCGGAACGGTCAAAAATCAAAACAGTTATGGGATTTTTCAACGGTCAATAAATCAATAATCTTTATTTTCTTCGTTTTTAAGATATCTATCATGTTTGAACGCTTAAGAAAATATATTTTTTGGTGACCTAAAAAACGATCCTGGTTCATATCTAACTAGTTTATGATCAAAGAAACTGATTTATGATGTTAACCAAAGAAACAAAAAAAAAAAACCTTTTAAGATCTAACTTTCTTCATTGAAGAGTTTTACTGAACTTACTAACAAGCCAGTCTGATCCGGACACAACGTACGTACTAGTTTTAAAATAAAACCCAGGCCAGAGCACTAACTGGTTCCAGTTGTTTGATGAAGAAATTGTTAATCCAAATTACAAACATTTGTATAAAGAAAGTAAAGATAAGTCAAAAGAATGACACCTCACTAAAGCAGCTCGGGTAATATTTTTTCTCTACAACATGTACTTGGTGAGAATCAATTATACAAATGGTTTTGTTACTAAAGAAAAGACCGAAAGAACCAAATTACTAGCTGCCGCATGGATTTAGGCGTGGGATTTTGGGATTTTGTACTGTTTTTTCAGAAACTGGGACGCCTCTGAATCGTTTCTGTGGCACAGCACTCGCACCAATGTTTGGGTGTCCGCTCCAAGTTTGCCTTTTCCTCCTTGCTGCATCTCTAGACTGCTTCTAGACCTCAAGTCATCAATAAGTTCTCGTGTCTGTTCATTGTTTATATGTGAGTAAACATTACCCATTGGCATAAAACCAACCAAAATTCTTGAAACCGATACCGAAACCAGACTTCATATAAACCTAACGGCAACTATTGTTTTATACCAACCAAACTTAGTGTAACCCAACCGAATAAACTGCAGTTGTACTAACCTCATATCCATGCAACTTTACAACAAGACGAACTCGGGATACTTGGTTTTCAACCACTCCTCTTGGAAGTCCGTCCCCGCCAGAAATAAAGAATTCCTAGGAACAAACATATGAGCTTTACCAACACATGCATTTCGGGCTATAACAACAATAGTACCGTTAAGAAGAAGTTACCTTTAAGACCTCCACATCTTCTTCTAACAGCTTTGACTCGCTTGGATGGAATACACGTGATGAGCCTCCATCTAAAAGTACGCGAAGCAATCCATCCTGATAGATTTTAAATACTATCAATCAAAAGGCAAATTCTTGAAGAAGCTATAATGTTAATAAACCCGACGGAGATTAAACTACAGACAAGTGATGCTTGAAGCAGGCTGGTGACTATACGATCCCTCAATGGCTCCATTATGACACTACATAGCTGTCCAAGTTCCTGGTCAAAGTAATTGGAAACTTAATTTAGCATTGTCTAGAAGAAAGCCTTTGCTAATATTCATTGGTAACAAATCGCCATATAAATATTTAAAATAGTCACCATAGTTTTTAATACCCAGAATCATGTACCAGCATCATGTGTTTGGCGGTTCAGACCTAACGTAAACTATAAAATGCCTTGGCTAAGGGAGTTTTCTTACCGTGTCAAGGAGTTCGATTAATCCTTCCAGTCTTGATTGAGAAACACTTGGCTTGTATAAATTTTCAATAAATGGCTCCCTTAAATCGCAGAAGATAATCTTAGTTCCTGCAGTGTCAAAGAATCATGATTGATTTTAACCCTTTGATAATGAATTTTTCAAGGATATGTAAATATACGACATCTCACCAGTAAACTCGCAGATACGATCCAGAGCTGCATTGATATCTTTTCTACTCCCCTCAAAAGATTCCTTCTGATTAAAACTCTTGGATTTCTCAACCAAAGATTTTCCTGTAAATTTAGCCAAAATAGGGATAAACCATTCTTATGACTATGATGAAATTTTTGGAAAATAAGATTTTGTAAGGGAAAATGAGTTTTCATCATTGAATAAGCATATAGAAGGTCCATACTGATGACAATCTTTTCACGAGGTTTTTTCGCTATCCAGCGGTCCCACATGCTGTCTTCTAGCTTGCTCAGTTGACTAACAGCATACTGTGAAAAGCATATGAAAACATTATAGATAGCAGCAAAACTTGAAAATAATACCTAAACTGAGGAAGCGAGTTTTGAAGTTACATGTAAAGTATTGAGCTGCACGCAAAGTATAGCGGTTGCAGGAACATCAATGTTAATCGACCTTCTCTCTTCAGGCAGTTTTGACTCAAATAGTTCCTTCTTAACAAAAACCTTGATTGCTGTTTCCTTCTTATAACGAGTAAGAACAGGTACAGGTGGAACCAAATCATCCTTGCTAGCTGGAACGATACCAGAATATTCCAGTAGACCAAAAAACAATATCCATGTCATGGAAGAATACTATAAAAAAAAATCAACATCAAAGCTAAGAAGGAGGTTCAACCAGTCACATGGTACATACCTAGCTTCTCCATGACATGGTTAGTATATACTTGAAATGCATTGTCAATGCCACGACATAAAGCACTTAGTTCAATGGATCTCATTGGAACTTTCAGCGCAAAAAATTGATCAACAGTCTGCATCAAAGATTATCCAAAACTTTAATTAGACACTCTTCGAAGTGAAGGCATATTGCTAACTGAGATCAACATATGCTTCTACAAGAAACAAAGATAAGTAGATAACACAGCTATGTTCAATACGAGTTGCTTCATATATTAACAGACACAACTTCATCGAAGTCTAGTTATCTTTGTTATGAAAGTAATTGGAATGTAGGAACCCATACCTCTTCTACGATCCTAAAAACTTCAACAATTGAGCTCCCATGCCGCTGTTGAGGTGATATTGGATCCCAACGCTATACAGAAAAGCTAAGATGCGTTATGATTTCATTTAATAATATTAAAAAAAAAAAAAGGGGAAAAAAACTGGTATCAAAAGACAGAGAAAGTCAAAGATGAGAGAAGGAAACAAACAGCAAATCTCACCTCTTGTTTAAAAGCTCGCTCCACCCAGCTTAAAATTCTTCCCAGCTGTGAATTGATCCATCTCAAAACCAATGTGCCAGAGAGGGATTCGACCTAACAGATTTAAATCACTGAGAACTATTAGAGCCAACTCGATTGGTCACTGAATTCGACCCTGTTTATAACGTGGGTTAAGCCATGCAGTCTAAACTTAAAGTGAAACATATGTGCGTCAGACCTCATATGGAATTAATTTTCTGAAGTAAGGTCCATTTGTATCCTCTCCGCAGACAGAAGTCATTAATTCAAGTAAATATTGCTCAAGGCTATCAGCCGCAGGAAAAACAGAGACAGCATCTTCAGTCAAGTGTTCAGCACTATCAAGGAAAGGTTTCTGAAATAAAATACAAAGTCAAGATGTCATTTATAATGAGTTGTAGTAACCAAAAATTTCTAAGATGGGAGACCAGCATAAAGCTTACCAACTTATTCCCATAAAGCTTGTGAACAAGGGAGGCAGAAAATGCAATTGCCTGTGGGTGCCTCTGAGATAAAACTG
This sequence comes from Capsella rubella, assembly GCF_000375325.1. Classification (NCBI taxonomy): domain Eukaryota; kingdom Viridiplantae; phylum Streptophyta; class Magnoliopsida; order Brassicales; family Brassicaceae; genus Capsella; species Capsella rubella. The sequence goes on from NW_006238918.1 coordinate 2,159,763, forward strand.
GCATAAAGACGGTAGCATCCTTTTTCATAAGTTTCTTGGTCTCCTCAGCAAGCAATGCCAAAGGGTGATCACTATTTCTGTCTGATCTATCAATCGTAAGTGACATCTGTAAATTGCAAGAATCAGCCTCATCCTACCCTCTATAATATATGCATCAAATTGTGCACATTGGAAACAGGATTGACTCAATTCTTTGAATGGCATAAATGAGAACTGATTTAATTAACACTTACCCTCGTGAAAGTATTCTTGATGGAAGATAAAATATAGGACTCAATTTGCTCTCGCTCTGAAGAGTTAGAATGCATTGCCTGTAGAGAGAAAAATAACCATCATTCTCAGTTACAAGTAAATTCATGTTGATCCAGTAAAAAGCAGGCTACATACTCGATCAGATTCCTCCAACAATAGCCTCCAAGTCATCATTGCAACTGTAACTGTTTCCTCCATGACAAGAGAACCCTACAAAAGTTGTAGAGAAAAAGAGCAAAATAAGTAACCTCAATGGTATAAATGGAAAAAAAAAACAATGCCTTGCAAGTTGCAATAGAAATATAACTAGATGTGAGACCGGTATAAAAGACTTGAGGTGGATATGCTCTTATTTAAATTTATGTGAGATATGAATGTCCATATATACATATATATAAATAAGCATGTGTATGTGTGACATGCATATGGGATAACTCTACATGTGAAATGATGCATCAAGTCCCTGACTCTACTGAGATTTATGTCGATTCCATATACTAATTACTGTAGTTGAATTGAAAAGCGTTTGTTTTGAGGTAAAACCTCTGCAAAATGCAGATGATAGTCGCCCAGCTGCTTATCTACCCAGCTCCGTATAGGTGATAAGAAAGACTCCAGGAAGGATATCTCTGCATTTTCAACACTGCACTGCAAGGTTTTCAAATGTATCCGCTCTTGAGGCCCACGCTGTTCTTTTAGAGGGATTTTTTTCAGCTGCTGAATGGCATGTCGAAGTAGTCCCCGTTCACTAGTGATTACATACTGTAACCACACAACATTTTCATAAAGCTACTGTAAAATTCCAATATGAAGCATCAAAATGAAAAACGAAAATACTTCTTTGTTACCTGCCGAAACAACACCCATGCATAGCATGTGTAATGAATGGTCTCTGTTATTCCAAGAACACGCCAAGTTGACTTTAAAAGCTCAAGAATTTCTTCAACTTCCTAAAATAAAAAGACCAAGGTTTTCAGATCAATATGACTTTACCAATAATAAACTAAACTTGTCCGACAATGTATATGGGAATACCAAAATGAGGGGTAAAAACAAAAAGGAGGAAACTAAGCAGCTTAAAGAGTGACAGCTGAGAATAACATAACCCTTTCAGATCAACATGATTAGAAAACGACCAAGAATATTCTGTGGAACATGTTATCAATACTATTTTGACAGAAATCACAGACCTCTGTGAGCTTCCCTTCATTTAACATGTCAAAGACACAGAGAAGCAATTTTTCGTATAGTCTGACATTCAAATGATAGCCATCAGCCCAATGGCACACTTCACCAGTCAAATCACCACGCGCCGGTCTTTCAGCAAGTGAAATAGCAACTTCTCTAAGAGATTTTAAACATTCTGCTCTTTGCACTTCTCCGGCTGAAGATGGAAGACACTATAAATAGAAAAGAAAGTAAAAGCGAAGTCAAAGAAAAACATTATGAAAACACTAATGTAAGCCGATTCAATTTTCAGTTATATGGAATAAAAGCCAAAGAGCTCATAATAGAGAAAACTGCCAAAAAAAAAAAAAAAACTATGACTTTTTCCCACACCCTAACAGAAACCCGATAAATTACCTTATTATTTGATGTCTACACCATGTAATAAATCACATGAACATAATCAAGTTATAAAAATACCTCTGATTCTTCAATCCTTAGCAAAAGACTCTTCAGGTCAGTTGCCTTACGACCTGATTCTCCAAATCCAACAACTGGATTGTTAATGAGCCCCTCTGCTAACATGTTCAGCTGAGATACCAAAATGTAAATAGATGACAGAAGCTACTAAATGTAAGAAGCAGTCAATAATACAACCGGATGAGAAAAGCTGGTCTTTACCTGCCTTTTCTGCCAACGTAAGTACGCTTTCTTGTCAGAGAACTCAGTACGAGACACGCAGCATAGCAATTCTAAAGGCACCAGGAGGCTGTCCATTCTTTTTCCAGCTTTTCCCGCTAGGGCATTAAGCAATCCCTGTCTCGTTCTGATGTCCATGGCCTCAGAAATCTGAATGAACCCAAAATATTGATTGACACATACACAACAAACACATGAAGCGGGTGAACTCTGACTGCTCGCAGGAAAGAGTTACTAAAAATCAATGGAGCAGAGACATTTCACATACAAAAAATGAGGGCATCTTGACATGGTACGTACATAAGAAAAACTTTCCAGGACAGTATAAAAGTAACAAATGTGTAAAATCCATGCTCTGACAAACCATATATACTAAACCAAAAGAAATAAGAATGTAACAGTAAGTGTGTGTGTGTGTGTGTGTGAGGGAGAGAAGGTGACCTCCATTTGGCCTCGCATTATTTCCAAAAGAGCAACTAATCCTGATGAACTCTGAGACTGAGAAATACTCTCACTTTTCCGACCAAGCTTCTTAATCAGCCTAGACCTGCTTTTCTCCTTCTTTTTCTCTTTTGATGGTACTATGAGACCTCTATCCGATGACAAAATACATGTAAAAAAGAAATAACAATATCAGTAAAGACTCTGACTGTCACACCTCAACTGAACAAAGAAATTTTTTATTTAAAAAAAAGAAAAAGCAAGTTAATATTCTCTATACCCTGAGGCTCCAGCGCAAGCCAACAGGATCTCAAATGCAGATTCGCGAAGATCATCATCTGTAATACCTGAAACAAAAATACAGTACAACTTTCTTAAGGAATCAGAGGGTTCTCGTTTTTACATGTGTGTACTACTTATGGTCTAGTCATATTTAGGTCTGGCTACTGGATAGTATAAGAAATGATAATTTTGCAAGTACTCCTTTGTTCCTTAAATTATGGTGCCCCATCCCTAAATAGAGAATCACCAAAGCCTAGAAATTCAATATTATGAGGTTATCCAATGGATTAACAGTAGCAATGGTATATTTCATTAAAATAACTTCTTTGAGATATGCATTTTCCAATCTTTTTACCAGTTGCAAAGGAGGGCAGTTTTGGCACAAGATCAGCCGCATCATTAACAGCCCGCCTTGAGATCCTGAAATTGCCAACTTCCTCAGGGTCATCATCGTCCTCAAAATCTTCAATGTCATCAACAGTCAGCTCTTGAGCTTGTGGTGAATCAAAAGATTCTGATCGCATATGTGATGGCACAGTTGGTGACTCACACCACTCTGGATTCGTAACCATGGGAGAGGCTGAGGAAATTAATATAGGAATAGGTGGTGGGGCCCTTTTTGGAGGTGAGCCAGAAGATTCAGGATTTGTAGCCAAAAAGAACTCATCAGCAGTACCCACGCTATTCTGAAAAAGGCATAAGACCCAAGCAATGAGCAAATCACTGATACAAGTGGAGTGAGAAGGATAAACTAACACTAAGTAAGTGAATAAACGAAATAGTATGCTAATGTATAGTAAAAATAGAGACAAGTGAGAGAACCATACCATATAAGGCAAACCGCTGTGATCATGATAGTCCCGAATAGCTTCAGAAAGTTCGAGCATTCCACCTACATATAAAACAATAATATACTAATTGAAATCCAAAATAAAAACAGAAGGATCACAGAGAACAGCAGAAGAAAGAAGCAAGCAATGCAATGTTATCATGAGATTACCTTTCTTAGCACAGTTAATGACATAATCAACACTAACTTGATCCAAATCAACATCGTCAAGAGTGACAGCCCCAGGAGGCATTATAACTTTCTTGATTAAGCTACCAGCCAACATAAAATCCAAGAGTTTCCGCCTATCCCGGCGATATCGCTGAAGAACCTCAACAGCATTTTCTCTATACATAGACAGACCATGGATCAAAAAAACACAGGGCAATAGAAACGAAGACTATGCAGTAGCCAAATCAAATCCAAACGAAGAAAGAAAACATACTCTTCCATATCTCGATCCAGCTGCAAATATAAGTCAGTCCGCGGATTCTCAGATTTCAAATTAACCTGTGAATTAGAAAGCCGCGAATCAAATGGGAAAAAAACTTCAGTGAACCAAGTAAGAGAGAGCTATAGAGACTAACATTGAATGCATAAATCTAGTTCGTTTAAACTTTACTTACCAATCATTTGCCTCGCCAACACCGGGAAAAAATCACACACTTACTAAAGAGATCGAGATGACTGATTTTCGCAGACAAGTATTTGATTTAAAAGGAATTGAGAGAGGATTTGATTATGATCTCGAAATGTAGAAGAAGAATGAATGAACTGTTTTTGGAGCAGACTAGTTCCGAGGTGGTGTGAGAGAGAACGCGCCGGGGGCGAAGGATCTAATCTGTATATTGGAAAAAAAAAAAAAAAAAAAGTAAAGGCAAAAAAAAAAAAAAAAAAAAAAAAATCATATGCTGCTGATTTGTCTCAAATCTTTTAATTATCTCAATAGTTTTCTTCCTTTAAGTTCTTTTTTGTGATTCCACAACTCCAAATTTAGTCAAATTTGAAGTCTCAACTTCATTGATATTGAAAAGAAAAAAAAAGGTGTAATTGCTGATTTAAGTTAATTATATTTTTCTTTTTGTAGAATTCTTATTTTCTGTTAAACATTTATTGGATTGGATCACTTTAACTAATTTGGATTTTAGTTAGACAATTGTACTTAAATTTTAAAAATTACAAGTTGCATTACAGACCTTTATTTCATTAGTTGATAAGAAATAAGGAGGATAAGAAAATCCTAAGAGCATCTCCAAAGGGAGATGCTTAATTTGGGGTGTTAAACAAATTTTTATTAAATTTAATGTTTAATAAAAGTTTGTTGAATTAAAAAAAAAAAACATTTTGGAGAGAGAAAGAGAGAAACTGTTTGATCTTTTTTTGTCTTCCCTTCTCTCTCACTTCCCGGCCACTAATAAGAATACATGTGGCTTTAGAGATCGATGCTAAAACCCTTTAGTTTAGGAGTGCTGCTAAACAATAATACCTATTATGATTTATTTTTAATCACAATAATTACTAGAAAGTCTAAACTTTTTTGATAAGCATCTCCCTTTGGAGATGACCTAAATAGAATGTTGATCATGCATGTTTTATAGAATGTTGGACCAAACTGGATATTTTTATGAAGCCCATATCTATAATTTTAAGGCCCATGGGCCTCTGAAAGGAAGAAGAAGCATCGAATTGTGCTAACTCATACGAGAAGCTCAGAGAAATCAGAATGGGAGTGGCGGCGATTTGCCTATGCGCCGCTCTTGGGCAACTGAATTTTGTCCAATGACTTGTTTCGACTGCTTCCTCAATTGATAGAAAAGTTTATATTTGGAAACCAAAAAAAATATACTAACTTTGATGAGAGAAGACAAAGGTGTGAGTAGAGTGTGAGGAGGAAGGAAACATTATCCAGTGGAATGATGTAGGCAGCTTCTTCATCATCCCCAATAAACCCAAAGGTCCCCACTCCACCGCTGAACAGTCTGGCACGTGTCTTCACCTCCCTATGTCTATAGGCCACGTGGACTGACCAAATCGAGTGAACATGAGATGTGTCACCTAACCTGTGTGCTAATACCACTGTCCGAATCTGAAGGGTATATCCGTAATTTTATAATACCTATGTTCTTCGTTACTATTTTTTTTAATTCTTTTTGTCGTTTATCCGTAAACAGACAGGAAACTACAAAAAAAAATTGTTCAAGTTGGCCAGTTGTTTGTGTTATAAGTTTTTTTTTTCTTCAAGTGCCGACCTCACACAGGAAAAAAAAGATATGTTAAAAACACGTGGACCAATGAAAGAGTTGCTTTAGATGGAGGAGCAATCTAAGCCACAAATCTCGTTTGTGAATTCTGAGCCACTAGTTAAAGTTCAAACTCACGCGCTCTCCACTTCCTTGCAACTTGCTTCTTTCTTTGTCTTCTCTCTTCTCCCCTTTGCAGCACTCACACAAAATCTACAGGAAGATAGAAGAAGATAAACTCGTTAAAAATCTTTTGGATTTGGATTTGGATCTGATCTTAAAGGTGACTTCTTTTATTTATAATTATTATTATATTCTTATAATTCAAATGTTTTTTCTTCCTTTCCCCTGGTGGTCTCTGAATATAGTAGTGGTGACCTTTTTTATCAGGTGAACGTATCATCCATGGATCGTTATTCGAGGAGGAACTTAGAGGATCTTGTTGTGCCTAACTATCAAGAGACATCAGATTCATACCCTTCTCCTGATATGTGGGGTACTACTACTGGATGGAACATCAACTCCTCTGAAGCTGTTGCTGAGAAGTGCTTTGATTACGATGTCATTAACAATGGTTTCAGTGGAGGATTATACAGCCAGATGGAGATGGGGACGAGTGACCAAGTTGAAGAAGAAACAAAGAGGTTGAAGGCTAGTGGTTGCTTTGACCGTTCTCTTCATGATTTCGATGAAATCCAACAGATGGATGACATGTTCTTGTATAGCCCTTACACAACACTTCTCAGATCAAAAAATGTTTTATATTAGTTTTCAAATGTTTATATTTTTGTTGTGTCTCTTTTTGTTTTGGTTTCCGGTTTTGACTGAAGAAGTTCCATTTTGGAGGATGTTCCAGGGAATGAGGATTTTCATTCTTTCAAGGAGTCGGATAATGATAACAACACCACAACTTCCTCCTCTGCGTATCTTGACACTACCGATGGCAGAGAAGTCCCTATGTTCCATTACAACTGGGAAACTTGTCAAGACATGCCACTTATGGTATGAATTGACTCTTTTTTTTATCTAGCAAGCAATGTCAAAATAGTTGAACCACACAACTGAGTGATTGTAGTCTAGTGTTCATTGTTGTTACTTGTAGATGGAACTTGCGGGATCCAGCACACTCTAGGGACTCAGTATGGTTTGGATTTCGGTCTGAGATCTACTGGTCCATGATTGATGTGTTTACTTGTGACTATATTGCTGTTCCAGGGGGGGGTTTAACTTGGGATAATAGTAGAGATGTTAATATTGGTACATTATTTTGATTCAAGGAGGAGGCACCAATGAATCTGTGTGAGGAGAACATGGAGGAGGCTTCTGCTGAAGAAGTGGTGTTGCAAGATCTACAAAGGGCTACTGAAAAGGTCAGTGTGATGTTCTGTATCTTGCCTACAATTTTTACTAGATCAGTCTTGTAAAAGACTTTGCAATGTTTAACTGTAGTTAACTGATGATACCCGCAAGTGTTTCCGCGATACATTTTACCGGCTTGCAAAGAACTCACTACAGAAGTCAGACTCCAACTCGGAGGAGTTCCTTGAGGATGGAACCAGGTATACAGAGCTTTCTTCATTAATCAAAACTTTGCTTAAGAAAATGGACTCACCTTCATGAATAAAAAAAAAGACTCATCACTATCTTTGTGTTTTTTTCAGTAGCAACAATACTGAATTGGAAACAAACTCAATGGACAGAGCCATCGCCAACCTCACATTCAACAAGATGGAATCCAACATGAGAAATATGCCTGCACCAAAGAGACTTTCTTCCATTCAAGGGTAAAGAGAAGAGTCTCAAGACAAAACCTCATCATAATCTTGGGAAATAACTTATGTGTATATATCTATATATATGTGTGTGTGTTTTGCTTGTCTTCCCAAGCTTCAGTTTTGATCTGTTTTAACACAACTCTGCTTCTGGGTTTCAAATTTCTTGATGCACTTATATGTTATTTACTGAGTGATCCTCTCTGAAAGTACATTACCCCATGTAGAATCTGTTGTTATAAAATTTGTTCAAAAGAGATTCTTTAAACCTTATTGTTAAATCATGATAGGAGGAGACAGAAAAACATATGTAAGTGGTAAACAACCTTGGAAACAGCAAAGCAGAGGAGGAAGGAACTAGTCTTATACCAGCAAAACATAAACAAACACAAGTCAAATTTAATATCACCCGACCATAAACTAGAACCGGCGAACTGGAAAATATAATTGTCTAACAAGAAAGTCTCTGACTCACGTTTGCATATTTTAAACTATTAAAACTGAAACGTGCGATCCATTAGTTTCAAAAGATTGTATAAAATTTTGGTCTGTACTCTTTAACATACAAAACATTTTTCAGTTTGACAAAAGTTTTCGTGTTGTAATGGCGACACCACCGTTAACGCCAAGAATGCTGACTCCGACGACAATGTCACCTCTCGGGAGTCCAAAGTCGAAGAAATCAACAGCGACGGTACGTCCTGAGATCACGCTAGAGCAACCGTCTGGAAAAAACAAAACAACAGGTTCCAAATCGACGAAACTCTTCCGCCGCGTCAGGTCCGTGTTCCGGTCACTCCCGATCATGTCACCGATGTGTAAATTCCCCGTAGGAGGAGGAAGGCTACACGAGAACCACGTCCACGGTGGGACACGTGTCACGGGGACGTTGTTCGGATACCGCAAAACGCGAGTGAACTTAGCGGTCCAAGAGAACCCGCGTTCTTTGCCGATTCTGTTACTGGAGCTAGCGATCCCTACGGGGAAGCTGCTCCAAGATCTTGGAGTCGGTTTGGTGAGAATCGCGTTGGAGTGTGAGAAGAAACCGAGTGAGAAAACCAAGATCATCGATGAACCGATTTGGGCTCTGTATTGTAACGGTAAAAAATCCGGTTATGGTGTGAAGAGACAACCAACGGAAGAGGATCTAGTCGTGATGCAGATGCTCCATGCAGTGTCTATGGGAGCTGGTGTATTACCGGTGAGCAGCGGCGCGACGGAGCAAAGCGGTGGAGGAGGAGGGCAGCAAGAAGGAGATTTGACGTACATGAGAGCACATTTCGAGAGAGTGATCGGTTCAAGAGACTCGGAGACGTATTACATGATGAATCCTGATGGCAACAGTGGACCTGAGTTAAGTATTTTCTTCGTTCGGGTTTAATCAATTGAAAACCGACGTCGTTTTAGGGGAAACAATTTAACCGTTCTTTTTTTCTTTTTCTAATACTACATATGTTCTTCTTCTACTTTTTTTTATTTTGTTTGTTTTTTTTTGGAATTTCTTATTTGGTAAAGCACTTGAAACGATTTGTTGGTGATGTGTGTGTATGTATATACATGAATATATATACACTACATTACATCTGTTGGAGAATGCAACTCTGTGTAGATGATAAAATGTAAGTTTGGGTAGCTAGTTGTGTCCACTCTAGTTATTTAGATTTGCTTTCGGTTTGGTTTATGAAGTACAAAAATTTCGGATGCATATTGAATGGTTTTGGTTCCATTTTCTAAAACATATCGAAAATGTTACTTAAGAAAATGAGATATTGATGAACTTGACGTATATTTTTTACGGGTATTGTACAAAGAATAGTCCAATGTACATACTGTCTTTGATTTGAATTCTAGAATGATATTTATTGTGTATTTGATAATTGTATGTTTATGTATTTATGAACCCACATTGAAACTTTAGAATAGACGAAAGTAAATGAGTCACTGTATTTATTATCAATTGAATTCTTGAATTGAAAACTCACAAAACTAACTTCAATTTGATATCAGAATCAAAAGTTTCTCATCCAAGTTTATCAAAAAGGAATCGAGTTTGATATGAAAGTAATATATGGTTATGAACAACATGGGCTAATTTAGTCAAATGTCAATAGGTTACACTTTACGAACCTGCCAAATGTACGTTTTGTGAATTACCCACATGCCAATGCTTTAAATTTAGTTGAAAATTTGGTTAGATCTTCGTTATAAGTATTTGTTTGTCTTTTTATCTGCCAAGATTAAAATCACGTGTTTGTGATTGCTCAACAAGAAACCCATCCCGTTTAGACAGAACTAAAAATTCTTCTCTAGGTGACATTATGCGTGACATCACAACAACCCATCCCCGCCGTTTAGTCATTGCTTTTCTCCGGTGACATGATTTGTGACATTCATCAGCGTATACGTCGTTCAGTCTCGTATTTACAGAAAACTATATGATTGGAAAAACACAAAAATATGCTATCTAGGTTTCTTTTTTTTTGGTAATGCTATATTGCTCTCAAGCTCAAAATGAAACAAAATAAAGAAAATAATATATAAGGTAAAATTGTCTTACTAATATAAAAATATATTTGAAAATACATACACATACATATGAACAATAATACACACATATATACATTTATTTTTGTCTATACATCCAGTTACACACATGAACAATAACACACTGGTACAAAATGAAAACATAATGGCAAACACAAAATGATATTTATTGAAATAAAACCCGACAAACTTCGATGTTGACCAAAAAAAAAAAAAAAAGAAACACGACAAACTATATTGTGGACGTTGCTTCATTGTCTATCTGTAAGAACAATACAACTGCCTTAACTTATAGGCCCTCGGAATAAACAAGATTAGAGATGCGCCACGTGGTCTTGATACTTTAGCTCAACCTGAAAGTGAGACCAGATCCACCTAACTTGTCATCCACTAAGGCTGACAACCTTTCCACTTGTGAAGGCGACAAATAGTTAACCCAGTCACTCACTTCTCCTTTCCTAAACAAGAACCGATTCTCAAAGTTCTTGATCGACTTCTTTGACTTGTTCACCTCCAGCTTCTTCATATTCCCGAAGCTACAAAGATCAGCGATGGCCTTCACAACTCCCTTACGTTCCTCTTCTTCGGTGAAAGGAAGTCCCAAGAAATTTGCAAGCTTCTTCAAGTTGGTCTCGATGTCTTCTTTGAGATCCTCGTACTTTAGAAACAAGACTTTCTCTGGTCTCTTTAAGCTCTCTCGGTAGTACCCCAACATGTGTTCCCAGAACGGGCCAAACCCGATCACTCCCCGGCAATACAGATCAAACCCTTCGTCTAACGAGACTGGGCTCACTGACTCGGATTTGATGTTGTTGATAAAATGCCACGAGGAGATGAATGTGTCAAACGGGTTCCGGCACAAGTAGACGACCTTCACACCAGGCTCCTCGATTGAATCCTTGAGGGAACCGAAAGGGACGTGGGTTGCGAATGCTCTGGGCCTGGCTAGACCCGAGAGGTCCGGAACAGCTCCGTCCGCGTAAAGCTTGTACTCGAAGAAAGGTACGAGGTCATGAGGGTTGGAAGTGAGAAGAGGGTGGTCGGTGCTTGAGGAAACCGGATCAAACCGGTGACGGTTAAGGATGGTAAAAGTTAAAGCTTTCAACCAGGTCGTACCGGATTTAGGAATGGTAGCGAGAACGACGTCGTTGGGAAAGGGCCGGAAATGTCGTTGGAAGGACATGATAGCTTGAATCTCCTTGGCTTGGCACCAGAACCCTTGGAAGAGGTAAAGGTAACGAGTTCTCCATCCCCTCTCCTTTGGAAGAGAGTCCAACATCTCTTGGAACTCGTAGCTCAAGCCTTCGTCATGATCTCCTCCGTGTTTCTGGTCGCGGGTTTTGCCTTCCTTGAGGAGCTCGAGCTTGTGGCACATGGAGAAATTTGGGATCGCCATTGGAATGGTCTTCACGCTTGAGGTCGCCATTGTTTCTTTCTCGAGTATATATATATAGAAACTGTTTCTTCTCTTATTGTGTGTTGTTTGGGTGTAAGATTTCGTGAGGAAGTTGGCTGTTTATATAATAACGCAAAATGCATGAGAGATGCCTTTGGATGGTGTGAAGAAGAGAAGAGAGAGGAGCAGCAGCAGCAGCCTCCGTTGAGTTGTTATCACGCACGTGGGAAATAAACGGCGTGTGCGAATATTTAGTTGCCCCACTCCAATATTTACTACTCTTTCACTCGATATCTTTTTTTCTTTTTCTCTTGTTAGTAGTAAAGACGTGTCATTGTCTGAATGTACTATTCCCTTTGGAGTTTGTGTATGGTTTGGTTTGCTGCTTTTATACATATGTTTTTCGTCCATAACTTGTCGGCAGAACTCAACTTTCCAATTTATTTTCAAAGGAAAGTCACATGTCTTTTTAAGGAAATATATTACCCAAAGCGCATCGTTTTGTTCATTACTCCTAACTACAATGGTATTTAACCAAAAAAGGTCAAAAACAATATTACCAAGGGCAAAATCATTTTCTAATATTAGAGGATTTAGCTTTTATAAATAATTTTAATTTTCTATTAACACATAGATTTCCAACTTTATATATAATATTATATATATAAATAAATAAAAATCTTAATGGCAAACACAACGATATTTAATTATTAAAAAATCAAGACGACGTTGCTTCATTATCTCTGTAATAACAAAAGAACATTACAAAACAGAATTATGATGAAACTGTATAAGTTTAAACAACCAGGACCCCAGTAGAATAATATGGAAATTGAGCGAGCATTTTGTGTGTAAATGTTAAGATTTATACCATTTTGCTAGAGTTTTTTTTTTTTTTTTTTGGGTGTAAATGTTAAGATTTATACCATTTTGCTAGAGTTGAGTTCAGGTGGTGATATAACAAACGAAATCATTCAAGATCATTAGACTATATAATTTCTCATATATTGTCGACATTTGAACGATCTTTACATTTGAATTCATCCATATATACGTACAATCTCATAGAGTATTTTGTATGAGAATGTCACATGTTTGATTAGTTACTGTGGACATTATTCTTTTTTTTTTCGGTAGGGCTCCGATAAATATAAATATGTCCACTTCGAGCTTTTCGGCCAAGAAATCACGTAGACCTGAAAGATGATTCCGGCCGTATACTTTCTTACAATAAATCTTCAGTCGAAATTAATCACAATACGTGTTCTAAGGAGGAGCACAATTCAGTTAAGTCATTTTGGACTATTATAGCTTGTATTATTATGAGCTATATTTATCAGACTATACCCATCACGCTTGAGTTGTCGACTGGATCATCCATATTTGGACAGAGATAAAGTAAAACCCCTGAAATGAACAGACCAATTATAGCTACAATACAAATGAAATATCTGTCTGTTAGTAATATAATGGAAAACACTGGTGAACAGTGTAACATCTATGCTTCTCACGATTTGGCTATATATTAACGATTGAATAATTGAATATAATAGTATAACGACATGATATATGAGGGCTCTATTTGATTTTGTATTTATCCTTTCAGTTTGATATCTGTATGTTTGTGGGCTATCGACATACGAAAGTTCTTCTTTTAACGCAATTGTTTTTGCGTTTAACTATTACAATTTTCTTCAGAAAGTGATATGTCTTTGAACTTTGATGGTTGTGTGACCTGTCTTTATTTCTACTTTTTTGTTTTCCCTTATTTGGAGTTGAAGATTCTTAAAAGACGAACACCTCTTGTAGGCTACCCATAGTCCCATATAAACGAAAGAACCACTCCATACCCACGTGGTACCACGTTCAATTCCACACATCGCGCATGGAGTTCCTCCTGCCTATTATTTACTAGCTTACTTAGGTGAGAACCCCACACCTCTCTTAGGGCATAATTTTTTTTATAAAAATACATCAATATGTACGAAATAGTTAAATAAGATATAAGACAAATTGATCAAATCCTTCTACATGATTTTTTCATAAATATATTAGAAAAGTTTATGCCGAAAAAAAGTTAGCAATCGTAAATTTCACATCAAGAATTATTTTATAAGAAACACTTGAGTTTTCTTTCATTTTTATGTTTATGATTTATAGTTCTTGAACAAGTACATTGTTATCTGAGTGGCAAATCATTTTGGAAAAAAAAAAATCAAAATACTCACGTAGTTATGTACGTGTTACTTCGGATTACAAAACTATTACGAGACTTTTTTTGTGCCACATAATATATATTCATGTTGGGGAATGGGGCCATAGCATATTAAATTTTAGTCTTCTGAATTCTGATGCCCCCATCGATCCCCACTTCCAAAAACTCACAGAAACTAATTTTTCACTTTTTTTTTTGATAATATTATTAAATGCTTTGATATTGCATCCTTGAAACGAATCTTGCAAATTGAAAGGTTTGATTAATTTATAATTGTCTCTTACCAAACATACTTTTCTAAACTGATTATTATTTGAGGAACACTAGTTAATATAGTATATCCAAATAATAATAATATTATCCGGATAAGATTGTCCCGACTTCTCCTAAACTCATATTCTTGTTAAGTCTCCTACCATACTAAATTATTATTGAACCAACAACATACGATGTAGTTTAAAATTTTCTTCTAAAACGTAACTTTACAATATCCGAGTTTTGTTACAAGAGATTTTACACCCTGCTAATTAAATTAAACCGCTACATGCGTTTTTTACAGCTGTTAAAAGTACAAGTGTAGGATTAAAATTTGTAGAGGAAACATGATGTCATGGAGTCTTCGACTTTAATTACGTAATAAATAATAGATTTCTTTTCGAAATATAGATAAGATAAGATGGTTCGATTTTGTCATGTGTATCGACATGCCTGTTTTGGTCAGAAAAAGAAGAAAAGAAAAGGAAGTATGTAAAAATAGATAGGTAATGAACTAGTGTAGTACTACTAGATGGAAGACACAACAGAGAGATAGAGAGAGAGAGAGAGAGAGAGAGAGATCAGATATCATCGACATGCCGTAAAAGGCGCAATCTCGGTCCGTATCGGATGCGTTTATTTTAGGCAAAGTGTGTTGTAGAGCCTACTTTCTTTTTTTGTTAGTCTATTTTAATAAATTATTTTAAAAATAAGTCGACAAAGCAGCCAAAAACAGATAAATACTAATAAAGTGTCGACTGAGAGATTAATTAAATAGTAGTATAGGAAAAAAAACAAAAAATTGAGTGAGTTGCGGCCTACTTTAATGGCCAAGGCCCCTTCGAACCTTTTTGATTACGACTATTTTATTTTATTTTATAAGAAGAAAGAACAAACAAACAAAACAAAAAAAAAGAACAAATAGTTTTCATATTCACAGATTGCGTGCCGTGATTTTTTCTCTCGTGTTTATCGAGTTAAACATAGGGGAGATTACATGGAGAGACGTAAGTTGAACACTTTTCCTTTTCTTTTTCCTTTTACCAAAATATTACAATTACATTAAATTTGCCCCCAAAAAAAAAAAAAAAACTGAATATAATTTAGTATTTCATAAATAGATTGCATCAAATTTGTCACCAAAGCTACATTAGAGTGTGGTCTGCTTTCGACTGCATTCTCTCAACACCTCAGTCAGTATGTTCCTTAAGGTCTAGAGCTAGCTTGACATTTTTTATTGACAAAACATATTAATCAGGTTGGGCTCTTTTACAAGCTCTACTCGTAAAATTTGTGTGTATGTCTTACGTTCTTTAGCTTCTGATTCATACAATACAAACTGACTACGCAAACAGATTTACATATACAAAGCTTCCTTCTAATTCCTCTAAAGCTTGGGATTTTCATTCTGAGAACCTCAAGAATTGGTATCAACCTCCTACACTACAAAAGGGATCTAGACCCAGTGAATTCAGAGTCTATTGAAAATGAAGATGTTGTTTCTTTACGAGTCTTTTGGCTTTGTGAGAGTTGTTAGGAGATCTATACAACAAGTTTCTATGGTTTGATATTGTGTTCTTGATTTCAATATAAGATCATGAAAACTAAAGTCGGACATCTCTTGGCTCGTCCAGCATATAGGGATACAGAGCCGTATATACCTTTGAATAGCTTAGTATATCCATGTGTAAAATACAGACATAGTTACTTGTTATGTTAAATTAAAAGACAAAGTTAGAGGAGAAACAACACCTTTTAGTATATCGTCAAAATTCTCCAGACAGGGTAAAAGCAAGGTCGGAACTACATTAGCAAAAAGATTTGGCTTTAAATTTGATTAAATCACCAACTCATAGAGAAGAGTGTATACATATGTATATCCGAATATTAACAGAATGCATAATATTGGTCTATGCTTCATCTCATCTTTACACACGCATATAATCCTAGGCTAGTCCCCTAAGAGGCACTACTTGTTGGAACAGAAGACGCCTCCGGCTGAGCCTCACTGGCCATAGTTTCCGGCAGTGAGGTTTCTTCCTGAGCTATCGTTGAAGTTTCTGGTACTGAGGTTTCTTCCTGAGCTACCGTTGGAGTTTCTGGTACTGGGATTTCTTGCTCGGCCACCGGCGGAGCTTCTGTGACAGAGGGGGCAGAAGGTTGAACAACTTCTGAAGTCTTGAACTTGTTGATGTAGTAGCTAAGTGACGGACCACTGTAATCCACTGTTTTTGGTCGAGACGGGGCATCTTTCCCGACTTGGAGGAGTATAGAGGAAGCTGCAGCGATTGCGATAAGGGCAAGGCCTGCTACGATTGCTGCTGTGTTCTCAGCCCCATCAGATGAAGATCCTGCAGTGCCTGAGCTTATCGCACTCTCTGCAACATATACTGCAGGCTGCAAAAGTGACAAGAAAAGCTATTCTTCAGCAAAAAGCAATAGAATTGAGTCAATAAGAAAACGCCAATACAATTAGATAAAAAAACCCATCCCAAGGAGATGCAGGGTTTGCTTGACATATCTTGTCGCAAGCTAATGCACCTCCCTTGGAAATGGAGATCGATGACAGGATAATGGGACATATACATAGAACACCCCAAAAAGAATATATCAAACAAGACCAAATATAACACCAAACTGTTGCCCATCACAGAACATAAGAACCGTTTCCTCAGAAAAAGTTCGAAGCTGCGCGTCTCAGCTGAAAACCTATACATATGGCTATATCCATCCAAAAAACTCTTATCAGTTTCTTAACTGCTTCCCTATATGTACTAAAAATCTATAACCTACTAGGAAATACAGAAACCTAAACTCGTGGATAAGTAACCGGAGAATGAAAGAGGAACCAACCTCAATAGAGTAAACATTAGTCTGACCAGCAGTATCTTTCTCAACATAGCCAGTCCAACCACGCGGCTTCCGAGGTGGAAATGTTCCCACCACTTTAGTCTTTTCTCCAGCTAACCATTCCATGCTCACAGTTCCAACCTGTTGTGTTCAATTAACATCATAACAATTGTAAAAAAAAAAAAAACCACTTTGCTAGTGGCATTGAGTCTTGGGAGACTTTAATACCAAAATCTTATAAGAAAAGTCTGACTCTTTATAAAAACCCTTGGATCAACAGCAACCACACAAAAAAATATCACCATGGTATTTTTAAAAAGAGACAAAATTGAGCAAAAATTAAAGCCGATACAGAATCAGAGCTTCGTTGTAAAAGGAAATGGGATTGAGAGTACCTCTTTCTCGGGAGCACATTCTTCGGCATTACAATCAGCATCATCGGAAGAAGCTCTGACGACGGAGACGAGAAGTTTCCGTCCGGCGGACTTGGAATTGAGGAATCTGACAAGAGGTTTGGGGGATGCTAAGACGTAGCCGTTAGGGGAGAGCAAGACGTTCGACATAGTTGATCAGGTTTCGAGGAGATTCTTCGATTTGTTCGTTCTATCGCCTCAGAAACAGAGAGAGAGAGAAGGAGAAGAGATAAAGATGATGAGTGGTGGGCTTTTTCACTTGCCTACTTACGCGTGTAACTGCCAAACCCACAAATTTCTTAACTCCGTATTACATACAAAACCTTTAATACATGGTTTAGCGTTTTAAGAAGATTGCAATCACCAATTTATTTTCAAATTTTACGAACCGAACCAAACCAAATAAACCTTAATACATCTAAAAATGTTAATCTTCCTTTTATATTATGTTATATCCAGTATTTAAGGTTTGGTTTTGCTATATCAGATTTATCCAAAAATCCACACCAACTTTTAAAAAAAAAAAAATCCGGTATAACATATGTTTTTTCATAGATACATCTTCTAAAGCACGAATCAAACCAAATGCCCACCAATAATGTTCATTTCAATACAATTAATATTGTATACATTAATTAGTACATTTTTCTCTTCTTTTTTCGTGTGTGTATGAATGTGTCTAGACATTTTTTTCACATCTCTTTTCTTTTCCTTTTTTCTTTCTTCCATCTTTAGTTCATTTTAATTTCCGCAAAATTAAGTTTGCACATAGTTTAATCATTACAGCTAGGCCTTGTGTACTGCTATAGTGCTTGGTTAGCCACTATCTCCATACTCCCATTGTATTGTATCTTAAGCATGTGGGGTTCAAATCACACTTTCCCGTTGTGGGATAAAGGAAATTTTGTATACAAAACAAATATGATATACCCCTCATATATAATGGAATGAAACAAGAGTCGAACTTTAATTTGTTTATGTAGATGTATCTTACATTATATGTAAAATATTTTGATTTATATTATTGTTGCATACAGTAAGGACCAAATATATAGTTTCATTTCATTATTTGATTAGTTAAGATCCGAATCTCTAGAAAATCCAAGAACAATTAAAAGAAGAGAAAAAAAAACTTAAAAATGACTAGATAGAACAGCACAAATGCTACAGTAGACAGCACAAATGCTAAGCACCACCGCCCTCTAAGACTGGTGAAGCAAAAACGACAAGAACAAAGACAAAAATGAAACACACAAATAACACAAACAAACAAGTCTCTGCATAAATATGAGTAGGCTCTTTATTGTCTCATTCATCTTTTCAAGAGCATCGTTCACGTGCCAAACCGAGCCGTCCATTGGGAACGTCGATGAGGACACGGTGGTTCTGCTGCTGCATGCTTGCTATCACATTTACCACAGAGTTTACGTTCTCTGGCGCTGCTGCAATGGCTAGGCACGACATGCTCCCTGCGGTGCTGTGTAGCATCAGGTTATCAGCCGGCATCGTCATGTTCACTCCCTTGAACATGAATGTTATCGTCGGCACCGTGACTTGCCCTGAGTAGCATGTGTCGAAACCCCCGAGTGACGTCACCACGGCGGTACGTGGCTTCACGCGCTTCCTGAACTCGTTCCTCACTGCCTCGTATACTGGTTTAGCCAGCCGCGTGTACACAGTCCCTACACATCAAATGGTTTAACTATATAACCAAACCAAAACACATACAAAAACCAAATCTGTTTATATAACTAAAAGAATTTAAACACATTCACCTAAAATTAAAGACATTAATTAACCGAACTAAACCGAAGCCAAATAAACCAAGATTTAATATGATTACATACCGGAGTCAAAGATGGTTCCAGCGCCGGTGGAAGGATTGAAAGCAATAGCTGCCGGAGGCAAATCGACGACTTTCCGGCCGACGCGGATGGCGACGAGGTTGACGTAATACAAAGAAGACCTCCTAGGGTTCCTGAGAAGTTGAGTGTACTTGATGCGCTGGGGCTGGGAGGTAGGGCCGAGTCGGAGCGAACCAGAGAAGGTCAGAGACCTGAAGCTAGGCAAACAGTAGGAGAAAGTGGACTTGTAGATGGACTGAGCCTGTGACATGAGCGAGAGTGGGCCACGACCCAAGCCCAACAAGCCTTGGGGAGGTGGGATGGTTCCTCCACCGGCGACTTTGTTGACGCATCCGAAGGTAAAGGCGTTGATAGGGTCGGAGGCTAGGCGGATGGTGTCCTGGGAGAGGTTAGCCGCAATGGAGGAGCTTCCGTAGGTGAGGTTGAACGAACACGAGCGTGCGGAACACGTGGGGTTCGGTACCTGCGGCAAAGTGTTCACGTGAATCGTTAATGACTTGATGCGGAGTCTAGTGTAGTGTATTGTAGTGCGAGTGTGTGACTAATGACTAATGTGTCGGTCGAGTTTTTAGTGGTTCTGTCATAACCCGTGAACGTTTTTTTGGAATGTGGGTGGAATTATCAATTATAACCACGTGGGACCCCACTCTCTGTAAGTAACTTTTTCATCTAAACTTTTGTATTATTTACATAAATTCTAGATCTGATAGTGAGTTACTAGCTTTTCATTTTGTAACAGCAATGATGTATATACTCATGCTCACATTCTTAAGATGAAAAAACAAACTACAGGTTACTAATATTAAATTTTGACTACAATATAGTGCCATATTCTTGAGCTATATATATATATATATATTTTTTTTTTTTAATGTGAGTTGTTTATTTTAATGATGTGAGAGTGTAAGTGTGAGGATATGATTGATTAATCCAAAAAAACATTCCAAAAGCATATTTATTATATATTATGTAGCGTAGGTGTGTGTTACTGTTATGTAGTTAGTACGAAATTAGTGTACCTGTTTACACTGAGGAGCGCTGCAGCTAACGTTTTTGAAGGAGGTGGACTTGGCTGGAGAAAAGGCGGTGTTAGAAGGACAGCCGACGCAGCCTGAGCAAGGAAACCAAGCCACGTCACTGCTAGTGTCCATGGCTAGGAGCAGCGACTGAGCCGGAGTTCCGATCAGAGCCTTGACAATGTACGTGGTGCTCTGCAGCATTTGACGCCCTGAGGCGATGGGGACAACAGATCTCTTGGCGACGAGGTTGCCCAAGTACTGGAGACGGGCCTGGTCCTGAGCCAACGTCTTCAGCACACGCGCTTCCCATGAGAGCGGGGACGATGATTTGAAAGGGGAGCAAGGGCTGTCTATGTGGAAGATTCTTAAGGTGGAGCCTTGGTCTTGAGTCTTGGTCAGGTCACAGTTTGGGTGGTTTAACCCTAGTGCTAATGGGACGATGAAAAGAAGCTGGAGGAAAAAAACAAGACTAGACATATTGTGTGTATTATATGCTTTTGTGTTGGATGGGATATTAAATGGTGTTGGCATGAGAGGGCTATATATAGTGGTCTGAGCTACAATATGACCAACCACATAAAATCAAAATTATATTAAACGGTAATAATTATATGCTACAAATCAAGGATTATTTCCGCTGATTAGGTTTTAAATTCGAATCAGGCGGGATAATTACAAAGGTTAAAGTTAAAATGCTCTAGTATTTTGTTTGGAAGACACTAGTTTTTACTGTAACCTCATCATATCTTTGCTATGACTACAACTTACCATAACAAGGGATTTATATTTATTTATCCGTAAATTGTTGTGTTGTAGATGTTTTGCTAAATATGCATATTGCATAATACGCGTTTTCTTCGTTTTTTGGAAAATATTTTAGGTTGGAGTTTTATACTAGTGTTATATATTAATGGCATGTTTGTAACACATGACTGTATTATACACTCTATTAGTGTTTCATTTTTGGTTTTAGGGTGTTTTTCTCGTTGCAAACACTTGGAATGTGATTTCTAGTTTTTAGTTTTTTTTTTTTTTTTGAATCTAATGTTATAGTTTTTAGTTTTTCTAATTATACACAGCAGAAAATTTGACTTAGTAGATAATGTTTTTGCCATTGATCAATATATAAGTTAAAACTCTTGGTTTCGGTTTTCACTGGACCTACAATATTTATATTTTAGATAAATTTGGATGGACTGTACGAAAAGAAAAATATTGTTAAAGCATAAAACATTATCCTTAACCTAAGTGTCTGATAGATGTCCAGTTTGGAAGAACCAATCTTTCTTTGCTACCCTTTCTAAACTCTGTAAGATATTGACTTATGTGATCTTAGATTTAATGATTTGTGTGTATGTATATAACCCAATAATATGTCCTTTTCCAGGGGAAATCTAAGATATTGATCCGAGATCATTTTCAATAATTATTTTATCTCTTAAACATTTCATATTTTTTGAAGAGAATTATCTCCCAATTAAAGCCTATAGATATTATCTCAATTTAGATTAATAAGTGGGTTATGCTTTTCAAATATCCAACAGTCTCTTCAGAAAAGAGTGATTAATAATTGTTTCAAGTGTTTCCGATAGGATCTCACAATCATGCAGTACTAAACCCACTTCAGAGTACAGAACCGTCTAAAGTAGAGAAGTGTTGCTATTGCTTCTTGAATCTTTGATAGCCTCAGCTCCAATAATGAGGACCGGTGAAAACTTGGGGGTACTACTGGTTTAGTTATTACTCCTTATTTTGTAAGCATTCTATATTATTATTACCTCTTTTCTTTTATTCTTCTCTGTAAAAATTGGTGTCGGCCAATAATGGTATATATAATTCATCTGTTTCTTTACTCTTCCGATAGTGCGAAAGTTACTTTTATTGAGATTTCCACTACTCTTGTGGGGTATTAGTTATTGATGGGCAGCGTATAATAAGGAAAATATATAGTTGTCTCCCACATGATATAAAAAATAGAACATGGTTAGTGTGTTCTGTGATCAAACTTTTCACAAAACAGAACATGGTTATTGTATTATGTGACTAACTTTTCTTTAATAATGTACATTTATTCGATTGCCACTCCGTTCACTTCACATATTGAACAAGTTGACAAGGTAAAATGATATATAAGGCATGAATGATTGTGTGACCCAAGTGCAATACCGATTTGATTCGGAAGCGGTACTACTTGATATTATAACATTATGAATCATATATAACAAGTCAAGATTTGTGAGATATGCTACTGTTTCATATTCTTGAATGAGATAACAGTTTGGAAGCGATTTGAAAAAAAAAAAAAAACTATCTAAAAAATGTGATTCTAAAAGTTCTTGCAATCAAATTCATATTTTCCGGGGAAAAAAAAGAGAAGTGATTATTATGTAAAATCCTGCGAAAAAAATTTTGATTCCACAATTTCTGAATGAAGAAGCCACAGTGCATGTTTCACAAATACATGAGTCTGTAACCTTTTTGCAAAAAGCCTTGTTCTCTTTTCTAAAAGGAGTAATGGGTGAATCAATTGAGGTGAGTAAATGAAATATTAGCTTATTTAGATATATTCCGTAATGGGGTTTGCTAGTGTAACTGTTACAGTAGTTTTTAAGTTACGTTAAAGATGTTAGGTTTGCAGTATTCTCAACTTATTTGACTGAAAGAGCTTCTTTATGTATTAGCTAATGTGGATTGTATATTTTTGTTTTAACAAGACTAATTCGCAATGAACCATATCAAGATCTAAATGATAAGATAATATACAGTTGAATTAGTGGTGATATCGTTTGATATTCGTACACACCAATAGATATATGCATGTGTACATCCATGTATTTAATAAATGTTTGTACAATTGATGTTATAGTTAATCACTAACTCCAAGGACTTCTAGATTTATTTTGTCGGTTTCCCCGCTAACATATTTTTTAAAAACCTCTCCTTAGAAATCAAGAGAGTCAACGGTCCGTTATAATTAATACAAGAATATGAACGATTTAAGAAGATAATTTACATAATCTCTCGTATGCATATGTGAGGAAAAAATTAATGTTTCTGCAACACCATTTAATTGCTTTCCCGCGGACTACGTCAAACTTGTCCCCTTCTCCTTTACAAACTCTTCTACTTCTTCTTCTTCTTCCATATTTTCTAGACTCTCACTCTCACACTCTTATCTCTCTGTCCATATGTTATAATGCCTCCGGTAAGTCCTCCGCCTAGTGGGGTTGGTCTCGGATATGGCATCGCCATTGCCGTAAGCATCTTGGTTCTCATATCCTTTATAATGCTGGCTTCATACATCTGCATAAGGTCTAAATCTACAGGAAGAGGAGATGAAGCCAGGACGAGTGACGGGGCTCTTGACTCGCCGTCTCCCGCGGCCGAGGTGAAACTCGGTCTGGACCGTCCGGTGATAGAGTCATATCCAAAGATAGTGTTGGGAGATAGCCGGAGATTACCGAGGCCCAACAGCGGCCCATGTTCGATATGCTTGTGTGATTACGAGGCTAGGGAACCGGTTCGGTGTATACCGGAATGTAACCACTGCTTCCATACTGATTGTGTCGATGAGTGGCTACGGACAAGTGCTACGTGTCCTCTTTGTAGGAACTCACCGGCTCCTTCTAGGCTAGCCACGCCCTTGTCCCATTTCTCCCCGCTTGCCTTCCAAATCAGGTGAAGTGTTAATTAATCAATTAATCACCTTTTCATCTTATATAGCTCCCTTTTATGTTATGAGATTGATGAAATTAGTTAATATATTTTTATTACACTTTAGGATTGAATTTGAAAGCTCAATTAAAATCGTATATTTTTTCCAAGGAGTTTATGAAATAAAAAAATTAGGATTATTATTTTGTTGCATGAGTATGCGATTGTGACTTATGATCAAAGTGATCAGCCATTGGATCAACTTTTATGCGTACTTCATACGTCATCGGATTATCAAATCACAATTTTGTACAGATTTGTGTGCTTTGGTTTTGGGATCTCAACTTTATTTTGGGGAATAAGGTTTTCATTTTTTTTTTTTTAATCTTCCCATTATACGTAAGTGAAATATAGCATTATCTCAGCAGGCGTGATTATAAACCTAAAGAACTTCATATAATAAAATCATTCTTTTTTTTCAAAGAGAAAAATGCATATTCATAGAAGATTTCGGTTTTAAAAGTATGGATTACTAATTACTGCTATAGTATCTCAGGTGTGATTACGTGCTAGTATTAAATGAACTTTGCACAAGCTTCAAAGATAGTTTAAAAAGTGGATTGATTTACTCGATTTCTTACATTGGATGCTGTCGAAAGGACGATCTGATGCGGTCCAAATAATGATAAGTTTTTTATTAATTAGGAGCAAGCAGCAAAGCAATAAATATTTTCGGTGAAATCCTCAAATATGGTTGAAAGCCTTCGTAAAAAGATGGTGTAATTTGGAACTCTTTGCTTACAAAAGGAAACAAAAAAAGTTGGAGCTATTCTTACTCTTAACGGTCTCACATGCCTGTCACGTATATATATAGGTCAAAATTAAAAAGACAAAAATACAGATTCGACCAAAACAGTCGTTAGTTTTATTCTTCTTTTCCTCATAAATAACATATATAGACATATAATCTTCATGGCTCTTGGATAGTCTTCTTCAAAGGTGTTTCCGATAGTGGTACGCTGATTACAATAGAAGAGAGCATAGAGTTATCGCCTTCCGAGATTTCATTTCAGTTCCAATACTACTAGCTTCCACATCCTCAGTTACTTTACTGTTTGAGTCAATCTTGGTGGGTTCACAAATAGTCACTTCTTGATTCTCCTTTTGCTTTCCCCATAAGACCGCATACAACCCAATTACAATCAGTACCGCACCAATTACCCTGCATGCCGCAAACATATATAAAACTATGCATGGAGAAGAAGAAGTAAAAGGCAGAGATATGGAAATTTTGTAATTACCCTCCAAGGAAGATATTTTCAGCCAAGACAAAAGAACCCATGACAGCAACAATAATCATCATTAAAGGACTAAAGGCAGTAGCAAACACAGGTCCTCTTTTCTTCATCACTATCCCTTGCACATAGTATGAGATACTTGATGCCACAATCCCCTATTTTCATTTATCAATATATATCAGAGTAAGTAAATAATTTAAATACATGAAACGTTTATGAAAAGATTAGAGAAGCTAATTAATATATATTATTACAGAGTAAGCGGCGGCAAGAAGGTTCATGTCCCAACCAATTCTCCAAGCAGAAGGGTTGTGTTCCATCACAAACGTCACAGCAACTGCTTGTATTGTTCCGATGAAGCAAACTAGTGTTGTTAGAGATAGCTGATGCTTCGCATACGTCTTTAGTATCCTTGCCTAATCACATAAAACCAAATTAGATAAAGGGCAGAAGTGGAAATATTTAAGAGAGTCTCGAGTTTTATACTCAAAGTTTCTCTATTTATGCGTGTGTACGTACCTGTAGAACGAAGAGGGAGGCCCATGCGAGTGTTGCAAAGATGAGGAGGATTGATCCTTTGAGAAAATCCTTATCACTTGAGCTCTTAGACGACGTCGCCTCGTTGTCTTGAAGATGCATATATTTGGTCCAAAACAGCTCAACGATTGGTCCTTTGTAAATTGTCATCACCATCGCACCGCCCACTGTCACCACCGTTCCGCCTATTTTCGCCTGACACCACAGTTTCTTCACGTCCAACATCTCCATCCTGTGTTCTCACAATTAGTAGTACGTTTGGTTTTTTTAGCTTAGAATGAAACTATAGTTTCAAAACATTAGTTTACGTAATAAATCTGTGCATTTATTTACGTACCGGAACAGGACGGCTAAGACAAAGGTCATGGCCGGAAGCATGTTGCTCATGGCGCACGAGAACGTAGGCGAAGTATATTTCAACCCCATGTAATAGAAGTTTTGATCGATCACTGGCCTGTAAACATTAATAGTTTATCGTATAAAAATGTTAATACAGTTCCTTAAATTCTGGTTCAAAAGAAAACGTAGTTAAATAGAGACATTAATTGATGAATAAGTAACAACCCGAGAAGGCCGAGAATGAAGAGTTGCATGAAAATGGATATCGTTATTTTTGGCTGAGCTTTCCTGTTGAATTGATAAAATCCCGAGTTAGAAAATAGAAACCATGAATTAACAATTTATCTAATATTGGCTAATAAAAATTAACAAAGTGGATATAACCTTTCAAAGAAGAAAGCAAAGGGTGCGATAACCGCGGTGGCTATTGCATGGCGGTAGACGACAAGGACGTAGTGGCTCATACCGGTGTTGAGGGATATTTTGGTAATTATGTTCATGCCGGCGTAGCCAAACTGGAGAGATATCATGGCGAAGTAGGGTTTAGAGCTTGTGAGAAAACTCTCACAGCTACTAAGCTCCTCCATCGACATGTATAATGTTTTGATGTTGTGTGTTTTGAGTAAAAACTGCTGAAGTGGTGTATTTATAGTAAAATGCAACGCAGTAACGACATACAATAGTTTTTATATTTTGTTAAATCATTTCTAGGTTTCTTGGTTGACATCACTATCTCACCTCCCCTTCTCTATAGTCATTGGGACTCAAATATACAAGTCCCTTTCTAATCATAAATAACCAATTGGGATATACAATATATGACATTTCTATCTGGCAAATTATGAAATTATGGAACAAAATTATCAATACCGATCAGTCTTCGTGATCAATACATAGATAACCAAAATTAAAGATGAGTTAGGGATGGTCTACTTAAATCCCTAGTGTCCGTAGTAAATTTGTTCATAGGAAGTAGTATACTAAGTTTATGTATCACCTTTTTTGCCCAAAAAAAAAAAAAAAGTTTATGTATCCCCTTCTAATCTTCAACGTATATGAATTTTTGTGATATATATGTATATATACTTATTACATTCTATGTTCTAGACTTCTAGCCAATAATCATAAACTCACTTTTGATTTTAGTAGCTAAAAAGATGCGGAAACTTTGATAATGCACTTTTGCATGATTCGAGAAGAAACATAATAAGTTGTTTACTGGAAAAAAAAACTGGGGGAAAAGAAAGGGTAGGGCAGGGGACACCTGGGCAAGTAATGGGAGGGTTTAGGAGGAACATGCAAGGCATCATTGTAGTGACTCTGAGGTAAGCAAATAAATGACATAGAAGGCATTAAGGTGTGACATAAAAGTTAAATCTTCGAACTTAGACCATTTGATCATTATAATATCATCTAAAAGCTAAGTTACCCCTTCACAAAAGTAAATAATTCTTTCTCATCAGACGGCTACAATCAAATCTTAAAATGAAATTGAGACATGATGTGTCATTTTTGAGTGAGTCAGGAGGAAAGTAGAAACGGTTTCGTGTCCTCACAAATATGGGGTGTGAAATGATGAGTTTATTCAAGAATTTTTATTTGGAGGAGTACTGTGTGATGGGCTCGGAACATTGATACAATGGCAAGTACAAAGATAATAAAAGTTTATAGAGACAGACCTTAAAGACTAATCTAATGGACTAGATCATAACACATAAAATTGATATAGCATCTGAAAATTTATGTAATTTAGAACGGTAAAGACTAATTCTCGTGTCATTTTGGCAGTGACAAATGGTAAGGCGATGGCATGTATCGATATCGCGGGTATGGCTGGTGTGGAGGCATCAGGTAAGAAGAAGAAGAAACTCCATTGATTCATGTTCTTTAATGTTCTGCACCAGCCATACCCGGAACCTCTTGTACACTGACCACTGGTGTAGAAACTACAAAAATGTGGCCAGTTCCTTTCATAGTATGGTGTTGTCTTTCGAAGCTTTAAAATATTATCATCAGGTAGCATCTTCTCAAACGCAACTTTGGTCTTTAGGAAAAATGTAAACATAACTTTTGGCCACGCACCTCGGCAAAGTAGTCTCTGTTGACATGGCTCTTTGGGATAGATTCATGAGTAGTAATGTTGAGTGCTGCGTCTTAATTCAAACCTCTAACCTAACTTAATGAGCTTTAATTTGGACGGATTAGACTTTAAAAAACTACATTAAATAATTAGACTTTACAATAATTTCTCCAAACATAAAAATGCAGGAAAAGAAGAGCAAGAGCCAAAATATACATTTTTTCTACATAAACAGGCTGTTAATGATGCTACTCTATTTTAATCCTACATCATGATTCCTACTAAATCCAACTTCAATACTACTAACGAGCCCTGTGTTCTAATTTTCAACTTTCCTCCTCGTCATAATCTTCTTCGTCTTCGTCTAACCTCTTACTCATATTAGCAACCTGCATAGGATCGATATTGGCCATATCCGGGATGGACCAACATGGGTATTCTTCCGGTTTCATTTCTTCTCTTGAGGCTGTGATTACTGGCGGCTTTATCTCAATGTCGAGAGATTGTGTGTTCAGATCAAAACCTCGACCCAACCCTGAGTTTGTGTCGTCGGGACTTTCAAGCTCTTGCTTTGTGTGGTTAAACCGCTCATCCACATCCTTCTTCTCACTGCCATGTTGTTGTGGTGGTGCATGCATCTTGATTTCTTCTTGAGTAAGTTGTGGTGCAACCAATATGGTTGGCTCTATCTCCATTTCGCGATGAAAAAGCTCTCTTTCCGCTGTTTTTGCACTTCGTCCACGTCCCCTTCCACGCCCTCTGCCTCTGCCCCTTCCGCTGGGTCCTGCATGTCCCATCTCGTGCTGCAGCGATCACAAAAATGAAGCATCACATTAACACATTCATAAACCTAAATGAAAGACAATATGAGCAGATGAATCGCTCACCACTTTGGTTTTCTTTAAGTCCTCATCGCTGTCATTAATTTCATCATCCTGGGGCTTCCTGACCAATCAGAAAAGTGAATCAGCTTGAAAAAAAAAAGTCAAGAAAATAACCAAGAATATGGAGCTAACAGATATAAAAAAAGATCAAACCTTCTCTTAGAGATATTGCGATCATCCATGGCTACATCAGCATGGCCTTGACTGTGACCATGCCCATGGCCATAGTCAGGAACCTTGCTGACAACTTCCCTTAGAAAATCAAACACATTGTATCTTTCGACACAGTTTTTTCTGTGGAGTATAGACAAATCAATGAATTTAGATATAGAATTATGGAAAAGCAAGTGGTAACATAAAGAAGGCTGGAGAATAAAGTTCCGGTGACATAAGAAATGGTAACAAGCCAATAAACTAGTAACATCCAATACTGCTTAGTGACAAGAGGTTATTTGATAGCTATAGCATCTGAAAACCCAAGTAATTTACAACTGTTATGGGGCAGTATGAATGAGCAGCGTGCAGTGAGAAGCTTTAAGAAGATGTTGGGGCAATCAACAACTTACAGGTGCAATGAGCTAACGGTCTTGGCTCCTCGTTGAAGAGTAATTTCATAAGTATGATCACAAAGGTCTTGTAAGAATAATTCCAAAGCTTTTGCTGTAATTAGTAAAAAAGAAAAGTTAGAGAAAAGATTAAACAAGTCAAGATTTGGAGTAGGTAAATATGAGGAATGTGTGACTCACAGACTAAGACAGGAACCGCCAAAGCAATCTTGCCAACATCCTCGTCAGCTTGCATTATTTTCTTAATTCGAGCCTGAGAGATTCGAAGGGTAAGTATTTCCGATGCTCAAAGCATATATGCATGATGAGGTAATAATAGATGGATATCCTTAAAAAGTTGGAAACTTTCATAAAAACCTTATAACTAACCATAAAAATAAAACACTACGCATGTGGACAACAAGAACATACACTAGGCAAAAACTGAAAGTTCAACAGAGACAGAGAACAAGAAGTAGTCTAGGTTCTCTCAACAAACATAGCTCCTCAGTATTCAATAGAGGACCTTGATGATGCATGCCATTAAATAGACAAAATCCAAACACTAAATTATGAAACAACCAAATCGATTCAATAAAGGCGAAAGACATGAGACTGGAACCCAATAATAGAAAAAGAAAAACTTACAGCAGGGAAGCGAGTATCGAGCTTCTTCCTCATGAGACTTTTGTTTGGATCACAGAGAAACGCTTGGAAGGAGGACAACGAAAGAGGAGATGAGATGGTTTCTGGGTAAATTGAAACGACACGCAGAGAAAAGTCCTTGAGATTCGAAATTAAAGGGCAAATCAATTCCTTATATAACAAGGAATATTCATTAATTTTTTGTATGAAATGAAAGACGAGAGAGTTTGGTGGTGGATGGCCACACACAAACAACAACAACAAAAACCAGATCTAACGGACGATTTCTTCCTCTTTTCTTTACTCCCGAATTGTTCGTCCCTACGACATCCCCACGATTTAACCAATTTAAAACTATATTCAAATAAATAAAATTATTTATATACAATATTAACCAGGAATTACTTTCTTTCCTTTTTTTTTTTTGGTCAACTATTATTTCATTTCATTTAATTTAGTCAATTTGCCTTTTTTTTCGTTGGGCAAACTTTTAACAGAAAAGACGAAAATACCCCTCCTTTAGTTTTAAGCAGAAAACTGGGTTAAGTTCAAACCACTCCATACCTTTTTTTTTTTTACCTTCTTTGATCTGCTTTTTTGAGTTTCTAATGAAAGAGTTTGTTATGTCCTTACCAGTAACCATTGATCCAGTAATACATATTAGTCTTGACTGTAACAGAGTTTATGTATGAATCAAAAGACTGGATAGACCAACTTTGTCATGGAGTTTTTAGAAACAAACTTCTCAAAAATCTTGCTGCTATTGTTTTGTATCAAATCTTCAATCATTCATTTACGGTACTCAAGAAACAAAATTACAGGTTCAAAACTTCACGACACATTAAGGTAAAGAAGAGCTCGTAACTGTTACAACAATCAACTATCTACATTTTTGTTTTTGTAAGTCTATATATATGTAAACAAAATCAAGTTGTGTAATTGAGCCTGTTTTCTTTCCTCTGCTTTTGCTTCTCACATGTCATCGTTCGTTAGAGGTTCTTGATGCTTCTGTTTCAGCTGAAGCCGGGAGAGAGTATCTCTGTCTTCATGTTCCTCCTACAATTCCTGAGCTTGCTTCTTCTGTTTTTCTATACAGTTACGCTACAATGGTTCTGGCTCTCCTTGTTCAGCCTGCAGTAACTTCTCGTCTTTCTCCTTCTCTCCCTGCCAAACCCACACAATATCTGCCAGAGCAGGCCTAAGATCCTCCTCCACTAACTTCTGATACTCCAATGTATCCCCGTTGCATTTCTTCACTTCCACCAGGTGAAACGTTGGTGTCACTTGGAATATCTCTGCATCCATCCTCAAGATTCCTTTCCTTCCTTCTTTTAATCGTTCCAGTTTGAACAAGCCTGCGTCTTGCTTTCTTATCTTCAGCTTCAGGCATTTGGCTACCTCCTCTAGCTTAGAAATGATCTCTGAAGCAGGTTTTCGAGATGCAAATCTAGATTCTCGCTTGTCATATAAGTCCCCAAACAGTCCTACCAGATCAAACCCCGTAGACAAGGCGATAATATCAAAAGCATTCAAGCTAGCAAGTTGGGGCGGCTCATGGCTTTCTCCGTTTTCATTTCGTCCTGAACCTTCAGCTTCCATGGGATTAGCAACCTCTCTGACTTGTCTCTCCATCTTTTCCATTTTCTTTTGCTTCAGTTGTAAACCTTTTCTGAACCAAGAACTCTCTTTGATTTTTGCAATTGTGATTCTAGTCTCATGGTTAGGGTCCAACATCTTACACAATAGTCTCTTTACTTCAGGAGCAAACCAGCTGGGACACTTGAAGTCTGCTTTACCAATCTTCCTATACATCTCCATCAGATTAGAGTCATGGAAAGGAAGATAACCAGCCAAAAGCACAAACAAGACAACCCCACAAGACCAAATATCCGCTTTCGTGCCATCATATCCTTTTCGGTTAATAACCTCAGGCGCAACATAAGCAGGTGTACCGCAAGTTGTATGTAGAAGACCATCTTGCCGCTTGCAATCAGCAAGGGCGCTCAAACCAAAATCAGAAATCTTAAGATTATCATTATCATCCAACAAGAGATTCTCTGGCTTAATGTCGCGGTGATAAACTCCGCGGCTATGGCAGAAATCAACAGCACTAATAAGCTGATAAAAATACTTCCAAGCAATATCCTCTCTAAGTTTCCCTTTTGCAACCTTGTTGAAAAGCTCTCCGCCTTTACAATACTCAATAACAAAGTAAATCCTCGACTTGGTTGCCATAACCTCGAATAACTCAACGACGTTAGGGTGTTTAGCAATCCTCATGACAGAGATCTCTCGCTTGATCTGCTCGCTAAGCCCGACCCTCATAACCTTGTCTTTATCAATCATCTTGATAGCTACACTGTCGTTGGTATGATTGCTCCTTCCATAATAAACTTTGGCAAAAGTACCTTGACCCAATAACCTCCCAACCTCATATCTGTTAGTTAATACAGTTGGTTTGTTCTCCATCCTAATCTACAAAACTTAAACTGCTACCTCAGAAAAATATTGCCTAAACGTAGCAAGAAAGATCACTTTTTTGAGTTTTATTCTCGGTTCTTTACTAATCTATACCAAGTTAGATAAGCTACTTCCACATTAAACTGGATTTGCAAAACCCACAAAGCAGAACAAAATGGATCCAAAGACTCAGAACTCTAACCCCCTTATATCAGTTTCTATTGAGAAGCAAAGCCTGGAGGAAACCAATTCGAAAGAGAGTTGGAAGAAGAATGAATCACCTTGCTCACAGATGAAGCCGATTCGGGCAATGAATCCGAAACACAAAACGAGGAAGTATTGATCGATCTCTCTCTCTCTGCTTTGACTAGTGGACTCAGTTCTGCTTTCTTTCTTTTATTTATATTTTTGGGATTCTTTTCTTTTTTTTAATTCAATTTAAAAGAAAAAAAAATCTAAGAAAAAGATTTTTTATATATACAAATTGCGTGGAAGTGAATAGACAGAGAGCATATGTTGCCCGTGGGATTGTCCACCTAATGCGCTATTATGCACCGTTGATCCTTTTGTCGACGATAAAGCTGGCTTTTTCTTTTTATTGACTTCATAGAATGAACTTGGTTCAACAATAATGTTCACTACCAATTCCTACTAATTCCAAAAGTTACATATACAGTCTAGGTTTGCTTTGATCATGAGCTTTATAAAACACAATTATTATTTCTCTATGCATATTGCTAGGGAAGATTCAAAATATGATTGTAGCCAAAATTAACTATTTTCTAATACTTTTGGGAATTTCTCATTTTTAACTATTCATATTATTTAATATTTAAAAATGATCATTCAAAATTAAATAATTTTTTTCTATTTTCTACTGGCATCTCATGTAGGGTATTTACATGCTTTCAGTTTTGTTTATTATAAATTTTTTTTTTATTATGCATTAGATTTCAAATTTAAGTTGTAATCAACTATTTTATTAAGATTTATGAGATTTTTTTAATTTAAAAGTGACATAATAAATGATAGCTCTCATAAAAACAAATCTTTTAAACTGAAAGAAAAAATTATGAGAGCTCTCATAAAAACAAATCTTTTAAAATATTTTATTCTAACCACTATCATTTTCTACTACATCACATGTTTCAGTGTGTTCTCATAATTCTTCACTACAATGCAAACCTCAGTTTAAAAGAACTACACAATTGTAAAATTTTATAAAAATATTCCTCGACAAAATAAGAGTTAAGTGTGGATGAGCCCAAATTAGAATCAAGGAGAACATGTCTCTAAGACAAAGGATATATTAATTTGCGCATATCGGCATATGCATGGTTTGGCGTCATAGGTTCATCAGCATAGAAAGGGATATATAAAAATTGGAGCTTGAGGAGATCACTGGATTGTTTTGCGCTTGTTATAAGGTTAAGTTGAAATCCAAAAAGAAAGATAACTCAAATGATTACTTCAAACACTATTGCATATGGAGATCAAGAGCTGTCCAACATTAAATGGTACAACACACATGCATATCATTGGATTTTACCGTGTCCAAACCACTGACTGATGATGATCCTCTCAAGTCTCTCTCTATATGTGACCATGTGATCGTACGTGGCTCCTCATGACTGACTTAACAAGCCATTTACTAAACTTGTCTTCATTTTACGGTTTCAAAAGATTTGATGTCGATGTTCTCCAAATAGAAAGACAGTTTATAAGATAACGTAAATTAAATAAAGCCACTAGGAAATATTTTATGTATAGAGCAAATGATGACGAGTGATGTATACGTGAGGACTAGGCTACCACCACAAGCGAAAACGCGTTTTCTTCATTCTCTCTCTCTCTCCCCAGACATCAACATATCTATTGATGCATTTGACTTACCACGTTCCTCTATTTTTATATCTATAGCTCCAGTTATTGAAGGACTAATTCTTTGGTTCCTATATATATTTTTCCAATAGAAAAGTGTTGGAAGGGATTAGGATAAACCAATCACTTTTGTATGTATATAAAAATAAGACTTGACTTTGCAGTTTCCATGTCCAATCTTCAAAGTCATATCTTACCAAACTCACATCTCTAGCTAATATATCCTCTAAATGTTCTTACGAATTGTGTTTATATATCTTACACACAAGTAGTGCATGTGATAAAGAAATCGAAATATGGGAAGCCAAAGCATGAGTTCATCGAGTCCCTTGGTGGTGAAGAGATCGCAAGTGATTATAGTGAAACCCTCAAAGGCAACACCTGATGTCTCTCTTTCTCTCTCGACACTTGACAACGATCCTTACCTCGAAACCCTGGCCAAAACCATCTATGTCTACCCTCCACCATCCTCCAAAGACGATGTCCACGATCCGGCTTCCCTTTTTCAGCAAGCTCTCTCCCATGCTCTTGTCTATTACTACCCTCTCGCCGGAAAACTACACCGGGGATCCCACGACCATAGACTTGAGTTGAGGTGCAGTCCGGAGGAAGGAGTCCCCTTTGTTAGGGCGACCGCAGACTGCACTCTCTCTTCCCTCAATTATTTGGAGGACATGGACGTAGACTTATACCAACTTGTACCTTCTGACGTAGCTGTGCCGTCTGGTGACTATAACCTCCTGGCTTTCCAGATCACTCTGTTTGCATGCGGAGGGATCACTCTTGCAACGGCTCTCTCTCATTCCTTGTGTGATGGTTTTGGGGCGTCTCAGTTTTTCAAAGCCTTAACTGAGCTCGCAGCAGGAAAGACACAACCTAGCATCATCCCCGTTTGGGACAGACAGTGCCTCACCTCTAACAACTTTAGCTTAAACGGTATACATATATTAACTAATTATTACATAACAAAAAAAAAAGATTAGACTCGTTAAAAACCATATTGACTTTTGGATCAATATCAGTTGACAATAAATATAGATTGCCGTAACATATTTATTTATTGTTGAAATTTTATTATGATGCGAGAGTTTTGTAATTAACAGTTGTACATACAATATATATAACTAGGGCAAGTGGAGGAGGGACAAGCTCCGAAGCTGGTTGACTTCGGGGAGGCTTGCTCTTCTGTGGCAACTTCTCCCTACACACCAAGCAACGACATGGTATGTGAGATACTCAACGTGACATCCGAAAATATTACTCAGCTCAAGGAGAAGGTTGCGGGGGAGGTCACGACTCTAGAGATTCTTGCCGCTCACGTCTGGAGAGCAAGGTGCAGGGCCTTGAAGCTGAGTCCCGACGGGACATCTCTATTTGGAATGGCCGTGGGTATACGCCGCATTTTGGATCCACCATTACCGGAAGGCTACTACGGAAACGCATTCGTCAAGGCCAATGTAGCCATGAAGGCTAGCGAGCTGAACAACTCACCGTTGTCCCATGTGGTGACGCTCATCAAAGAGGCTAAACGAGCGGCGCTGGATAAGAGGTACGTTCTGGAGCAGCTTAGAGAGACAGAGAGAACGTTGAAGATGAAGGTAGCGTGTGAAGGAGGGAACGGAGCGTTCATGCTGCTCACTGATTGGAGACAACTTGGATTGCTAGACGAAGTTGATTTTGGTTATGGAGGATCGTTGAACATTGTACCATTGGTTCCCAAATATTTGCCGGATATTTGTATTTTCTTGCCGAGGAAGCACGGTGGTGTAAGGGTGCTGGTCACATTGCCCAAAACTGCAATGGCCAACTTCAAGGAACACATGACTAATACCCTAAGTCTTTAACATATGAAATGATAAGTGTGTAATTCACAATATTTCTTTAATTATGTAAAGGGACATCATGCTTGTATTTACTGTTTCCTGCTTGTCAAGCCTTCCACTGTGAAAAACGTAATTAATATATTTACTTACCAATAATTTAGTGCCACCTCAGCAACAAATATTTTAAATAAGAATTACCATGATAATAAAAAAGGTTCCCAATAACAAAGATGAATTAATAATTTAGGGACATTGGGGATTTTGACTTAGGGCCCTTGGTTAAATAAATGGGCCTGTACATTTAAGCCCACTAGCGACCAATTCTAGGGTTTTAGTTTTTTTTTTTTTCATTTGATATATATTGTGGAGTGAGTTTGAGGACGCAGCCGCAGAGGAATCAGAGCACCTGCAAACATGGTTCGTCTTCTCAATTTCTTGATTTACTCTCAGTTTATGTTAACTCTGTGCGTTTTTCTCTTCTGCTCAGTTGTATCTTAACATGGATATTCAGTTATTGGCGTTTAGTTAGTTTCCTAGGACAATGGCGACTATAGTTTGGCTCCTTTCATGCCGTAGACCGTATGTTCTGTTTTGTGTGGGTTTAGATTGCAGAAATTTAGGTTACGGGAATGTTCAGACTGCGTTGTTCTGTTGTTTTTGACAATTGATATTTTGGGAAAGGTCCTTTATACGAGTCTTATATCAAATGTGATATCTTTGTATTCATTGAGTTTGACCTTTTAATGTGTTAATGTGATTGTGCAGGCAAGAGGATTGAAGAAGCATCTAAAGAGGCTCAATGCCCCTAAGCATTGGATGCTTGACAAACTTGGTGGTGCCTTCGTAAGTCTTTTTTCTTGTTTCAAACTTGTGTTTCCAGACCATTCATTGCGTTGCTCTGTAATGTTGATGTGTTATTTAATGTTCATTTATGCTGTGTGTATTACAGGCCCCCAAGCCATCTTCTGGACCTCACAAGTCGAGGGAGTGTCTTCCTCTTGTTCTGATCATCAGGAACAGGTTGAAGTATGCTTTGACTTACCGTGAAGTTATCTCTATCCTGATGCAAAGGCATATCCAAGTTGATGGCAAAGTCAGGACTGACAAGACTTACCCTGCTGGCTTCATGGGTATGTTCCTTTTTGGTTATACCCTCCCTTTTGTCGCATGTTTTGTTTACTGACCTTAGTTAGATTTTGATTTTGAATAGATGTTGTATCCATCCCCAAGACCAATGAGAACTTCCGTCTTCTGTATGACACCAAGGGACGTTTCCGTCTCCACTCCATCAAGGATGAGGAAGCAAAGGTAAGCTGCATCTTCTTCTCTAATTTTGACTTTATGGGTAGTGATTGGAATTTAGAAGTTTAATTTCTGGTTTGTTGCCTGCGCAGTTCAAGCTCTGCAAGGTTAGGTCTATCCAGTTTGGTCAGAAGGGAATTCCTTACCTGAACACTTATGATGGTCGCACGATCCGTTACCCTGACCCGCTCATCAAACCAAACGACACCATCAAGCTAGACCTCGAGGCGAACAAGATTGTGGAGTTCATCAAGTTTGATGTTGGTAATGTTGTGATGGTGACAGGAGGCAGAAACAGAGGGCGTGTTGGTGTGATTAAGAACCGGGAAAAGCATAAGGGAAGCTTTGAGACAATACACATTCAAGACTCAACAGGACATGAGTTTGCCACAAGGTTGGGAAATGTGTTCACCCTCGGCAAAGGAACAAAGCCATGGGTGTCTCTACCAAAGGGTAAAGGTATTAAGCTGACCATCATTGAGGAAGCCCGGAAGAGACTTGCTTCCCAACAAGCTGCTTAAACTTCATCAAGACCCGTGTCTTTCTACTGTGTCATAGACTCGCTGCTTGTTTCAGCTTTGAGCCTATCTATTTTCGTTTTTTGTTGACTTTGGAAAAAACCCATAAAAAAATAGCTGAGTAGAGCGTTTTGTAATGTTTGTATGGTGGATTTTTTTTGGTTATTTACAGTTTAAATCAGATGACAATTGCTTAGTCCAATCTTTTGCTTTGCTGTATTAGTTGTTGAGAGATAAGAATTTGATATATATTTTTTTTTTGGAATTCTGTACACGCGAGATTATCTCAAGGGTTCTTGAAAGTGATGTGATTAGAGCCGCCTTGAAAACAAACTATGAAAGTCAAACATTGGGGTGTTTTGAATACACACGCTTCACACCGAGTCACATGTATATCTTCCTTATAATTGCTAGCTCTTTCTTTTTAACTCATAATTTAGTTAAGGAAGAAGTAGAAGAAGACTAGTATGAGTATCCAATACCCAAGCCCCTAACCATTGATGAGCTCCTTAGACCGCCAAAGAGCTGTCCCAAAATTCAAATCAGCAACTCCATCACCGCTCCCTCTCTCCCCATCTCCTTACTTCACTCTGCCTAAAGGTGTTTCTCCCGCCGACCTTCTCGACTCTCCTCTCCTCTTCTCTTCCTCTAACGTATCTCTTCTTCGTCTCTCCTAATCATATTTATCAGTTCAAACTATGATTGTTTTTCATTATCACCAATTTAACTTCAAGAACCCTTTGTCCTTTTCTTGAAATTTTGTATTATTCCTAAAGATTGTGTTTTGTCGTATTCCTTACAAATATATTTTATTTGATTCACAGATTCTGCCATCTCCAACGACAGGCTCATTTCCGACGCAATCTCTGAAATGGAAGAACAACGGTGTGCTCATTGACCAGAATGAAATCAAATACGAAGATGGGAAGGAGCACTCAAATTTTTCCTTCACTAACAACAACACAACTCCTCCCTTGTTCATACCATCTGTAAGACCTGTTTTGAACTTTATATTAGCTTCTGGTTGATCTGTAAGAAAAATCTAGTTCCAACCATCTCATTTATCAGATGGTAACTCAGCCTTTCCCCCAGCTGGATTTATCCAAATCTGAATCTCTGTCGCGTAACAAAACCTCTGATGATGGCTACAATTGGCGCAAATACGGGCAGAAGCAAGTCAAAGGAAGCGAAAACCCTAGGAGTTACTTCAAATGCACGTACCCAAACTGTCTCACAAAGAAGAAAGTGGAGACGTCTCTTGTGAAGGATCAGATCACTGAGATTGTGTATAAAGGAAGCCACAATCATCCCAAGCCTCAATCCACTCAGAGATCATCAGCAGCTTCCACCGCTGTAGCAGCACATCAGAAAAGCAGTCGTGGAGAAGGTCATGACATTGGCGAGGATGAAGCTGACGCCAAGAGATGGTAAAGAATAGTCATAGGTAAGTAGCTGAAATCAAAAGTAGGGAAACAATGAGATGTGAATGGATTTGGTGTGAAATGCAGGAAAAGAGAAGAGAATGTGAAGGAGCCAAGAGTGGTGGTTCAGACAACAAGTGATATAGACATTCTTGAAGATGGCTACAGATGGAGAAAGTATGGTCAGAAGATCGTCAAGGGGAATCCCAATCCAAGGTGTGTTTCTTTTTTGTCTTGTCAATTCTGAATGACAGAAGAGGCTCTTGAGCTTGAGCTATAAGTTAAATGTGTGATGGGCAGGAGCTATTACAAGTGCACATTTACAGGATGTTGTGTAAGGAAACACGTTGAGAGAGCATTTCAAGATCACAAGTCAGTGATCACAACTTACGAGGGAAAACACAACCACCAAATTCCTACACCAAGAAGAAGTCACACCTCAGGTTTTTGAAGTTTTTCGCAAAATAAAACACAGATTTCGAAGGTTATTAGGAAAAAGTTAGACAGAGACAGAGAGAGAGATAGAGGTTATATTTCTGTTTACTAATGTAGTGTTCATTGCATTTATATAATTTCTGTGGCCTCCTCAAACCTTTTTGCTTCCCAAATCATTTAAGCAATTTAACTTTTAATTTGTTCTTTTTTCACTTTTAATTCAGAAAAATATATATGTATAATTTCTGAGCAGACCACAAAGGAAATAAAATATCTCAAAATCATGAGTTCGAATAAAGAGACATAGATTAGTCTAAGTTTTAATGGTCATGATGATTTCTATAGATTTTAGTAAAAGATGGAATGAAGCGGTTAGGTAATTTTAATTGCAAGAGAAGAAACCTGTATGATGTGATAAACACACAAAGAGAGAATAATATTATGTTTCTTTAAAAAGAAAGAAAGACGCAAAAGCGCATGTGATCGTAGCCGACAGTTTTAAGTAAAGCCAGCCAACATATTCGTGAAAGCCATTCACTCTTTTAGATCTCTCTGACTTCGTCTGCCAAGTAGATCTGCTGCTGCTGCAATGGCCTCTCCTCTTCTTCCGACTTCGACTACTCCTGATCATCTTCCCGGCGGTGATCCGCAGTTGCTGAGCTCTCTACGCGTCCTCTTGTCTCGCGTCCTAGCCTCTGTCCGTCATGCTTCTGCCGACGCCAGGCCCTGGGCAGAGCTCGTTGACCGGTCAGCGTTTTCGCGGCCACCGTCGCTCTCGGAGGCAGCGTCGCGAGTAAGGAAGAACTTTTCCTACTTCCGAGCCAATTACATAACCTTAGTGGCCATCCTACTCGCTGCGTCTCTCCTCTCGCACCCTTTCGCTCTCTTCCTCCTCGCTTCGCTTGCCGCTTCTTGGCTTTTCCTCTACTTTTTCCGTCCGTCTGATCAGCCCTTGGTCATCGGTGGACGTACCTTCTCCGATCTTGAGACGCTAGGAATGCTCTGCCTCTGCACTGTGGTGGTGATGTTCATGACTAGCGTTGGATCGCTCTTGATGTCGACTCTAGCCGTTGGGGTCATGGCCGTGGCCATCCACGGTGCCTTTCGTGCTCCCGAAGATCTGTTTCTTGAAGAACAAGAAGCCATTGGATCTGGCCTTTTTGCATACTTCAACCACAATGCCTCTAACGCAGCTGCCGCTGCCATAGCCACTTCCGCAATGTCGCGCGTTCGAGTTTGAGATTATTACTGAAGAGACCACATCCCTACACCGCATTTTCAAAGTGTGATAATTATTCACATACATTTGCTTCATATTGTATACAATTGAGTTGTTGTAACTTGTAACCATTCTTTTGTCACTCTTACTTGTTTTGCTTGTTACTGGAATTTTGAAATCACTATTCATATTATAATTGTCACCATTGAAACTTGAGTCAGTAAAGAAGAATTTTACCAGCTCTTTCTTCTTTGTTTTGGTTTCTTTGGACAACAGAGTAAAAAGATACGAAAATTTGGTTTAAGCCCGAAACAATGAATTGAAGAATAATTACAGGGGTGCTCTCATGTTAAGAGCTCTCTCTATTGTATTGACTTGTCTCCTCAGCAACCTTTGTCCACACATTGGCGATCTTCTCTGCATATCCAACCTGCACATCCAAATATCAACAACTCTGTTTTCACACTTTTCTTTCCAGAGATTTCATCTCTTTATTTCACAATATCACTCAGATTTCTCTGCATTCACTAGCAGCATTGCAAGAGAGCAGATTTCACCAATTTTCAAGCATTCACTCAAATATCTCAAATCATATTCCTTTTGGAGTTTCCATTTAATGAAAGAACAAATCATAGCAATCACTGACTTTTCACTTCCATTCTTGTGATTTAAGATATAAGGTGATTTCAGAGCTAAATGATCTTGCTTACCAGTTACCACTCTTTTGCTAATTCTATGAAGAGACAGAGGTTTCATAATAATCAAAGTCTTTACTCCTTTAATAAGAACGTACCTGATTAACAACAAACCCTTTCATCATATTTAAGAAGTCTGCACGCCTTTCCCTGTCCAGCCTTTCAACCTCACACCAGTTATTTCCCTGTCACAATATACATAATTACATAAAAATTCAACTCAACATATTATTTTGTGTATGGGCATTTGCGGAATGGATACCTTGATCTGCTCATACTGCCTGATGGCAAGATTTTTGGAGTCCTCAGTGACCTTGATGGTTTCTTTTAACTCTTCTATCTTCTTAATCCTTGATTTGTCTCCGCCAAAGACCTTTGATGATGCAGCTTCTAACTTCTCTGCTCTTCCTTCCAGTGAAGAAAGTTCAGAGAGGAGCGTCTGCACTGTCAGTAAAGCACTAGATCTATCTGCAAAGGCGCCCTGGACTGCCATCATAAGGCCAAGGTAGTCGTGGAGTGTGTCCTGACGTATATAATTCAGAGTTCTTAAAGAAATCAAAACCCAGCTCGAATGAAATTTGAAAAGATTCTTCATTTCTAATAGTATGTAGTTTACCAAATGCTTGACCGTCTGGGAATTCAGCTCTCTGTAAAATCTGCTTGCTTTTACAGCCGAAGTGGCTAAATTCTTCATATCATTGGCACGAGCTCTTTGAGAATTGAAGACAGCTTCTTCGTTCTCAAATTTTGTCAGCTTAATGAATGCTAATCCCAATTCCCCCATAATCTCCCCCATGTCTTGCTGTGCCTTCACGAGAGATTCAGCCTACAAAAACAAAAACAAAAATGAAAATACTGATCTTTCTTGAAGTACCAACTATGAAACTTCTACCTGCTGTGAAGCATTAATGATCTGTTGCTCAAGATCATGCATTTTCTCCTTCTTCTCCAAAAACCCTTTATCTTCTTCCACAACAGGTGGTTTTGACCCACCCCAGTCATTAGAGACTGACTGTCTAAGTTCTTTGAACAATCTCAGCAAATCTCTACCTCCTCTAGCCGGCTGAACCACCTCAACGGCAGAAGCTCCTCCGCTTTCACCAAACAACTGTTTAGGCAGCTTCACAGCGCCATCCAGCATTCTTGAAGCCACATCCGTGCTCGTAGCCAATGGTAACTTCCCTTGCGCCTGAAGAAAAACCTTCAATTCATCACTGTTCCTGATCACAGGATGCGCAACAAGCCTGCGCAAGTATTTCTCCAATGCAACTCTTCTCTGCTCCACAAACTCTTGCTTTTGCATCACT
Source organism: Capsella rubella (assembly GCF_000375325.1). Lineage (NCBI taxonomy): Eukaryota > Viridiplantae > Streptophyta > Magnoliopsida > Brassicales > Brassicaceae > Capsella > Capsella rubella. The sequence goes on from NW_006238918.1 coordinate 2,203,045, forward strand.
TGACTCTCCACCACACTCTTATCTGGCCTCGGTGGGATGCAAAACCCTCTATACGACTCAGCCAATCTATCTGCCAATGTAACAACATCTCTGAACCTTCTCCGCACGCTGAAATCCGACCCGCCGTATTCAGGGAGATTCGTTCTAGTCGTAATCTGGTAAGTGACGTAAGTGGTTCCTCCAGGAATCATCGAATTTGTGGCCTCTTGCTCTTTCTGAGGACTGGAAACAGTGATCTTGATGAAATCAGAGCTCAAAGAAGACGAAGATCTAGATAATGTATCAGAGGACTGACTATGACGGCTACCGCCATCATCTGAGCCGTTGATCTCGGAATTATCATCGAAAGGGCTGAAGATTACATCGGCGTAAGATGGAGGCTCGAGGTAAGAGCTGTCTCTGTTGCCGCCATTTGGCTTAGAACGAGGGCTCCGAGATTCGCTGTAGTAAGACGGAGGCGCAAAAAGTGGATCGGAATCAGCCGGAGTTACGAGGATAGACGGGTGAGGCGAGTCGGAGAGAGTTGACATAGCGCTACGATAGTTAGAGTTGGATTTATCGCCGTTGAAATCGCGATCAGATTCTTCGCGGAGGAAGAGACTCTCCATCTCCTCCTTGAACTCTTCGACATTCTCTGAGCCCATCATCTCTCCCAATAAATCTATGGATTGAGCTAACTTTAGTTAGAAATTCACAGAAAATTAGGTTTTGTAAATTTAATTCGATTCGAGATATCGGAGATTACGAAGATACAATGGTTGTGAACTGCAATAAATGACCGGAATGGCAAAGTCACGGCGGTGTGGGCGCAGGAGCGTGACTGTGTCTGTAATTCGATTAAGTAGCGTCAAGTCTCGTCAATGGCTAATTGGGGAAGATGAGATGACAAATGAGTATCTTTCGGGTCACGTTAAAGTGTTTAGCTGGGTTTTAACCCGACCCGGCCCAATGTGACTTGAAAACCAACGTGATGTGTACATATCTCTGCAGAGTGCACCCAAACGGGCTGACTAGGTTTCACTTGGTTCTTAAGTCAACTGATAAGCTTTCCATTGATTTCGGGGACCAGCGATTCTGGTCAAAGTGCCGATCTTTTTACCTTAAGGTCTTACTTGTTCTTAGGATTTAAGAATGTAGTCTAGTGGAGATTCCAGTGGCGAGACGCTTAAAGCTATCAGCTTTGCTTTTATTTTTGGGCGAGGGGAAAACTGATGAAGCTTTTGAGGGAGCAGGTGTCACTGTAGATGTCTCTTAATCTAAAAAGGTCACTGCTTTCAGTTCTTCTTCTTCTATGTTTTATTTTAAAAACACATTGATGACATATTTAGGTGCAGAGAAATCAAAGATTCATATGATGTCACAGCAATAGATTTGGTTTTGCACAAAATTGTAGAATTGATAAATTTTCCAGCCATCTTGCCTAAATTAGGCATATGTTAACTTTGATCAGATGCTATTTAATTGGGAAATAGTTAAGATTCCGGTTTAAGGAGAGGAATCCAATACCTTAAAAAGAGATTTGGTGTCCGAGGATGAGAAAAAACCAAAGAAAAGTACTAAAGTAGGCTGGTAGAGGTTCACCTGCATCTTCTGGTACTAAAATCATATTTAAAAGCAGAAACTGTTTGTTTTGTTGTTTAGTGGTTACACCAAATCGTGTATGCTGGTTAGACTAAACGCTCTCTGTGTCATGCCTATAAAAGGTATCGACTTTCTCATTCTCTCAAGAGTAAGTGAGCGCAATGGAACTACTGTCCTACTTTGTGTTGTTGGTTGTTTTTGTAGCTTCACTTGTCAATGCAGAAGTTCACTTTCATGAGTTCATTGTGTGTTTACTACTTCCCATTCTCTTTTGTTCCCTCTAGTGTTACTCACATTGATTGATGCTCAACTTCGTTTATTATGTTTTTGTATTTGGTTAGATTCAAGAGACGCCGGTGAAGAGGCTTTGCAGAGTTCATAACTCAATTACTGTGAACGGACAGTTTCCAGGACCAACCTTGGAGGTGCGAAATGGTGATTCCCTCGTCATCACTGCCATAAACAAAGCTCGATACAACATCAGCCTCCACTGGTAAACTCACTCTCCCCTGCAACAAATCAGTCAATGTTTGATGGTATCCTAATCAGAGCATGTGCAGGCATGGGATAAGGCAGATGAGAAATCCATGGGCGGATGGACCAGAATACATAACCCAATGTCCAATCCAACCAGGAGGGAGTTACACTTACAAGTTCACCATTGAAGATCAAGAAGGTACCTTGTGGTGGCATGCCCACAGCAGATGGCTGCGAGCCACTGTGTATGGCGCTCTCATCATCCGTCCTCCGCTCTCGTCTCCTCATTACCCATTTCCAGTTCTTCCCAAGAGAGAGATAACCCTCCTCTTAGGGGAGTGGTGGGACAGAAACCCTATGGATGTCCTCAACTTAGCCCAATTCACAGGAGCAGCACCAAACATCTCAGACGCCTTCACCATCAACGGTCAGCCTGGTGATCTCTACAGATGCTCCAGCCAAGGTACACATTTAGTTTATGCTTCCCAGCCCTCAAAAGGAGTTACATCTTAGTTAGTTAATATTTTATGTTGTCACGATGCAGAAACTTTGAGGTTTCTGGTGGGGTCAGGAGAGATTGTCCTCCTCAGGGTCATCAACTCTGCCTTGAACCAAGAACTCTTCTTTGGTGTTGCGAATCACAAGCTGACCGTGGTTGCTGCGGATGCCTCCTACACTAAACCTTTCTCGACCAATGTCATAATGTTAGGACCAGGTCAAACAACTGATGTGCTTTTTACCGCAGACCAACCGCCAGAACACTACTACATGGCGGCACATGCCTACAACAGCGCCAATGCTGCCTTTGACAACACCACAACCACCGCAATCCTAAAATACAAAGATGCCTCCTGTGTTACTCTTCAAGGTAAATCACTGGCACGGGCAATACCTGCACAGCTGCCAGGATTCAACGACACAGCAACAGCAGCAGCCTTCACAGCGCAGATGAAGAGTCCTTCAAAAGTAAAAGTTCCCCTGGAGATTGATGAGAACTTGTTTTTCACAGTAGGTTTGGGACTATTCAACTGCACAACCCCCAACACCCAAAGGTGTCAAGGCCCTAACGGAACACGCTTCACCGCTAGCATGAACAACGTCTCGTTTGTGTTCCCCAAAGGAAACTCCATAATGCAAGCCTATTACCAAGGCACTCCTGCCGGTGTTTTCACCACAGACTTCCCTCCTACGCCTCCTGTCACATTTGACTATACAGGAAATGTGAGCAGAGGGCTATGGCAGCCTACCCGCGGAACAAAGGCCTACAAACTAAAGTTTAAGTCAAAAGTACAGATTATATTGCAAGACACAAGCATTGTGACCACGGAGAATCACCCGATGCATCTCCACGGCTACGAGTTCTACGTAGTTGGGACAGGTGTTGGTAACTTCAACCCAAATACAGACACAGCCTCTTTCAACCTCATTGACCCACCACGAAGAAACACAATCGGAACACCTCCAGGTGGATGGGTAGCTATCAGATTCGTGGCCAATAATCCAGGAGCTTGGCTGATGCACTGCCACATTGACGCGCATATATTCTGGGGTTTGGCGATGGTCTTCTTAGTGGAGAACGGAGAAGGGCATTTGCAGTCTGTACAGTCTCCCCCATTGGACTTACCCCAATGTTAAAGACTCTCTTATCTAGTATCTCGTATACAAGTTAGAGACTCTCTATCTAGTATCTATTTACACAAATCATGTAGATTCTCCTTATATTGTTTCACAGAGCATACCATTCATTCTCAGTTACAAAGATACTGTGTATATTCAGAGATAGCTTCTTCTCCAATGCAACAGATAGTTTACAAGCCCAAAGCTTCTTCACTCTTAGTTTTTGCATAAAAAAATATAAAAAGGAATGCACCAGCCGGGAATCGAACCCGGGTCTGTACCGTGGCAGGGTACTATTCTACCACTAGACCACTGGTGCTTGTATGCTAGATAAGGGAAACACATTTATAAGACGAAAATAAAAATGAACATGCTTATAATTTCGTTTTGTTAAATCTCTGAGTCAACAGTTTTCAAGTAGAGAAGACCAAAACTTTGTTAGCTTCGCCGCCATGGCCTCCGCGCTCGAGTGCTGGTCCAACCGTAATGCCGGTAACTGCCACGACGATGATTTCGTAGACCAAGTGCTCATGTGCTCTGACGATAGGTCGGAGTCACTCACAGCTGCTCCGCCTTCCGATCAGACCTCCTCCGCAATGCAAAAGCGGTTTCAGCGTCTCGGGCGCAACGTCTCCGAAGCGATCGCGTCGCTCAAGAACTCTCTCAGCCTTGATTCGGCGCGAGACAACCAGAATGCATCCGCCGGGGGAGGAGGCCGGAAGCTCGTGTGGGCAACTGTTGTGAGGAACCTTGCTAAAATGTATCCTGGAAGCCAGTTGCCTGATAAGCTCGTCTCTAATCTTAGGAAGCATTACGATTCTTTGCCTCTCAGGTATTACCAAGTTTCACAATGTTGCGTCATTTTTACTCACTATTTCGATTTCCGAAGCAATGTTTTATTCTTCTCGGTTTCTTAAGTTTAGTTATATTTTTAATTTTCCAGAATCGATTAGTGTTTTGTGGAAGATACATATCTTAGATCTATGTATGTTGTTGCATTGTGTAGATCATGATTATGCTATTGTTGTAACAGTTATAGTCAGACAGGGTTCGATATGAAAGATGTATTTGTACACATAAAGCTGATAGAGCAAACTTCTGGAGATGATAATCCTGTGTTTGTGATTCAAGAGGTGTGTGATGAGGAAGCTGATTCTCAGGGTTCTGTGTTCAAGCTCACATTTGCTTGTAGTTCTTCGCTTCCATGGTCAACCATTTCAGGGTCTCTTGATAGTGCTTCAATTTGTTGTAAGAAAGTACAAATCTTTGAGAAGAAGGGATTGACTCTTGGGGTTGTTCTTCTTCTCGTCGAGTCCGGACAAGAAAAATTGTGCAAAATTAAGATAGAGAATGCCCTTAAATCTGCGGTAAGGAAACCAAAGTCAACCTCTGTGAAGCTCCCTTTTGGACTTTGTGGCTGTCAAGAACAGAACGCAGGTGTAGGAGAATTTGGGGATGTTGATGTAGAGTCCATTGATCAATGCTATATACATGAGTTGGCAAATCTGAATACTAGGATCCAACTTCAAATGCCACCTCCAAACACTTCGTTTTCTGTATCAGTGGATGAATGGCAGACCATCCAATCAGGCGATGATGATATCAGGAAATGGCTACTGAATGCAGATGATCTCGAGTTTAGTTGTCAGTTAGGACCAAATTCATTTAAAGGACTTTACAGAGGATTAAAGGTGGCCATTGAGAAACTAAAAGGCTGCGATAAGGGGAATTCATATGAGCTTGAGATTCGAAAAGATTTCTTGGAGCTGATGACCTGTGGACACAAGAGCATTCTGCAGTTTTATGGTCTCTGCATCGATGAAAATCATGGATTATGCGTCGTAACAAAACTTATGCAAGGTGGATCACTCCGTGAACTGCTGGTGAAGAAAAAGAAGCTTCAGACTAAGATGATATTTCAAATTGCTGTTGACATAGCAGAAGGGATGCAGTTCATTTGTGATCATGGTGTTGCATATAAAGACCTTAACACACAGAGAATACTATTAGATAAGCAGGGCAATGCCTGTCTGGGTGATATGGGAATAGTCACTGCATGCAGGAGTTTGAATGAGGCCATGGAGTACGAAACAGATGGCTATAGATGGCTTGCACCCGAGGTCTGTATATCTTTGACGATTTTGTTGCATAATCCTAGTTCAGTGATTAGCTTGAGGATTTATACTTGCCATTACCTCACCATATTTGATCCTTGAGCACTTGAAGGCTTCTAGCTGTTCATATGCTTCATCATTCTATCACTAATTAATTGTCCTTTTCCATATTATGCATAAGTAGATTTTGTAGGAAAAACAATTGTTTACTGCAGTTTGTGAAATGATTGAAACAGATAATCGCGGGAGACCCGGAGAAGATGAGAGAGAGTTGGATGAGCAATGCATATAGCTTTGGGATGGTGCTTTGGGAGATGGTGACAGGGGAGGAGGCGTATGGATCTTGCTCGCCAGTGCAGGCGGCGGTTGGGATTGCAGCGTGCGGTCTAAGACCAGAGATTCCAAAGGAGTGCCCTCAAGTTCTCAGATATCTTATGACCAAATGCTGGAACACTTGCCCCTCTACACGCCTTAACTTCTCTCAAATCCATTGCATTTTGCTCCGTGCCATCTCACGGTAATCACTCTCCTCTACGTAGCAATTGGAAGAGTGCCTTTTTTTTGGAAGAAATCTTTAGAAAACATATAGTTTTTGTGGGTAAGAGCATAGCTATGATGATGATTAAGCTGAGACGAAGAAGAAGAAGTGGTTGGTGTATATTTTGGTTAGATCAGAAAGGAATGTTGTAGAGTAACAGATTCATTATAGGCCTGTTTGTAAGCCCACTTTTGGTTTTACACTTTAGTTTACATTGTAAATGGGCTTCACTCCTTCCCCAAATTGTACTTTGACCAATATGAATGAACTTTACTCGTAAAGCTTTCAAATTAGAACTGTTCAAAATGGTGTATGGATTTGGCTCCTGCAAACATGTTATGTTTCTGATGAAAATAACTCAAAAAAAAAACAAAAAACCACAAGTCAAAGTTTACTGGGTCAATTTGTAAAGGGATAGACTTTATCGTGCATTGCAAATGGTGTTTATAAATAAATTAAAGTTGCATATGCAATTTCCAACTTGTAAATGTTTCCATGGTTAAACATTTGTATATATCTAAGAAAAGGGAGAGACGTCATAATTGTTGCACAAAATAACAACAAATCAAAAACAAAAGAAAATGAAGAAGGTTGGATATAAAAAGGAGCAGCCATTGATTTGTCTTCTTTTCTGGACGACGACTTGAAGTCTTGAACTGCTCCAACAAAAACAAAAGGATGAGTTCCGATCAACGGTGGAGATTTATCCGACCAGCATTCTCCATCCTCTTCCTCCTTTTTCTTCCTCACAATCTCACGTTTGGTCTCTGTTTCAGCACCGAAGGTACTTGCCTTTTGTTTCATCTTTCTTTCATTCTGAGCCTATTCAACTACTGATTGGTATGGATCAACTCTGAGTATTCTGCAGCATTGGCGCTGATGAAATTCAAAGAGAGAATAGAAACAGACCCATTTGGAGCTCTGATGAATTGGGGTGAGCTTTCTCATTGTTCTTGGTCTGGTGTTGTATGTTCCCATGATGGAAGAGTTGTCATCTTGTAAGTCATATATCCAAATCCTTAAAATAATATAAATCCCAGCTGTGTTACCAATTTGATGTCTTATAACGTAGAAATCTAAGAGATCTCTCTCTACAAGGAACAATTGCACCTGAACTCGGAAACTTAACTCACTTGAAGTCCCTGTAAGTAAAAACATTGTTTTTAAAACTCCTCAAAGCTATAAAATAGACACATATACCATCTACAACTACCTTGTTCTTGTTTGCAGTATTCTTAGAAACAATTCATTTTCCGGGATAGTACCTGAGGAGGTAACAGAACTGCAGGAGCTTGAGATCTTGGATTTGTGTAACAACAACTTTGTCCAACCATTTATCTTCGGTCGTAGGCTACTTCAGATATCTCCCCCTGGCCTAAATCCAGGCTTCGGTGCAGCTCCTCCGTTACCTTCTCCTCCTCCATCACCTACGGAGGACGAGGAAGTCCCCGTAGATTTTCCTTTCTTCCTTCCCCCACCTACTGGATCCCAACCCCCTCCGCAGAATAAACGTGCAAACCCTCCTACTGAAAGCCAAGCCAATATCCCAAACCTGCCTCCAGTTTTCCCTCCACCAGCTGAGTCTCCACCCCCTCAGGTTTCAGATGTGCCTCATGCTGGCAACAATAAGCGATATCATAAGATTTACATAATAATTGGAGTGCTAGTAGGTGTATCTGGCGTCATGGCCGCATTGGTGATCTTCTTTCTTCTCTGGAACCAAAAGGTAAAAATGATAAAGCCATGGGGGGCAACTGGGAGCAGTGGCCAGCTTCGAGAGGCTGTGATAACAGGTATCATCACTTTTTCCTTTACTCTATATATTAGCATAGCAGAGACTGGTGAGAGTGAGTTTAGTGTATCATTGACTTATGAAGGTATTCCTAAGCTGAAGCTATCAGAACTAGAAGCTGCCTGTGAAGATTTCAGTAACATCATAGGCTCCACATCCTCAGACGCCACCATTTACAAAGGAACTCTCTCCACCGGTTCTGAAATCGCCGTTTTAGCAGTGGCATCTGGATCCCTCCAAGACTGGTCGGTGGATCACGAAACACAGTTCCAAGAAAAGGTAACATCAGAAACCTCCTTCTGCACTCTAGTTTATTTTTCCTCTTGTTTAAAACACATACAATCCTGCAATGCAGATACAGAGGTTATCTCAAGTGAACCACAAGAACTTCCTCAATGTAATCGGATATTGCCATGAAGACGAGCCCTTCAACCGAATGCTAGTTTTCGAGTACGCTCCTTACGGATCCCTCTTCGAGCATCTGCACGGTGAGTGTTAATACCACTTCTCCAACAGGCTCAGCCCCATCTCCTTTTTCAACTAAACTGTAATCAAATTTTGCAGACCAAGACGCAGAGCATTTGGAGTGGCCAATGAGACTGAGAATCGTAATGGGAATAGCTTACTGTATAGAACATATGCACAATCTAAACCCTAAACCCATCTCCCACACCAACCTCAGCTCCTCTTCAATCTACTTGGCAACAGATTACGCAGCCAAAGTCTCAGACTTTACATTCGTCAGCTCCACGACCACACCAGTTGATCCCATGACCAACGTTGTCAGCTTCGGCACCATTCTGCAGGAGGTCATCACCGGAAAGATCCCGGATCCGGATTCTCTGCTCCACGACGAAACCAAGCCCGTTGCAGACCCGACGCTGGAAAGCTTTCAGGAGGAGGTGATGGAGAAGCTGTGGGAAGTGGTAAGAGAGTGTTTGAATCAGAAGCTGGAAATGAAAGAAGTGGTGGTTAAGCTGAGAGAGATCACCGGAATAACGGCGGAAGCAGCGTTGCCAAGTCGATCTCCGGCGTGGTGGGCGGAGCTGGAGATCATATCCACCGAAGTGTAGATATATTGATATCATATATACATCATCAATTGCACAGTAAAGTAATGTATCATCTCTTCTCAGTTCTCTCACTCTGCAAATTGAAGTCTAAAGATGATTTGTTTTGTTTTTTCGGGTTTGGTTTGGATCAATTTTAGACACAATGCTTTTGAAACCTTACTAAATAGAATCAATCACGTCTTCAAAACGACATGAAGTATAGCTATGTTTTCTACAAACGACAGGCATTTACATACCTGCTGGACTCGCACACTTGGCTGGCCCCGTTCATAATAGGCCCATATTTGCATTTTTTTTTCCTTTTTTTTTTTGTCATATACGATTTTATTATATTTTCTTTTAATGTATTTTTTCATTTTTGTTTGGTTAATACATCCAAACAATGGAAAAAACTTTGAAAATCTAAAATGAATTATTATAAAACAATTTTTTTTCTCTAGAACGACAACGAATAGAAAAACAGAAGGAGTATTAATTAGATGTTTGGCATGAAAAACTCGTGTTAGCCCGCATGCTATTAACTTTGTAAACCGTTTTCCATCAGATTGACTTATTTGAGTTAATCTTCTAGTATAAAGTTGACAAAAAAAAATTAATTAGATGGCATAGGCGTGTATGCATGACAATTAGTTTATAACCGTTTGTCTTTTTTTGTTAAATCTATTTTAAATATGTTGAATACAAAGTTGGCATTTTTCACACTAAAACACACAAATCATTAATGTGTTATTACTTCTGGTTAAGTTTATGTCTTCTTTCATTAAAATTTGAACTCCTTTTATTTTAAAATAAAATAATTTTTGAAAGAAAAATATATTTTGACATAAAATAGATAGTTCAAACTGAAATTAAATTTATCAAATTTTAAATTGACATTTCCTACACTTGTTAAATTTTGTTAATTTGAAAACAGTAGGTTTTGTCAAATCATTATATAACCGTTTGTTTTAACCTTTTTTTTTTTTTGTCAAATCTCCTTTTAAGTATATTGAATTCATAGTTTGGCATTTTTCACACTATTGAAAAAAGACAAATGACTAATGCGTTATTATTACCGTTTTAAGTGTCAGTTGAATGAAATCTTTCATTGAAATTTGTACGCATTTTTATGTTTATAAAAGTAATCTTAATATATTTTGACAGAAAATAGATAATTCAAGCTGAAATTGATACCAAGCAAAACAAATGCACACATACATGATATGCATTCAATAACAAGAGTCTGAAAAATATGGAAATTACGATAACAAAGGAGACGAAAAAAACAACAACTGAGTTTTTCAATATCACATCGAAGAACTAGGAGAGGTGTTTTTCAAATCAACTAAGTAGGATTGGTGGGTGGAGCCATGTTCTTCTTCTTCAGCCTCTCAATCTCCACTTTATAGAACTCAATGATACCTATTAATTAGAGCATTATATCAATTGTTACATCAAATCCAAATATATGTACTTGTAAATAATTGTCACGTATATATATTTGTTATACCTTTCTCGTCGATACAATCTTGAAACCGAGCAGCGAGAGTCTCCTTGAGCTGCCTTTGTTCAATTTGTAGACGTCGCTTCTCCTGAATAGCTATCTCTAGTTGGGCACGCAACACACTCGTCTCTCTCTGTACATACGCAAGACTTATAAAGTAGCTAATAAATAAATATATGAGATTAATTAATTAAAAAGAGGAGTATATATATACTTCGAGCTCCATGGATTTCTTCACTAGAGCCTCAACATAAAGAAGCTTCTTCCACCTTGACTTCTGAGCCGAAACACGGTTCGCGATGACCCTATATTTTCACACATGCGTATTAGATTCAGTAGTAGCTAGGTTGCATTTACATGATAGGTAAAAAAAATGAAAATTATTTAACCGTTTGAGCTTCTTGGGGTCCATGGCAGGATCAATATTGTGACGCATGCGAATGGTGAAGCCTGGCTCAACTTCATATTGAACGTAAGGAGCTTTCTTCTCTCCTTCTTGGCTACTGCCACTTTGAGACCCTCCTGATTGGCTACCACTTTGGGACACTTCTGCTTGGCTACCACTTTGGGGCACTCCTCCTTGACCACCACTTTGGGGCACTCGGAACGATGTCGCAGCCACAGGGAAGCTCATTGAGTTAGTGTTGTAATTAAGTTTAGTGAAGACTTGCTAACCCTTGTTCTAGTTATGAGACTTCTACTATCGAGCGTTACTTATATAGTGACGAGGAATACTAGTTAAATACCATATTTGCCCTACATTTTTATTGTATCTAGATTTTTACTACTTTAAAAACATAGTTGACCAATGCATTGTTGCCAGACGTTGAAATCTTATCTTTAGCAAAATAAAAATAAACGTATTTTAAATACGTGTCGTTTTAATGTTTCACAAAGAGTGTCGTTTTAAAGTTTAATTTTTTTCACAAAGACTGTCGTTTTGTGTTTTGTGTTTCCAATGCAGTTTTAAGAGTTAATTTTTTTATCCCTATTATTTCATCTTATTAATTAGAGAAACGTTATTATGTAGTGGATTAATTAATGGTAAACTTGTTTATTTTTCTTAATTTGTGTGAAAATGCTAGAATGACACTTTTCGTGTAATAGATGAAGTATTTCAGTTTACATCCAATGTGTAGACCGCCGTATAATCGGAATGGAGGGGTTCCATGGTGGTTGGCCGATGCGATTATGTAACTATGCGGCTATTAAATTGGTGAAATTATCCCTAAACAACTTTTTTTGTGGATTAGGTAGATTATGATACATATTTTTTTAATATCTACCACCAAATTTTTAAATTTCTGAAAAATTTACCACAAAAGAAGTCTAGAAATGATTTTTAAACACGCAGATTTAAAACTCATGTTTTATAAACTTTCTTGTGCTCTATAAAACTCTGTACGCTTATGAAATAATTTTAATACTAAAGAAAATGAATATATAAGGAATAGCCGAAGAGGTAACGTGGTTAATATAGAAAAATCGTCAAGTAGTTTTCACCGAAATTTTCATTCTACATACTCTCGGAAGTTAAAAAAAAAGAGCACACTTGTTGTTGGATGGTTGAATCATCCAATTTCAGAGAACCTTCTGGGCTGACTTAGAAAGCCTATACGATGATGATGATGATAATGCCCATGTGACACAATACAATGCCCAAGAAAGCCCTTTTGTTTATTTTAAATAGTTGCCAAGTAACTTCACTACAAACATTATTTAAACAAATTTTTTTGGAGTATTACACTGAAGTTTCATATGTATAGAATATATACATATATTTCAACGACCCAAGAGTCATTGGCACTTTATGTCTTTCAAAATTATAGAATATATGATATCTTACAAAGCTTTCTATCCACACCTCATTGCCACAAAGCTTCTCATTTCATTAAAACTTCTCTCACACACTTTTCCCCTCTTTATAAAAATAGCGCCAAACCTCTCTCTGTTTCCATCACACACAAAAAAAAACAGAATTAACTACCAAACTTCTTTCTTCTTTCTCAATATCTTCCTTTGTTTTTGTTTCTTAGTAGGGGGTGCAAAGATGTTGAACATAGCATTTGAACTGATCGGAGACGCCACTTCGAATTCGCTTCTCATGTTCTGTTTCTGCAACCTCATTATTGTCATCATCTTCACCGGATCATCAAAACCTGGTTCCATGGATTCACAAGAAGATTCCTCGTTTGATAACCCTGTGAGCTACGATACTTGCTACAATGTTTCCGATGATCATGATGATGAAGTGATGACTATATCTGCTGTTGTTCCATCTGCACAAGATGAGCTGTTGATTGATGACTTTAGTTCTGACGAAGAAGAGGAGGAGGACAGAGAAAGCATCCATTGCTATGCTGCTGAATCTGATAATGAGGATGAGGATGATGAGGATGATGAGAACAAAGAGGCCGAGGTTGAAGAGGAGGAAGGAGACGATGATCTGAGAACGAGAGTAGAAGAGTTTATAGCAAAAATTAATAATGAGTGGAGGCACGAGAAGCTTAGGGCTTTGAATTTAGTGTATTAATTACTGGATTCATTCAGCCGTTTGCAATGAGAATGATTTTGTAATGAATATTTTTCTTACACATCATCATAATCACGCAGTACTAGTTAGTATTGGAAAATAAAGGATTGGCTCTCTTGCCTTAATTAATTTTGTTTTTAAAGAAAACTAGGGCTGTCAGCCCGTGCGTTACCGCACGGGGAAATAAAAACTTAAAATAATTAACATTGTTAAATAACTTTTTCGAGTGGAAAATTGATTATAATTTTCTAATTGTATATTTTTTTATTTAATTTACAAATTTATTTTCTTTACCTTTTCTATATTATGATATATTAGATTTGTGAGACTGAGAAAACTTTCTTACAATTTTATCTTTATCCTTCAAATGATATTTTTCTAATGGTATCGCTGCATTTTAATACTGATGATCCTATAAAGTCAAAAGAATTCAATATTTATGAATGACCATTTTTTACTGTTAACGTGCCCCCCCCCTTTTGCTTTATTTAAAAAACAAAGCTGTCAACGCAATTATGAAATGAACTTCTAGCTAATTCTCTTAAAAGCATATCAAAGATTCATGCCTTTTCCTTTTACAAAATCTAAGAAATTTTTTGGATACAAAGCTCAACTATTTCTAGCATAATGCATGTTTCAATCACCAACGAAACATTAGTCTTATTAAACTAATGAGACAACTCTACAGATTCAACCAAATTCAACATAACATTATAGGAACATAAGCAATACCTAAAGAAACATCAATGAGAAAGAATATGCTTCAATTTAAGAAAAAAAAGTTTTACAATGACAAATTATTGTCAATTAGATTTAAAAGAACATATATTTGGTGTTTTGGTGAGGCATCTACATATGACACAACTTTTCATTGGACAAAGATCAACATGAAGCAACTTCTTATTCTTGTATGCTTATGTTATATCAATCTTATGCTTTTATCAAAATATGAGCTATAAATTTAAGAGTGATCTTGCTTCAAATTACATTTCACAAATCACATTATATATTATAATCATATCCAATTGTATCTACAGATAGAATTCAACTATAAATACCAACGAATATTGTTGTATCAAAACACCAACCTATGATTAATAATAATAAATAAATAAATAAAACACAACAATTTGAAACAATGATTTGTAACTGATTCTTGTAGAAATTT
>NW_006238918.1:2217520-2280473 GCF_000375325.1 Capsella rubella
GAAATATAATTAAACAATAAAAATTTAGTGAAGTCACTAATCAAACAATAAAAAAGGGAGTAGAAATTATAAGTTTAAAGGCTTATCAAAATATAAAATAAAATGAGGAAGATGAAACAAAACAAACCAGATGATGTTTGAGTGTAAATCTATGGCCATGTTACTACATTTTATATGAGTTTTATACTTTTTGGAAGTTAAATTAATCAATTAATAATTTTGTTGCAAATACATAAATCGATTCAGTGACAAGAAGAGAACAATGTTAACAAGATATATGAAAGGTATTCACATAAAGCAAATTTCAAATCATTATTCTATTGAAATTTACAAAAAAGTAATAAGTAGGCTGATAGTCAAAATTAATTACCTAGATCAATACATTGAAGATATGATCAATGCATATATAAGATGGAAAACGACACCAAACAGAGGTTGAATAAGGAAATCAATAAATAAATCAGTCATATTTAAACGAAGATCGTTAATCAATGAAGACTAATAAATCGAAAAAAGAATATTCAGATTTTTTTAAATCTCGGAGGTGTAAAACAATACTTAGAGAAACAAAATTTATTTTCAAGATCCACAGAAATCTATATATACAAACAAAGAGGTGTGAAAAAATAACAGGTGCAAAAATTTTAAGCTAGGGTACGACGAATAAACACAATTGTTAGATATAAAACTTTGCAACTTTTGGGATCATTAACAAATATAACCAGTTTAAAGGCTTATCAAAATATAAAATAAAATGAGGAAGATGAAACAAAACAAACCAGATGATGTTTGAGTGTAAATCTATGGCCATGTTACTACATTTTATATGAGTTTTATACTTTTTTTGAAGTTAAATTAATCAATTAATAATTTTGTTGCAAATACATAAATCGATTCAGTGACAAGAAGAGAACAATGTTAACAAGATATATGAAAGGTATTCACATAAAGCAAATTTCAAATCATTATTCTATTGAAATTTACAAAAAAGTAATAAGTAGGCTGATAGTCAAAATTAATTACCTAGATCAATACATTGAAGATATGATCAATGCATATATAAGATGGAAAACGACACCAAACAGAGGTTGAATAAGGAAATCAATAAATAAATCAGTCATATTTAAACGAAGATCGTTAATCAATGAAGACTAATAAATCGAAAAAAGAATATTCAGATTTTTTAAATCTCGGAGGTGTGAAACAATACTTAGAGAAACAAAATTTATTTTCAAGATCCACAGAAATCTATATATACAAACAAAGAGGTGTGAAAAAATAACAGGTGCAAAAATTTTAAGCTAGGGTACGACGAATAAACACAATTGTTGGATATAAAACTTTGCAACTTTTGGGATCATTAACAAATATAACCAGTTAGATGACATAACGGGAACAATCTCATCCATTAGATTAAAACGATGATCTCAACAATCATATAAAGTGGGTTTGAGAATTCACGAAAAGGTAATAACAATTAATACATTTAGATAATAATGGCTAAGCAAATTTAAAGTCAAATAGGATTGGAAAAACAAAATTTGAAGAAACAATTGTTTCAGGAAAATAAATTTGTAATTTGTAAATAAAATAAAACAAAACAATCAAGCTGTAGAATATTTATATATGGAATGAAAGAGTGTGATTGTGAAACATTGCATAGATTAAATTACAGGGGTATTTTTATTAAAATACACATCTTTTTAAAAAGACATAATTAAAAGACACATCCTGACACATTTTTTGCTTTTATATATACTAAGATTAAACAATAACCTTTAGATCAAATAAAAAACAATCTGAACCGTTAGATTCAAAAGATGACATCAGCAGTAAACAAAAAGTGGGTTTGCTATTATATATAGATAATGCTTACTTAAAAACCAATCTTTCTTATGAAAACATACTAATATAGCTACTAGTTGTTACTTTAGTTAAAATTACTGTATATTATATAGCCAACACCAACAACATGGCGTTGTTTTCTGCAACTAAACACCGTCGTTTTGTAACGGCGCCATCTAAATTTGCTCCTAGACGGAGAGAGAGAGAGAGAACAAAATCACGAATTGGTGTTTTATGATTTCTGAATGATTGAAAAGCTCCATCTCCTGAATCCGCAGATGTTCTTCCCCGAGACAATGGGTCCGGAGACAACGGATATATTTGCACAAGACTTCTCCGTTGAGGAGTTCGACATCGATTTCGAATTCGACGCTCCTCGATTCTACGACTTCTCCAAACCAGAACACCATTCAGAAACAGAGGAAACAAAGCTCTGGTTTGAATCAGCTGGAAACTATCCTCCTTCACGTACGATCTTTTTTTTATATACATATTGTGCATGAAGATAAAACAAGACTTTGTTTCCTGATCATGTTTACGTCTTTTTTGTCTCAGCGTTTAGTTTAACTTTGAGCTCGAGATATGAAGATATCCCCAAACCGATCTCAGATAAATACAACGGTATTACATGTTTCAATTTCTTTGTCTTTGGTTTGTTTTCTTACAACTCAAGGTTTATTATGGTTTTTAGGGTTCATATATTACAACGGAGCTTCGAAAGATGTCCCCGAGGCGACGCACAAGTCTAAAACCAAACCTATTCTACGAAATAACTCTACTTTGACAAGACCCACTGCTTCTTTGTTGGCAAGACAGAACAAACCTCTCGACATTTACTCTGTTCGGCTTCTCACTAGGTATATAACATTAGTCCTCTTCATCAGCCTTTTTTTTAAAAAAAATCTTAGCTTGAACTGATTTGATGTTACGTAGATGTCAGAGATCATTAGGAAAGGTGGATGACAAGTTCTCTTCTCTCTTATACTCTATGCCTCAAACTCAAAATAACAAAAGGCAAAAACTTGAAACTGGCTTCTTGCCCAAGGTGCTCTCATACATTATCTAAGTACTCAATACTCTCAACTCATTTTGTTTTGGAACTAATGTTATTGTTGATTTGTCAAGTAGATCTCACGGCTGGACCAAACTCCTTTTGTACATAAGATACCAAAGAAGGTAATGCACGTTGAGATTACACATTCATTGTATCATCATCTTTGTGTATCTATATTTGTATTTTTTGTGTTGACAGGGGTCCAAAGTCACTGTTCCAAAGGAACCTAACCTCAAGACTGCTCAAAGGGCTACAAGACCCCGGTAAGGACTTTTAATATGTTGTGGTTCCTTTAATGGCATGTTTACTACATCTCTGATATGAATCTCTTTCAGGTTTAAGGCTAAGTCAGCACCCAAGCAGATCACAACATTCAGCAAAACAGTGCGTGTGTGCCTACTTTTTTTGTGTTTCTTTCACTGTCACCAACTCAGAAGCATGTAACAGACACAAATCTTTGCTTGCAGGTTCAAGAAACGTCTTCACCATCTTTGCCTAAAAAAAATACGCCTCACCCCCAAGATTTACAGGTCAAGATCTTCTAAAGGACAATTTAAAACGCTTTATCATTACATAATTCTACCAGCACTTTTCATTCTTTCTTTTGTTTTAGGCATGTCATCCAAGGACAACTCTTAGAGCGAGAGAACGCTCTTCGAGTAGTGTAAGTCTCATTTGTGCTGTTTGTGGATTCTCATTCTCTCCAACTCTAAAGTGATGCTTCTCATTGCAGGCAAAAAATGTACCTACCGATGATGATATAGACTCCTCAACGTTAGTCCATAAGCCTTCTATAAATCCCATTTATAATGTCCTTCTTTTCTTGCATTGACTCGAACATAAATCAAGACTTGTCAAAATGTTCTTTCACGTCTTGTGCAGTTCAAAGTCCGTTAGTTCCAGGAAGGGTACGCGAGTCAAGGAATCTCACAGGTCAAAAACAAATTGTCAACATTATGAATCTAAGATTTGCCCTCTAGACTCAAAGGTGATGCAGGTTTCGTCCTTCCACTATAACTAGAATCAATGAAAGGTCATTAATGAACATTAAAACAAAGAAAACTCACAAATATCATCTTTTCTTCGATAGACATCAAGCAAATTCGGTGAAGCAGTCGACATCAAACAAGAAAACAATTTACTGAGGGTAAGTCACTTGAAATTTATACTGCAGACTACAGTTAGGTTCTTGAAACTTTTACAATGTGCTCATCGATCATGTGATATCTCTAGATCACCGAAGGTACAAAAGACACAAATTTTCGATATGAACCCTTTATTGAATCTCTCAGCAAAGTAAGCGTTCATCATCTCTAAGTTTGCATACAAATTGTTGTATTTTTTGTTACCAATTTTAAGAATGTTTTCATTCACTGCAGCTACGTCTCACTTCAGATACTGATTCAGTCGCGGTACTTTTAGATTAGTTGCTTCTCTTACACTCTTGTATCTCACCTACATAGAGATTTTTCAAGACATATATCGTCCTTGTACAAATTAGACATTGCTATGAAGGAATCTGAGAGCTTCAAAGGGAAAAAGATTCTCCATGTTAACAGGTATAGAAATTAGAAACCTGATGTTTTTATCTAATCAAATATTGCATTTCCTAGAGTATTTGGACTATCTCCAACAGTTACATTCTAACAGGAGCTTGAACTTGTGTTGCAGGATTCACAAACAAGTACCTACTCTCTTCAAGATTCAAATTTTTCTTAATTAGTCGTAGACGTGTCATGTATCCTCAACGTTTGTGTTTAGTGACTTTCGCTTGCCATGTAAAAATGTACAAAGAACATATAACAGTGTGAAAGAAGTACGCATTGATGGATGTGAGCATTAAAGAAGAGATTGAAAGTTTTTTAACGATCTCGTGAAGATGTCCCTTGGAAAAACCATTAACTTCACCTACTCTTTCACCTATCCCATGTTCTTATCTTTAATGCCTTGAGTTTACTCCCTTTACCAAAATACCCCTGATACTAGCCCAAAATCACATAAAAACAAACCGGCCCCTCTGATCTTTTCTTGCCATACAAGAAAACGAAACAGAAAAAGCTAAACAGAGGAAACCCTACGAGTTATTTTCTTATAAGCTACTTTTGGAGATGTCTTCACGGAACTGAACAAACCACTGTGGGGTTGCTGTATCTGAAGAGTGGCTCTCACGCCTTTCTTCCGCTTCTGGCAGTTTCGCAGGCGACTGTAACTTTTTTGGAGGTGGAGACGGGAGAAGAGAGAGAAGAACCCGAGAGACTTCCTGCATTGTGGGTCTCTCCAAAGGATTTCGCTTGGTGCACAAGAGAGCTAGCTGAAATGTCTTCTTGATGTGCCCTGAGTCCACACAAGTCACTGACACCTCCGCATCAACAGCTTCCATCACTGTGTTATCATCCGCCTTCGAAAGAATCTGCAACACAAGCTAAATGATATCACGTTGTTTCCAAGAATAAACTTGTAAACACTACAGTTAAATTCATACCATCTGATGCAAGTTGGCCTCGTTATCCACAGCCTTCTTCCCGGTCAGAAGCTCAAGAAGAACAATACCGAAGCTGTAGATATCAGACTTCTCGTTTAGACGCGAAGTTCGAGCATACTCTGGGTCAATATAGCCAATGGTTCCAAGAACATAGGTTGAAGCATAAGTTTTGGTGGCTGGTATGCTCTTGGCAATCCCAAAATCTGACAAACGCGCTTCAAAATTCCCATCAAGGAGTATGTTTGATGACTTGATATCCCGATGAATTATTCTAGGAGTGCAGTCATGGTGAAGATAAGCAAGTCCTTGCGCAGCTCCAACTGCAATCTTCAGCCTTGTTTCCCAGTCAAGCTTCACTTTCTTCCCAGGCCCTGCTTCATACAATCACTACTTTACATTCCAAACTAGAAAACAGGTTTGAAAAATTACGTAAATAAAGAGAAGATTTTCAAACCATGAAGAAGGTCCCAAAGAGAGCCATTTTCCATGTAGTCATAGAAGAGGAGGTTGCCAAAGGGAGACAAGGCATATCCGTGCAAGCTCACTATGTTTCTGTGTCTGATGCTCCCAATGGTCTCCAGCTCTGTCTCAAACTCGCGGAAGTTGTTGGGATACTGGTTGTAGATTCGCTTAATGGCAATAGGTCGGGAACTTTTGGAGGTGCACTTGTAAACCGTGCTAGAGGCGCCGTATCCAATTATGTATTTCTCACTGAGGTTTTCTGTAACTCTCATGATATCATCAAACGTGTGAATAGCCATGTCCATGTGAAGAATCACCAGCTTCGTTGACCCTGAAGATTCCATACAAGACATATCATAATGCTGCTGTGAATTCTAAATAACAAAAGAAAAAAAGAGAAACTATGAAACCAATACCTTCAGGTTGTTTCGAAGTGCTTTTCAAAACTGGTTTTTTCTGCTTTGACTTATAAATCGCAATGAATATCATGCATATGAGAGTAATGAAACCGAGTACCATACAAATCACAGCAGCTCTGGTGAATACTGTCAAGCAAGAAAAGATCCAATGAAATTTATTAGAGAAATGTCAGTAAAAGACAATGCAACAGAATAAAAGCTGATTGATACCTTGTGACTTGGGCAAAGATGGGCCGCAGATTGATCCAACCCAGTCCCCACAGAGAAATGGATTTCCAAAGAAGCTAATAAATAAGAAAAGGTAGATTTAGTATACGTGTTATATGACAGATTAAGAGAAGTGAAAATATTACACCGCTGATACCTGGCCGGGGCAAAACGCGAAAAGTTCTTCATAGGTGGAATTATTCCAGATAGGTTGTTGAAGGAAATGTTCCTAAGATGGAAATAGAAAGAGCAGGGAAGATATTTGAATTCAGAAACGATCATTTCACTATCTGAGAGCACACATCTTGTTGTAACACACATCTTGTTGTAACAAAAGAAAACGTACAGATTAGCAAGACTGAAGCAATTTGTTAGCTGATCCGGAATTCTCCCATGAATCTTGTTGTTGTTCAATATCCTGTACTTAGAAGCAAATAAAAGTTATTTCTCTTTATGATACGGTAAATTACTGAGGAGAAGGGATGCTGTTTACTTACAGAGAGTTTATGTCCTGCAACTGGCCAAGTTCAGTTGGAATAACACCGGCAAGAAAATTGAATGATACATCACTGAGAAGGAATGAGAAAAGTTTGTAAGTAGAGAGATTTTATCATAAAGGAGAAAACTAGAGCATATGACAATATTTACATGATCTGAATGCTTCGGAGGTTTCCAAACTGTGCAGGTAGTGTCCCGTTGAAATGATTTCTACTCAAGTTTCTAAAAATTAAAGCAAATCTCAAGTCAATAAACCTGTAAGAGTTACTGCAAAAGCAATGAGCATTAGGGGTTGACGACAACATACAAGATGAGAAGATGCTCAAGATCACCAAGTGTTAATGGTATTGGCCCTGAGAAATTGTTGCCTGACAGATCCCTGAAACCAAAGTTTGTATGAGTTGATCCACATATATTGGTATCAGTGAACAGCAATGTAATGCAGCAATAAATAACATACAATGTATCAAGATTGATAATATGACCCAGCTCAGCAGGTATTTTTCCCTTGAAACTGTTTGATGAAAGATTCCTGAAATTTAAAGAACAAAATTAATATTGACAGACTTATATAGTCCATAGAATTATATTTGATTATGCACTCTTTGAAACTTACAGAGAAGTCAAACTTCCAAGATTCCGAAATTCAAGTGGTATAGATCCACTCAGGGAGTTCCCATGCACATTGCTAAAGACAAGAAAGCATAATAAGATAAGTTTTCAGGGAGAGAATCAATAAAAGATAAAAAGAGGGAAACATAATTATGAAGGGTTATCTTACAATTGATTCAAGGCTGCACAGGAACTAATGTTAGATGGAATTGGCCCTACAAGATGGTTGTTTGCAAGATTCCTGCACCGTAAAGTTACATCAATATGCTTATTAAATACAATAGGATGAAAAATAATTAAGCATACTCAAGAGGATAGAACTCACAGTTCGAACAATTGTTCCAGCTTCCCAAGCTCAGGCGGGATGGTTCCCACTAGTTCATTATCATTTAGTTGCCTACGAAATAGTAAACCCTCAAAAGTCAGAATAAGCTTTGAGAAGAATAAATATCCATGTTTACAATTAATCTTACAAATAACTAAGTCGTGACATATTGCCAAGCTCAGGTGGTATGGGTCCAGTGAGCTTATTGCCATGGAGATACCTATTTTCAAGCAAACAAAAACTTATCTGTAATCGTGACTATTAAAACATAATCATGACACATAGTGAGGAAAACGTATCTGACTCACAGTTTTCCGGTAAATGAGAGATTCCCAAGTATTGGTGGGATAGGCCCAGTTAATTCATTGTCACTCAAATCCCTGAGCATAGGATAAGTTTTTTCACTTAGTCAGAAGATCAAGAAAAGGATTTAAAGAGCAAGCATTTGGATATGAAGAAGACATACAAAACAGCTAGAGCCTGCATCAGACCAATGACTTCAGGAATTGTACCGGTTAACCTGTTTCCTTGAAGTGACCTGCGAGTGAAACCAACAGCAATTTACTAAATGAACTAGTTTAAAAAACCATACAAGACGTTTAAGTGTGTTAAAATTACTTACAGAGTAGCTACTTGGAGGAAACCAATATTATAGGGTATGACACCAGTGATCTGATTATAAGATACATCCCTGCGAATGCAAATGACAAATAATTACACATACATCTCCAAGTTATGTGCTGTATAGTTCATTACTTAAGGTGAAGACGCATACAGGATCTCGAAGCTTGT
Source organism: Capsella rubella (assembly GCF_000375325.1). Classification (NCBI taxonomy): domain Eukaryota; kingdom Viridiplantae; phylum Streptophyta; class Magnoliopsida; order Brassicales; family Brassicaceae; genus Capsella; species Capsella rubella. Next base: position 2,226,217 of record NW_006238918.1, read on the forward strand.
GCAATTGCCAATGCTCTCCGGGATAGTTCCAGTAAGGTTGTTGCCTCTCACGTCACTAACAACAGTAAACATTCACTTATAACTTGCTAGAAATCCAAGGTAAGAAGGCGCAATTGTGAGCTGAACCGGATTCACTTACAAGTACCAAAGACCCGTCAGCTGACACATATCAGGAGACAATGTCCCAGTTAACATATTCCCACGTAAACCGCTGCAAATTGAATACACAACAATCAGAAAAATAAATCTCTAGGATACCTTAACAACTTAAGGACAAGTAGAAGAACTACTTACAGATACTGTAAAACTTCATTCCAGTAGAGTAGCCTTGGTATCTCACCAGTTAGCTGGTTTCTTGCAAGGTCACTGCAGAACAAAGGAAAGAAACTATTATTCAATGAAAATGATCACTTTGTTTTCAGTAACCTGATTCATATTTAGAATGGCACTGGAAACTAACAGGGTCTTAAGGTTTGGAATCTGAGTTAATGTTGCTGGTATTGGGCCTGTGAGCTGATTATTCTTTAGGTTCCTGCATTAGCAAGAGAATGAAACAGTAAGGAGATATTATCCTGAACAGGCAAAGATAACACACAAATGCGAAAGAAAGAAGACGTACAGAAACTCAAGCAGTTTGAGTTTAGAGATTGAAAACGGAATGTCTCCAAACAATAAGTTGGTGGAGAAATCCCTGAAACAAGAAATGTTTTTAGGACAATGGAGATACATTAAGTTCTCATTAACATGAAAATTCAAACATTCACAAAACCTACACATAAGCAAGAGAAGCACAGTTTCCGATCTCATCTGGAATTTGACCACCCAATTTATTCCCTTGCAAGTCTCTGCCAAAAGCATAGCCAAGACAACAGCTTGGTTAGGATTCAAAACCATAGTTCTTCTCAAAACAAATACAAATGTAAAGAGAAAAGAGAAGACAAACATTGACTGCAGATTCCTCAAATCTCCAAGAGCTGGTGATATCTCCCCACCAAGATTCAGATTTGACAGATTACTTCCAACAAGAAAAACAAAATGTCAAATAAGAAAAGTCTGTATCAAAAAAAAAGAAGGAGAAGAAAAAGAAAGAGATGAAAAGATCCTTACAGAGAGACAACGGAGAGGCTAACGTTATCGCAGAAGACACCTCTCCAAGAACAAAAGTCATTGTTGTGAACATCATCCCAATCAAGAAGCATATTGGCCACGTTGCTGAATGAGGCTTTTATCGCCATCAACGCTTTTCCTGTGCAAAATCAAAAACACTTATTAAAATTAATAAACAAATCAGAAAGGATTATTTAATCATTTGATAGTGATGATAGTCAAATGCTTAAATATGAAGCCACATGCCAAAACTAAAACTCCACTTGATTTGTAGAGTAAACTTCACTGTGGAGTGAGTTAGAGCACAATCAGCACATAATAGACGTATTGGGTAGAATCATAAAAAAAAAAAGTTTTCGTCTTTTTGGCTTTCTCGGAAACAGTCAGTGTTTGTAGATACATATTAACAGATATGATGTTTTCAGAATCAAAGGAAATGTTGCAAATTTATAAAAGATAATCTCTTCAGAATCAAACAGACGCATTTTAAAGATTTCAGAAAGCACCATTAAACCCTAATTTCTGGGAAACCCCAGTCAAACTTAGAGAAGCTCTCTCGTGGCTTGTTCGCCAGAGACAAAAATAAGCTAGCTTTTAAAACTTAATCATAAAACTCAAACGGAAACAAAAAAAACACAAACAAAAGAAACTACGAAAGAGTTAGAACCTTGGTTGTTCATTGGAGAAACAACACCGAGAAGCATGAAAACAACCATCCCCAAACGAAAACCCAAACCTTTCATCTTCTCTATCCTTATCATAGTCTTCGTCTTCTTCCTCAAGTCTCAAAAAAAAACAAAAACAGAAGAAACAAACCCAGATTCCTTTTTCTGTTAAAGAAGGGTTTTTTTCTTTTTAAGGTAAAAGCCAGATCCTTTGAAGCTTCTAGCAAGAATCAAAAATCAAAACAAGCAAAAAGGGTACAGAGTCGTTTTGCCATTGTTGGGAGAGAACAAAGAAAAGAGAGAGAGGGGACCGACACAGGCGATTAGCGTGAACTGGAAGGAAAACAGAGCTGAGATGTTTAAAGAAGAGAGAGAAGAAGAAGAAGAAGTAGAGAGGACAGGCTACATTACTCTAGAGGATGAGCTCCGACGCCATGAAAGAGAAACTTTCGTACTCCTATTAGACAACGACAAAATAATGTCAGAACAATATACATACACTTATATATATATTTATGTATCACTTCATAGTTTACTACTAAACACTGCTAAAAACATCTCCGATCATGTTTATGAGACAGTTGATCGAAATGATTTTTGATTTGTTTTTTAGTACATTAACGACGTTAAGGGTATTAAACGGAGAGTTTTTTACTTGTCCGTATGATTTGACGGCGACGGTTGTAAAAGCAAATAAAAACGCCGTTTTCCAATGCAAAGGTAAAAAAAAAATAGAGAAAAGAAGAACGTCTTTTAAGAGTCCGGGTGAAAAGACATTCCTTTGTTTGGGAAAAACCCGTTTTACTCGCGCGTGCTTCAGTTTTAAAATTGGATCCAACGGTGAAGAGATCATGTACCGAGACATGTTATCGTGGAGTGCGATGTAGAGAACTAAACCATGCTCTTCCTTGTGATAAACTGATAATTAGTTAATGCTTTGATAGTGATTGGTTGAAAGGGAGCTGACACCGGTTTGACCGGTTTGGTTCAGTTGCTGTAAATTTAGATGAGTTTACATTTCAATTTTTCGTAGTTAATTTGATTAATTTGGGGTTGAATAATAAAAAAAAAGTTGGTAGAAATGTAGAGTGTAATAAATAAATAAAAAAGGTAAAAATAAATGAGCAGTAAATATTTACTGTGGATTGAAAGAGCAGAGATCGTGTCTAAAGCTATCATAGGATAGGCTCCGTATAAAGCTGTTACTCTTTTCTCTATCGAAGCTATATATATATATATATATCTCGTCATTTTATTTTATTTTATCGGTTTTTAAATGTATTTCCTTTCGAGTCTTTTACATCGGGTTTGAAGTCTTCTTATTCAAAGTATTTCTTTTACTTTTAGGTTTATTGGGTTTACAATTTAGAAGACGATGAATACTAATACCAATCTTATCATCGTAAAATAAACATTACTAGTATTTGAGATTTTGTTTAGAAGGGTAACAACACAACAACACTGTGATTGATCTTGTTCATGATCACATTGAAGCAAAAGAAAGTTTTGTAGAATAGACGAATGAGGTTCAAGAGTGTCAGACCGTAGGACCCAAAAGATATCCAAGATGGAAAGTATTGGTCAAACCCCAACCGTCCGATTGAACCGATGGTGTTTAGTTCTCTTCTCTCGGTGGGTTGCCCTAATGGCTTGCTTTTTGGCTGCTTCCTTTGCTTCCAAATCTCACCTCTTCTTTTCTTTTTCCGACATCAAATTACAAATTTTTAAATATGAATTTTATATGGTAACGTATACAATCGAAAGAAGAAAAAAAGTTCTATCGAGTTACGTTTGGTCCTCTTAGCTTAAAATGGACCGACCGTATCTTCGTCCTTGCTGGTTTCGATCTTGATTCTTCTGTGTTGTACTACCTATATATATATTACTCTGGTCATACTTTTTGATTTATGTGTGTATACCATCAAGGAATACCAAAATATATCGTTAATCTTTTTGATATATAATTAAGGACTAATTTATACAGTATATCACTTGGTCACTAAGCCCTAATCATAATTTTAAACCATATTTGGTCTCCTCATAATCGACTCATCAAGTCTGTTTTGAAGCCATGGCGAAATATATATATTATATGCCGGTTTAGACTGAGTATTTTAACATTACACTGATGAAACTAATCAACTCAACCTTTTGTAGTTTCGGACCACAAAATAAAGGCGTGCACATGCGAACCTCATAGATATGGAACCATGACTAGCTAGATCTCTGTATATATTACTCAATAGATTTCATAAAGGGAGATGGTGCTCTTACATAAACCACAAGACTTATCTTGTGGAGGCTTAGCTATATAAGCAACTCTAGGCTTTTAGACTCGAACGTTGCATTGCTCTAAAATGTAAGAAGACCACTCTGCACGCATTCTACAGTAGTCTATACTAGTCCAGTCAACTATTATGCTCACTCTAAAATGTTAATTTATTTACATTGTTGTTGCGTCGTAACAATAAATGAGGTGCGGCGTTAGTTGTAGACTTGTAGTGGTCTGGTTGGTATGGTTTACTGTTGATAATCATGAGTTCTTGACTCCTACCTAGTGAATTATTGTATATGTGAGAAGTTTGTAATGATCAAATTATTGAATAAACTTTTTTGTAAGAGCTAAGGAAATAAGTTCACCATACGTTTTGCAACCAATTCACTAATATCGAAGGACCAATACAGGCGTGGCGAGCAAAGTCATTTTATCTTAACTGATACACACCCCTTTACTTATATTACAAAAACGAATGTGATGAAAAACAAAAAAAAACAAAAAAAAAACAAAAAAACGAATGTGATTATAAATTTGAGATCAACATGACCATTCCATCTTAGCTTATAATATTCTTGATCTCTCCTCTCACTTCTCTAACGTTATAAACACTTCCACAACCAATTCACTAAAATTACTTACTTAACAACTGACAACTCGAATCATCAAGAACACATATCATGCTGCCAATAACGTTAAAAATAAGGAATTGTGATGATGTTTGTCTTTTGTTTAGCATCCCGAATTTTATCTTTTTCTTTTTTTTTAGCGTGAAACATTCATTTAAAAATTTTAACCAAACGTAATTATAGGCGAATTTGCTACCTGTAAAGTTAAGGCGAAGGAGTTGTCAATTTGTTGTATGCAAATCCCACATAAGACCCAATTATAGGCCCAATAGTAACCAACAAAAAAAAAAAAAGTAACCAACAAAAGTGTATAAAAAGAAAAGCCTACAAACAGCTCTAGACGACTCCGTTTGAAAAGTTAAGGGGTACTTTTGTCTATTCCAAAACTCATCTTCCTCTTTGCATGTATTCCGTATTTTGAAAACAAAAACACAAATTTTACAATTTTATATCTGATGTAAAAATATTTATATTAACTTTTCGAGTATTTCTATCTTTAAATGCCAATCTAAATCATTAAACAGATCACAGTATTCATTTCCTATAGTTTTATTTATGAATTTGCAAAAATGTACTTTTCATACAAACCATGAACTTTTGTTTTTGTCAACACCATAAATAAATTTATTTTGAAATAAATTCTTACTAGGAAAAAAAACATAAAAATTGTTTTAAAAATAAAAGATAAATAAAGAACTCAATGATGTCAACAACAGCAACAAAAAAAAACTCAAATTCTTTATTGTTTTCCATTAAAAAAATTTTTTTTTTTTTTTGTCCATTGAAAATATATTTGTGCATCTCAGTGGATTGTTAATATATATATTGTGCCAAGTGTTAAGTGTCCATGTGAAATTTAGTCACAGCTGAACACGACCAGCATCAGGCATTTATATAAACCTTTCTCTACCTTCTCTTGACTACACACAATCATATCTTCACTGACCCAAAATGACGTTCTCTTCTCTCTCTGCTTCATTTCTCTTCTTTGCCTTCATCTTTGTCACGCATGCATTCGACCTCAGCATCATCCAGGTTCTTCTTGCTTTCTATAAGTTTATGGTTAACAATAAACAACCAGAACCGGGTTTGTCACTAACTGAATATAAATATTTTCTGTGAAGATGCAACAAGGAACATGTCCTTACACGGTGGTTGTCATGACTAGCTGCCTTTCTCCGGAGACGACAAGGGATCAGATCAGTATCGTTTTTGGCGATGCCGACGGTAACAAGGTTAATAATGTTACTAGATTTCTCTGGTAGACAAACAACGTTTTATTGGTTCGGTTTAGACTTTTTTTTTTTTTTTTAAATCTTTTTGCTTCAATTGATCTAGTGGATGAAAGATCACGGTTTAACTTGAAAGTTAATGGTAAGAATATCCGAGACTCCTAAAGATTCACCTTAGGCTTCAGCCTCAAATTTCATGGTTATATATTATAGTTATATATGATTAACTTCTTAATTTGCATGTGTGTTGTATGCAGTGATTTTGATAAGAATACTAAATATCAAACATTATGTTAGGTTTATGCACCGAGATTAGGCGGTTCGGTAAAAGGATCAGGGGGTTTGGGCAAGTGTTCAACGAACACATTCCAAGTCAGAGGTCAATGTCTGAATAACCCTATCTGCTCTCTCTTTATCAACCGGAATGGACCCGACGGTTGGGTCCCGGAGTCCATCGAGATATACGCACAAGGTTCAAAGTCCGTCAAATTCGATTTCAGCAAGAGCGTCCCTAAAAACACTTGGTACGGCCACAACAACTGCAACACCACAGGCCAGCCATCCTCTCCCGGTCTTCCTCCCCCGGAATTTCCGCCGGAGTTTCCACCGGAGACACCTTCCATCCCACCACCTACTCCACCAAGGCCGTCAGCAGCTGCTTATAGGCGTGGAGATGGTGAGAGTGTTTTCCTTGCGTTTGCCATTGCGGCTGCCACTGCGATCGCAGCACTGGTGCGTTAGGGCTACACTAGCATGTGTTTGATTGCGTGAGGCTTTATTTTCCGTCGAGTGTTTTTGTTTGTTTTCGTTTTGCTTCAGCCTCTTCGTCGTTGTAGAAAACATATTTACTTATAAAGTACATGTGTCCAAGTGCATGAGTTGCTATTTAGCTTTTGACTATTGGTACCAACTTTTGATACCATTATCAAGAGATTATCTATCACTTTGCTTTACCAGTGTTTGGATTAAATTTTTTACCAAATCGTATATGATCAATTTTAAAAAATTTATATACGCTAATATCATGAGTATTTTACTCATGATAGCTAATATGTGATCATTTTTATAGCAATCGAGTAAAAGTGTTTCAAGAATGCGTGAATTACTAATATAGATTCTATTGCGACAAACAAGAAAAATGAATTTCAATAACGTAGAAAACAAACCTCGAGGCATTTTTTTTATTTTTTGTTCCTCGAGGCATATTTGATCACTGAAAACATAAACTGACCTTGTAACTCTTTGATTAATACTAGTATTGAAGAGTTGTCGAAAACATGAATGCATGGAATTTGTCTGGTAGTAGTAGGTGGAGTTCATGTGGGAAGTGGCACCCACGTAACCCGATTCATGTCTCATCTTTAGACAAATTTCTTTCTATTAGAACTTTGTGTGTGTTCACGTGTCCTTTGAACTAAATTCGGGATTAAATACGTCTTTTAATAGTTCGGTTTTCACACGGTTGAAATATGAAGTGTCGGATAATTAAAGTTTTATTTTTCAAATAATTACACTTCAAAGTTCACTTGCTAACTGCACCACGCTAGCTAGCTGTACGTACTCATTCAAACTACAAAGAACATACAATTGTTGCTTCGTTAGGATCTTAAAATTAATCCGAACCGAAATGGTGAAAATATATGCTTTACAAATATTGATATTGAGGTAATCAGGTTAGATCTTCTACTTTTATTATTAATCCGAACAATTGAATCGAATCGGACCAATAAATAGAGAAAAGAAAAGTAAACAGATTCCGTTCGATCGCATAGTCCATAAAGCCCAACTAATAAGGCCCATCAATAGACGCAAATGCGTGATCAACCCCCCTTCCATTTTCCATTTTCCATTTTCCACTTTCAAGGTCCATGAAGAAATAGAGTAAACGAGTAATTGTTTTACAACGGTCAAAACTATAATAAGAAAAGAAAAAAAAATTGTTTTTTTAAATCACAACAATCCAAATTGCACGTACAGTATCTATAAAATCCAGTGGATCGATATTCAAGATTTTTGTTTTTTAAAAAGAAATATATATACTTATATATAAGAACCCTTTCCTCGACGTAATCTCTGGCCATTTACAATTTAGTTTTTCGTTGAAGACAAAGACAACGGAAAAGACAAAATCACCCGAGGTATAAACTATAAACAATATGCCATTGTAATATCTTACGTCACCACAACGTTAAATTAAGAAAACATACAATCTTAACATTGTCATATAGGAAAACGACAAACCATATTATCAAATAATATTTGTTAAAAATTACGTATAATGAATTAAATAAATAACATATTACGCTCTGATGAACATGTTTAGCATCTAATGTTTTATTTTAGTTAACACAATTATCTACAGTTAAAAATATTTTTTACGCACCGTCTTCTGTATCAACATGTTAGACCATCCTTATCAATGGGTTCTTAGATAATTCTTAACTTAATATTAGGTAATTTTTTTTTTAAATTTAAAAGTTAAATGATGATTTTTGTTAAGAATGTCTTTTATTTAAGAGGAAAAAATGAGTCTCTTACCTCTTTAATTCTTAAGAGCCAAATTTAAGAATCTATTGTTAATGTTGCTCTTATATATATAACTATCTCCGAACTCAAATGGATTAAAACTATTTGATTGTGATTTGTGACTAAACTAAATGATTATAGATTCACAATGTTGAGATAACATATGCCAGTTATTGTTATTGTATTTGGAACGATTTTTTTTTTATATATATACTTTGAGAGTATGAGAGATGCTTATAATGCTAGTACAATATTTGAATTACTGTTTTACCGTCCTACCACATAAAATACTTATATCTTAATTCATTTTATCACTGGTGTAATTTAAGTTAGTATCTTAGTACATTATTATATAGATATGGAGATAACTGAATACGCCAATATGGAGATTTTATATAGTAAAAAAACTGATGGCCAAGGACTAAAGCACATGAACTGACTTATCTCGATTGAAGCGATTACCATTGTGAGAATCTAAATTTAGAGATGGGCGAAAAAAATACTATGAAAATGATCCAATATATATCATCTGTAATCTGTTTATTACTGTTATGCATTTTAACTGTTTTATTCGGCAGTCGTAAAACAATCTTTAAAACTTTCTCTTCAAAACTGTTTTTGATATTTTAAAATTTTAGAAAATGAAAAGGTTCAACTTTGTTTCGATAACGACCACAAACTGTTTGCATGACGTTAAAATCTGGTAAGCATAATCAACCAAATAAAACAATGATTTTAAAGCTAATTTAGACCACCAAGAGACATCTCTTAATAATTCTCAAACTAAGAGCTTAAGAGTTAGCTAAGTGACCATATTTCGTGAACAAAAATAAATTAAACAAACGGCATGATGATGTATATTCATTCCGTCTTATAACAGTCAGGGATAATGTTTGATTACAATTTATAACAGTTATTGTATAGTTTATCCCTATATTAAATTCATTAACTAGTTCATATAATTTGGAGATTAATATTGAGTTTTTCGTATAATATATCATCTAACCAATTTTTGTACATGAATTATATCAACTAATTGTCTCTGCGTGCGTCAATATGTTCACAATGCATGCTTGGTACATATACAAAATCTTGGAAAATGTGTTTTGGAATGTAGCTTTTTAAGTTTCCAGATTTCGTACCATCTTATTCGAAAGCGTACAAAAACAATATCTTATAGAAAAATATCTCAAATGATATGATACATGATCTAATATATATGTATTCTGACATATATCATTAAAATGTAATATAAGAAAGCGATATTTTCTTCTCCAAAAAATGCATTTTTTCCTTATCTCTACATAGACACAATCAGTTTCGATCATTTTTTCATATTAAGAAAAACTAGTTACAATGTGAATGATTAGATCGTCTCATATAGTTGACCAAACAAGTAAGACAAACTATACAAAGTACATATCATTGTAGTGAATATCTGTAATAAAAGAAAATTAGCATAGCCTAAAAGTATATCCATTTTTATTTAGAATTAATAATAGAAATGAGCAGAAATGTATTGAGCCCCAAAGGTGTATCGTTCTATCTAAGAGGGACCGAGGGAGGTGATTGAAACGATACCTAAGTGTGATCGGAGACCACGGATATTGAAAATCCAACACTGTGATAGTGAAAGAGCAAGAAGCTAAGTTATCCGTTGTTGCATGTTACTTAACACTAGCGGCAGGGGACCATTTCCTTTATTTGCAAGCTTACGAACGAATACATATTTTTTTTTTTTTTTGTTTTGTTTTGTGTGTTTTGTATTATATATTACGATTCAATACTTTTTACAAGCAAATAAAAATATATAAATCATAGAATCCAATCCGAAAGAAGAAAAGACAAGGAGAAGAGAAAACACTAAATAAGAAAGACCTAAAAAAATGGTGTCGTAGAGCTGTGGACAGGGATAAAAAGATGGCTGTCGTGAAGTGTGACGGCAAGAAACGAGACAAAAATTAGGCACGTGAATCACGTGAAGAGGGCCTTCTCATATGAGGAGAAATGAGGAGAAGCAAGGGGATGGCCCATTGGGCCTTTACATATATGTATTGTTTTATCTATTTAACTATTTATTTAGCTGCAATCAAACAAAATTTCACGTTTACGTCGTTTTGTCCTTTCCTTTTGAGTTACAAATAATGTATTAATGGTTTTTGCGAGATTTATTGGTTGTAGATTGTAAATACAAAATCACTACTATGTATTATTTTTATTTTTTTTATCTATAACCCTAAAGATTTATGCGTTATTCACTTATTTGTTTAAAATTGTAAATAGTAAAAGTTCGGTATGTTTTTTGCTGCTGAATTTAAAAGGTTTTAATTTCTTAGTGAACTATAATATCATACTATTCATATTAGGATATGAAATTTTTATACATATTTAATTTAAACTAATTGATATAACGAATAAATGAATTCACGTTTCTTATATATTGACTCACAAATTAGTTCATACAGAAAAATAGAATGAATATATAGAAAAATGCAAAAAAAAAAGGGAAGAACTCGTCATATTTTTCCTAATCAATTTCTCATCATCGTAGATTCTGTTTCGAAAAAAAAAAAAAAAAAAAAAAAGCACGTAGCAGTAGTAGTAGTAGTACATTGTCTTATTACATGGCACAAGTACAACCATCCATGTCTCCAGATAATATTACGTAGAGAACAACACGCACAAAACGTAATCGATGGACAATATAATGGTATTGATTTTTTTACATTGCGGTCAAATCGAGATTTTGTTTCTTTTCTCAGCAATGGAATCTAATATTCGTGTGGAGTGGAGACATAAATGAATAGTGGAATCAGCAAAAGATTAGTATTATTCATACGTATGTATTAATTTAGTAATTTATAAGGTGGGGCAGTTTTTGGATGTATTGTTTTTTCGTCTTTAGCCTTAATACAAAACATCGATTGCAGCTTCTCAGAGTAATGACTCCGCACAATCTTCTGTCTCTCTCCTTTTTATTTTTTTTTTCTTTTTATTTCCCCCAGAATATATTACGTTTCCAAGATCATGATTTCTCACTGTGATTTGTTTAATTAATACTACTATGTTTCGTTCCTAATAAACTTTTGACATATTTACATAATGATTTGTGTACATATTTGCCCAAATTGAAAATGATATAATTAGTGCGTTATGACGATTGACGGATGAGACCTAATGTTTGTTTTTCTTTTTAAGGTTAAAAGAGCTTATGCACTAACTACTAGTACTAAAAAATAAACATAAAAACATTGATTGACTTTCTTCAAAAACTGAACGTTCACAAAATTTAAGAAGACACCTAATAAAATCAAGTTTGAGAAAGAGAGAGTATTGCCAGGTGAAATGAATCAAATGATTTAAAAGATAATATAATTTATAATTTTATTTGAAGTACATTTTTTTAATACGTTTAATTAGTGGTCCTTGTCGAACCTGATATCCACTTGGTCTTGTTGACAACTTTGATATCGACACTTCGGATTTCTTAACTTCGGATTAACCCTTTTATGCCAATCATGAGTTACACATAAATTGAGTTTTAATAGGTCTATTAGTTCAGGTCATGTTTAAATATATATACTTTGACTAAATTAGCTTAGTTTGGACATCAACATAGCCGTTTAACCAATGTATATTGTTGTAAATATTTTTTACTTTAAACCACATAATTCGATCAAATTATGGAGGAGTACATATTTTATTTGTTTGCTCTCCTTTTATTTTACACCAGACAATATAAAGCAAGATAATAAAAGAAAGCAAAAATTCAAGGAATTAAGTCTCCTTAACGAGTCTTGAACATCTTATTATCTCTCGTGTCTCTGATTAAGAAAAACCGTGAAAGCTCTTTACATATATCTACAAGTCACCTTCTGGACCACAACATTGTACGTCTCCCTCTATTTAGAAACTTTTCCTGCTCTTAAGCCAAATTGAGAACGCTTCAAGAGTGTTCATGTCTGCTCTATAATGCTTCTGTGTGAACTCAAGAAACATTGACCATGTAAAATCAGGATACTCTCTTTCACGAGACATCAGCGATCCTACTAGTTCTTCTGGTGGTTTCACCACTTTGTCTCCTTTCGGACATAGAAAGAATGCAAATGTCTTCCTTTCTCTCTCGCTGTTCACCAGCGCCCGATGCAAACAGCTTTTGTATCTTCCATTCGTTAGAGCCTAATTATGATTACAAGGCAATACAAAAAAATGTTAGAAGTTTCTTGTCATTAATTTTGATCTACTAGCTAATGCATGTGTTGATCATAATATATAAGTACCATGAAGGTGTCGCCTATGTTCACCACGAAAGCTTGAGGGTTAGGAGGAATAGATTGCCATTTGTTGTCCACGAAAACTTGAAGACCACCAACTTGGTCTTGATGAAGTATGGTTAGAGATGTTGGATCGCAGTGGGGTCCTGTCCCTAGTGCAAGTTCTGGCTGCTTGCACTGCGGATAGTAATTCAACCGAAATATTGATTCGTTGTCTTCGAAAAACTCTCTAAAATGTCTCCTATCGACCCCAAGACTCATTCCGAGAAGCTCCATGATCTTTAGTGAGAGAGTGTTCATGGCCTCCGCGTATTCTTGATAAACCTTCCTGCATGGATAAAAGCAAACCAATTATATCAATGATCTTCTTGAACATTTATAAGAAAGTTTTAACGTTTGCTGATTTGACTAATACCCGAAATCTTCGTATCCGTCTCCCATTTTGTCAGAAACAAAATCTTTAACGGTTTGAGAACGGGTCTTCTCCTCGGGAGAGAACTTAAACGACAGCGTTTCCTTCCAGGGAAGTTTGGAGGAGAACCTCCCGACGAAGCTACTAGCATAACCAGAGCTGTCACCCCACTTCCTCTGAGCCTTCTGTTTCTCAGAAGCCGGGGCCTTAAAGAAAGAGTCCATATTCATATAGGCACGAGACAAGAGACTATCATCGACGCCATGGTTAGTGACAAGGAAGAAGCCATGCTGCGTTGCAGCCTCGGAGACGAGTCTAGTAGCCTCAGAGACCAAGAAAGAGTCGCCGGAAAGGAAACCGGCGAGGTCTACGAGTGGGACTTGGAGAGGTTGAACATCTGTAGAAGGTTTCTCGTGGTCGGGCCATACGAACTGTTGAGGTATATGGCATGAGTGCTGATTTAGGAGCTTGGCATCGAATATGGGATTAGGATCATCTTTGGCTTTGTTTTCACTGAATCTTTGAGGGACCGTTGCAATGCATTCCATTGCCATTTTTGTCTGTATGTATATATACCGTAGATCCCTTTTAAAGCTTAAAAGGTTTAAAGAGAAAAAACAAAAAAAAAGAAAAACAAAACAATGTTGAGAGGCTTATAATATTTTTAGTGGTCGGTAAGTGGGAGAGGAAAAGAGTTGTATTTATAGGTGTGAGAGGGAAACTTAGGTGCAGGGAATAGTACGTAAGCGGCATTTGGGATGTTCGTCTTTATTTTTATTTTTTGCCTCTACATAATGGTAACATATTTTCTTAGGCTGTATTTTTATTTTTCATTTTAGTGGCTGAATTGGCTGTATTGAGTATTGACTATATTGACTTCTTCTTTTTTAATACACCCCAATCGAGCTGAAAAAGAATTTAATTAAGATGAAATATGACATTCGTAGAAAACACAAAAATAGCTTACAAAAATGTTTTTATTAGTAGTTTTGTTTTATAACATTACCGTATATTTTATTTGTTATTCATTATTTTTTAAATTGATAAATTATTTAATATAATCGATTTGCTACTAATCGCAAAACTATAGTGCATATATATGGTAACAGTATATCTAAACCAAAATTTCTTAAAGTTTTATATACAACAAGTATAATTATATTTCAAAAGGTTAATACTGAATCTTTATAGTTTTGCATGCATTTTCTATGGTGTTTGACAAACTAACTCAACTTAGATATATGCACACTTGCTCGTTTGAAGTTTGAACTCAGATCATGACATAATAACATCACTAGAACGGACTATTACACTAGAAACCCCAACAGAAGAATCTTTATTTTTTGTCTGTACCATTTCACAATACGATCATTCGCTTTTACTTATGCACACTGATAACTATTCTGTTAGCTATAAACCAGATCAATCAGCAATATCAAACCCATCATTTATCTAAATCCGTCCGTTTAAAGTTGTTTGTTGATAAGAAAGACCGACAGTTTCATCGTGACTAAAAGAAAATGAAACGGTCATCATTTATCGTAAGGAAAACTGTTGGGCTTGGTGAGGCCCATTACAACGCTCCCAAGTCCCAACCGTGAGTGACAACGAGAGCGGAGATGGTGGTGGTATCCAACCACAAGAATGTTTTAGCTGACTTGGTGCAATCCGAACAGTTGATTAAAAAATAAATGTATGCGTTTTTGGTATAAAGTAATATAACAGCTGTTGGTATAGAATCGAACGTTTCATCATTTTAAGCTGAGTAAACGATTTTTTTTTTTTTTTGCTTTTTAATTAGTATTTTAATTTTGTTTTTTTATTTTCAGTGCATGCATGTTTATAGAAAATGGAATAAAACGCAACAAACACGTTATAAGTAGCATTCTAGCAGGATACTAAGACCACCTCCATTTGTGAACCTCTAAAAGAATGCTTAACAACATTTCATTAATAAAATTTGATTAAATAAAAATATTAGAGGGAGAAAGAATTATAGAAAGAGAAAGAGATGAATATATTTTTTACCAATGAGTAATTGCCATGTGTCTTTAAGTACCCCTAAACACAGCTTCTAAAACCCCTTAGTTTAGGCTCCCTCTTTATTTAATTGTTCAATTTTGATTTATTTTTTGTCCACAATAAACTTATGAAACTCACTAAGCACCTCCCTTAACGTTAAAAAGGGGTTAACTTACACACGTTGAAACCCCTTTTCAAACAAAATAAAAATAAAAATATTTAACGAATTGAATTATTATCATTAAAAAAAAAAGATTTTTAGTCTCTCAAAATAAATTGATTATATTGAGGTGTTATAGTTAGTAAGAAGAATAGTAAAGATTTAAACCAAAAAAAAAAAAGAATAGTAAAGATACTAATTACGAAAAGATAAGGATCGATTAGTTATGAAATTAAAAATAGTTGAGGTTGCTTGACACAAATTAACACACACAGATATGAAGATCGGTTAAGGTTGTCTTCTTGTGGAGAGAGAGACGAGTGTGGCAGTACAACATTTTTCAATTATGTCTGTGACTGTGAGTGAGACACAGCTTCAACGCGTATGGAGATACTTACGAGTTATGTCTTCTCTCGTGTTTACTTTTATTTTTTTTTCGTTTTCTTTTTTTTTTGGGAAGAAGCTTTCTGTATTCACCTAAAATTGTCTTCTTCTTTCATAAAAAAAAAGAAGAAAACGCATATTACCACTTTAACGTAACCGTTCTCATTAGTTTATAGAGTGAGTTTCATCCTCGAGTATATCGAATTGGTCGTCTGTGTTGTGATAGGTGGTGGTCTTTGACTCTTTGTTTGCTAATTGCCAAAGAGTACTATACCCTAAATCATGCAACCTTCTCCGTGGACCGTAACTGATCTTCTCTTTTTTTTTTACGTAACGTTAAGATATCAAAGCGATTTAAGATCATATGCTATTTAATGGTTGTATTAAGGTTTTGCGTTGTATAAGCAAGTTGAGATACCGGAGAAGATGAATTAACCTTATCCAATCTTCTCACTGCCACATTCCATTTTTACTTTAAAAACCAGTCAGGCCAATTTGCCTACATTTTACTCAGCAACAATATAATAAGAGATCTTGTTTTTACAACTTTAGGAGGAAGTGTATATTTGGATAATGTTTGTTAACAGTGCAAAGCAATTTGGGTATATACAAATGATGGAGTATATTGACTTCTTTATTTATACTAACTCTCTACTCTACTACTATATAGTAGTCTAGTTAACATGTCCTTTTGGGATCCACTGAGACACTTCGTTACAAAAGTGCCCATATCTAAACATATAATATCATGTTCTGTGTTGGTGCTTACCAATGAACTAATAGTGTGCAATGTCGGATTTGACAGATAGATAGCGTCGCTTTAAGAGGGAAAGTGACATTAGTGAGGCCATTTTTTTAACCCTAAATATAGCAGTCGTCCACAATATGTCTTTCACTCTTTCCTATTGACGTCGTCGACGACTTTTGGTTATTAGTGAATTGCCGTTGACCCAACATTCCAAAACTCAAAAAAAATTTGGTTGGAAAGAAAGATATGTGTTATTTGATTGATGGACACTAACTTTTAAACTGGTGAGTTTCATTGTCTAATGAAAAGTAACAAGAAAATAATTCATCGCTGCACTACCTTTTCTTTTGCTTTGCATATGCACCACTAATATAGTATGATGCATCGTAATTTAAATTAGTGACTTTGTATACCACATGGTTGGTTTGGTTGATCTATAAAATCCCTACAACATGCGACGTTCAGTTATGATAATAGATATGGCCTAGGATTTACAAGTTCGAACGGAATAAAATGGATTTAATAAAAATAATTGGATTTAATTGGGGTAGCATGCATTTTCACAATAATTTTGGTTGGATATGTGTGAGATGCGTAGGCTATTACGATACACTGGGTTCATTCGATTACCTTACTAGCCTAAAGAATTTCATACTTTTAAGCCAACATATACGGGCCTAATACCCAATCAGAGAAGGATTGATTATATAAATCGACACATGTACAATACTCAATTACTAATCTAATATAATATGAATAAATTACAATATTGTTTTAAAATAAATATTTATATAGAAACAAGGTAGAAAATGATTTATTTATAGCATAAGAGATTTTAGCAAGATTCATTGAAGATTTTTACATGTATATAATCCACAAAAATACATCAAATCATCAAAGTAATACTAATATCTTACAACATTAAAGTCTTAGGTTTATATATATGGTGCTTCTCAATTAATTATTTGGGATTTCATTACATAGTCGTTAAACACATATTGTTATTAAAATTAAATTAAGGTAACATATATTTATTATATAAAATTATTTTTAATATAGTCTTCAGTGAGTATCTTCATAATCATCATTGTTCACTTCATCTTGGTTACAATTGTCAATACGGTTAAAGCTGTTTTTTTTTTTTTTTTGTAACGACAGTTAAAGCTGATTTCTATTAACTATATTGATTAATTACTCGTTTATTTTTTGCCTAATTACAAAACCACCAGTACCACGTTAGCTTCCCATTAATTAATCAGTGTCTAACTAAACTGGAAAAAAACTTTAAAAGCCATTAATTAGAAAATCTATAGTCTTGCATGCAAGCTTACCTTTTTGTTACATATTAGATTCTCATCACTTATTTTATTGTCCTACTCTACTTAACGGACGCTTTTTCGAAAATAAACTTTCACACTCAACGAGCAAGCCAGACGTTTAAAAAAGAACTGACTTAGATTTTGACTTTTGATTATCACTAGAACAAAACAATATCACTAGAAAAAAATTAAGAATTATTATTACCTGTAAAATTTTGGTAATTAGAAGAAATTTTGAGAATCAAAAGCTAGCAGCGACTGTATACATTGTACAGAAAAACATTTATTACAGCAAATTAATTATATCTTCTTTGCAATAATAACATTTTAAGAACCTTTTTCATTTTTTAAATATAAATTATTTTCATATATTAAATATATATTTTAAAAAATTATATTACAAATTTAAAGTATTATAAAAATATTAATGATTTAAAATAATGAAAGTATAGTTTTATTGGATGTGATTATTCGATCACTATAAATCACACTTTTAGACCAAAAAAATTGTTTTAGCCATTTATTTGATATACTTAAATTGAAAATAATAATTTGAATATAGGAAAATGCTAGATTTTAACTGATGCAATACCAATTTTTAAAAAATCATAGTTTGAGTTTTTATACTATCGACAAGACATCGTTAAAATCGTTATACTAAAGTACCAAAACTGTCTCCAGATATAATAACTATAAACGGAAGTATCTCAATGGTGACAAAAGTTCAGATACAGTTTCGTCGTTTCTATTAGTTATAACGGTTCAAATCTATTTGTCATGTTTTAGTATTGTCAACGTTTCGACACGCGTAATCTTCATATTACATATATTTTTTAAAGTAAATATATTTAATACATGTTATTAATTCCCATATATAATTTATATTACAAGTTTAGTAGTAAAAATTTAGATAAAAAAATGTTAGTAATAAAAATATTATTTATTTGTAAGGTCAATTTTTAAATCGTAAGTAAATATTAGAATGCACACATTTAACTTTAAGTTAAATAACTAACTATGGTTGAAATCGTAGTAAAATAACTTGAACCAAATGGTACAATCACCAGAAAAAAGTGTGACAAACCTAAAAAAAAGAAAGCTCAAAAATAAAATTTCTAAATTTAACTGCATTATAATTTTTTATTTAAAAAAATTATATAGATGAATTTCATTATAAAAATAATAATAAAATTTTAACTTATTTTTGAATTTATACATACACTAATCTAATATTTTCTCTTTATAACACAAATCAACAAAGATGTTAAAAATCTATATGAAAATCAATCCTAAACAAGAAACAAAAAAATCTGGAGAAACAATAGAAATTTGAAAATATATTTTGTAGAATTAGCTTCTTTTTTTTTGGCTTAAATCTATCCAAAAATTATTGGCAAATAACATTAATATTTTCTTACTTTAGCCTAGATTTTTACATTAATTAGCACACGGTATTTTCGAGCAATGGTAGTATTTTGTTGTATCTTTTTTTTCTATATTTTTCAACTTTTCTTATTTTTTAATATTATTATTAAAAATAGTAAATTAAATTAACTTTTCATTTATCTTATTATTATTATTTCTTTTTACAAAAAAATACTTATCTATACACCAATACATTTTTGCCAAATGTTATATTTATGTGTTACTTTACACCCCTTTATATATTGAGGTTTGTGCAACCTAAGTAGTTCATCCAGAGTTGAAATAAAAAAAAACTTTATACAAAGATTAAGAAAATGGCTTTTGTTGAATCTTTCCACAACCAAAGTTCTGTCTTGAGAATCAACATCATGGTTGTGGACGATGATCCTGTTTTTCTTAATGTTATCTCGCGCATGCTTGAAAAGTCTAAATACAGAGGTACGATCCTATTATATCATATATAATATGTTTATTGATGTCTTTTTGTAGTTTCATTTTTTTGGCATGAAAATACAATTTTTGGAGAAACAACTAGCAGATTTATAAATAAACTTAAACATGAGTCAATTAAAACCTTGAAGATGGCATAGTCCAGATCTTTTTTTTGGGTTAAATTATCCATCAAGATTTGAATTCTAATTACATGCACACATTTACAATTTCAATTTAGGTATTCTTATTCTGATGATTTTCTAAACTAACATTTTTTGTTGATAATTTTTATAATGCTAATTTAAAGCTAATTTATATTCTTCGAATCCACTTTTCTTATAAGTAATCAACCAATTAGCCTTTCAATCACAAGAATTTATAGAACTTTTCTGAAAATGTTGTGATTTTTTAAGAATATGTTATGCTTATATTATGAACTTTCTCAAAATTTGTGAGATTTTTTATGATTGATGTTGAAAATTTTGTTTCGTGGATATGCCCGAAAATATAAGTAAAGGGAACAAAGGTTCAACCACAAAAGTAATAATTTGTAGTACTTGCAACATTTTTCATGTTAAATTTTATTTTGGTTAAATTGGTTTTAGATCCAGTTATGGACATCAGAGTTATAGCTGAAGGAGATCCGATAAAAGCATTGTCTACTCTTAAACTTCAACGGAACAATATCGATCTCATCATCACAGATTATTACATGCCTGACATGAATGGTATACAACTCAAAGAACAAATCACTGAAGAATTTGGAAATCTACCAGTCATAGGTATATATTTTTTCTTTACAACTTAAAATCAAATGATAATACTTTTATTATATTATTTTGTAAGATGTATTTAACCTTATTACTTTACATTTCTTTAAAAATAAAAAGTGATGTCAGCGGATGCCAATAAGGAGCAGGAGAGTTTAACTTGTGGAGCGCTAGGGTTCCTTCCAAAACCCATAAAACCAATTGATCTACCTAAGATTTACCAACTTGCTTTAACCTACAAGACGAATGGTAAGTCAACAATATGCACTGAGCCCAACCCCAAGGACACATGTGTTAGTGTCCCCGAGCAAATCGAGATGCTTCCAGAACAAGTCAATCTCTTGAATACCCAGAAGAAATGGCCATCTAAATCTGATTCAAGATCCATGAATAGTACGCATGGAAGCCGTGCTAGTATCGATGGTTCAAGAAAAAATCGGAAAAGAAAACCTACCGATGGTCCTAGTGCAAATGGTGAGTATCCGTCGCAGCCATCCAAGAAGGCTAAGATTACGTGGACGGATGGTCTTCACGACCTATTCTTACAAGCTATCCGACATATTGGTCTTGATAGTAAGTGCTTTGATACATGATACACTGTTTATTTTCTTACAATTTAGGATATACATGTATATTTGTCCAAAAGAAGACACACTAACTAATCTTTTATTTTTGTTTACTAATCTTCCAAAGAGGCTGTGCCAAAAAAGATCTTAGCGTTCATGAACGTACCATACCTGACAAGAGAGAATGTAGCGAGCCACCTACAGGTATGATATCTCTTGTCAATAATGTTTTTAGATTTTATTGTTTTTTTTTTTTTTTGAAACCCAGATTTTATTGTTTAAAATATGGAATAATATTCATTGGAATCAAACAAAAAAAACTTTAACTATCTAATTAAGCATAAAATCTACAAATTTTGAGCTTAGAATCGCGTATCATTTTATTCTATTTAGCTAACTCAAAATCGTTTGTCATGTGTTACCCCAGAAATATCGAATATTCTTGAGAAAAGTGGCGGAACAAGGTTTGATGAGCATGATGTCCAGTAGAGGCATAGACTCGATGTTTCGATATACTCACATCAAGGAGCCCTACTTCAACCACTACACACCATCTACTTCTTGGTATGAGACAAGTCTTAACAACAGATCATACTATTCCAAACCCGGACACGGCTTTGGACAGTCGAGACTATTGTCAAACACACGTGAGCCTGTTCGTTTCAACCATATGTCTTACAACTACATGAACCGGTCCTCTACTTATGAGCCACACCGTATTGGATCTGGATCAAACTTGACGCTACCCACCCAAAGCAACCTCGGTCTCTCAAACCAACCATCCCAAAATGGAGAAAAAATAAGCTTTTTTGAACCACCTGTGATGGCGAACAAAATCGGCCAAACATCTCAAGTTCTTGGTTTTGGACAACTTGGACCGTCAGCTATTAGTGGTAATAGTTTCAACAATAACATGATGAGTAGCTTTGGAAGTTTCACTCCAAATCAACAAGGACTTGGCCACTTCTCGTATGGGATGCAATCGCTCTTAAACAATGAGAGCACTGCATGTAACAACCAACCACATGCCGATGCTACTGCACAACCACATCCTGAACTTCATCAACTAGAGAATCTTAATTTATCGAGTGATCTCCACAGTGCTAATGAGCTTCCTTACAACATCAATAATTTCATATTCGATCACAACAAGGTATATATATGTCTTCACTACCTCAATTTTTCAATGATCTATATACATATTTATGAATTACTTGTGTATTTAAATATTGGTGTGTGGATGTAGCAACAGCATGTAAGAGAAGAGGATTCCGCTAAATTTGATCTCTCAGCAAATTTTTCGGCTGAACTGAATCATATTTTATCTCTTGAAGAAGATGGTGATTGGACTTTTTGGAATGTAAACCAGGTATTTACATATTATAAGTAAAAAATCTTAGCAATTACGAAAGAGAATTTGAACCAACTCTCTGTCAAAGATTAGATCGTGTTGAAAATCAAATAGTATGGGTTATTGACATAATATATGGCTTTTGTCTTGAAGAATCATTCTACTGGAGAAATAGCCAACACTTTTGATGCTCTGGAGACAAATCACACTTTGACTGCTGTAGAGATGAATCACACTTTCGCTACTCCAGAGACGAATCCTCCAACTTTCACCACGAACCCTAATCATCAAAGTCAGGTAAATTATATGTCATTCTAAAATATTTCCGTCTAACAATATATGTTCATACTTTATACAAATGAACTAATAGTGTAAATATATTCTAAAACTTGGACTTGATATTTCAGGAACAAGATGTTGTTAATCATGATATTACCGATTTGTCGCTTTTGGACTCGCAGGTAAAAAGATATAGTAACATTCATAATAATTAAAAGAGATTATTTTTATATAGTTTTATTTGAAGTTCAAGGTTCATTATTTTATATATATAGGAATTGGTTGATGAAGACTTCATGAACACTCTCTTCAACGATGACATGGATTAAAGAGAGTTATCCAAGCCATGATGTTCTCAAAGCGGGATGAATAAACAAACCGGCGATACCTAGCTAGTAGTTTTATATATATATGAAAAAGAAACTATATGAAAAAAAAGAAGTATGAGTTAGGTTATGTAATATATTTCTAAGTGTTGGTTATCGTGTCTTTTCAGTAATTTTATTAAATGTAGAATATTATGTAATATCTGAGAACTTTTTAATATATAAGATTTTCTATTTGGGTTATATAGTAATATCATTTGCTTATGTTACATACATATATTATATGTTCAAACGATGAAATAGTACAATGATTTCAAATGGGATATATATATATATAGCACATATCCTACTTTGAATATTAAAATATGTTAAATTATATTTAAAAAAAAAAAACCATGTTGTGGTTGAAGCTGATTTTTATTGTAGATTTTTTTCATTTTTGTTTATGAAAAAAAAAACTAAAAAGAATTTATGGTTATTTGTCACGGGGAGTCATATCTTTGTGACTCAATTCTAGATGTGTGTACTGTGTGCAATATTCTCATAAAACAATGTTTTTCTTTTCTTTCTTCTGTGCGGTTTTTTTTTTTAATTCAGCGTTCTAGCTATTGTTACGAATTTTCACAAATTTTCTGTAGTCCCTGAGATGTGATGATATATCTTCTTTCGGTTTCTAAATTCATTCTTCTCTAGCAAAATTATGAAACATAAACGCTATTAATATATTGCAAGTCTTTGGATGGAAAAAGCAACTAAAAAATGACTTGTTTTAAGTAATTCAAGAAGGAGTCCTCGAATAAACGTTTGGTTTGATGTCAAACCATCGAAAGTCCTAAGTCCAATGTCAAATCAATAATACTACTACTGTACATCTAAATATTTTCCAGCCTATAAAGATGGACGAAATATCAAATTGTCAACTGTCAAGATTAAACTGGTTTAAGCAATAAACCTCAAATTAACATTAGTATCTTGGTGACTTTAAAAAATATTCAGTTTCCAAATAACAAATATTTACTTTCATCTACAATAGTCAATTCCATATCATCCTTGTTTTTCACTATAAAAATACATTTAGCCGCCTGCGTAGATTGCAAAACCTGAAAGGAAAGAAATTACAATCCTTATTTTTCACTCCAGCTCTTTCCAAAGAGCCAACCTAAGTTGTCCAAAGTAAAAAAAAAAAAGTGAAAAATGTCTCTCATTTTTATTGTTCGCCCAAAAATATTTGTCAAGGAAACATTTAGAGCCATACCCAATTTCTTTGCGATAGAACGCAATAATTTTTTTCTCTTATTGAGTACAAATCATGTCACAATAAATTATTTTGATGTATCATATAATTAATTCATTAATTGTTATTGGTTACCATAAACGAGTAATCATATAGCAAGACCTTAAAAATTGTGTGTTGGCTTTTTAAAATAATAATAGCAAGATTAACTAAATCTAAATCATTTCCTTAATGAACTTTTTTGTACTTTGCCTTTTCTCATGTCAATGGACCATTGGAGGATTAGGTTTTTGTTACCTAAACATGTTCTTTTTTCTCCCTCTCTCTTCCTCCCTCCCTCTCTCGTTCTAACTTTGTAGCCTTAGCAGGAAGCAATGAATATAATTTTTGGTCACCAGAAGTTACCAATTCCACAAGAAACATATTCAATGTTATGATTGGCATGTGTTACCAACATGCCTGCTTTGTTTTCTTGTCCTTTTTTTTTTTCTCTAGTCTCTTTAATCCTTTGATTATATGGTTGACTACTTAATTTGATGCATAACAAAAGAGGAACCAACCACACAATAACACAAAATGCCCCAAAAAAAACAGAACAGTTAGCTAATCATCAAATCCTGATGTAGAATAACTATTTTAAAGCATCTTATAATGCAAGAACAAAATTTTGAAAAAATATTGTTAGAAACGTTTAACACTAATTTATACAAAGCTGTCAAATATGTCTGCTCAGAGGTTACTTTGTTGTGGATCACAAATTCACAACCACCGTTATTTCACTATTTTTTATTACTATTGTTTTCAGAAACAAAACAATCATAATTGTAAATGATAACACGCACGCATATGATGTATTCACCACTGAATCACATCACCAATCAAAATTCAAAACCTATGTCTCCATTATCATTAACTAGATTTTGACGATTTTGTACATGTCTATAATTCAGTTTCTGAATAACAATGTGATTGATTACTCACGCCATGAGTTAGACAACAAAACTTATTCTAGTATCTTGGAGAATTAAATATTTTAAACAAAATTAAACTATCCTTTAATCTGAATAAAAAGAGTGTTAATTATTGGTAAAACATTCATTGATCCTAAATAAAAACTATACATTGCGATTTCTTGTAAATAAACAAAACAAAACTACGTACGGTACGGTTTTGCCCAAAAAAAAAAAAAACGTACGGTAAAACCACAAGACTTTATGAGTTGTATCTGATAAATTTACTAACAAAGTAACAATTATACTACATATACGATCCAGTGTGTATTCCAAGATGATGTAAATTGCAACTGAAAACAATGCAATGCTTTTAAAAGAAGAAGAAAAAACAGTTGCATGCTCTTATGATATAACTTTTTTATTGTAATAGTAAAGAAAAATCCAAATCTTTAGGTATTACAATGATAGTAAATTGTTTGAAACTCCCACTGTTATTTGTGAATTGACTTAAAGGGGAGACCAACCAAAGATATTCTAAACAAAGCCTCAAAAAAATAGCCAAGATCAAATCACAAATCATACACACCCCAACTGAGATGAAAAACATAACAAATCACAATATGAAATCGGATTTAAAAGAAAAAGAAAGAGAAAAAAACATATTTATCGATCGTGTATGTATGAGTGGTTTAGCTTTAATCGAAGAATTCCCATTTGAATCTTGGAGGGACAGGTTTAGCCGTTTCTGCCGCCTTTGCGGAATCAAACATCTCCCATTTGGTAGTAGTCACAACCGCGGGAGTACCGGATGAGGAGGCATTGGAATTCCTAGGCTGCTCCTCTTCCTCTTCCTCCACAAACGATAGCAAATCGCGTTGTTTAAACTGCGTTTGCGTTTGCGGTTTGTGGCGGACCGACTTGTTGATTTCAACTTTTTTGGCAGAGTTTTTGACTTTCAAGACGTCAAGGGCCTCAACATACTTCTGAACTCTTTGCACCTTTTAAAATCCAAATCATACATAAATTAACCAATCAAAAATAATCTAGAGATTCATAAAAATGAAATTAACCCAAGTAATTTAAGTATATACAAACCTGCATCTTCCTCTTCAATTTGACATCACCATCAGCCATAATAGCATCAAGTCTCAACAACTGATTCATTAACATCTCTATCAGATTCACGAGACTCTTCTCTTCAACCTTGCCTCCTTTATTAATCACTGTCTCAAACGCCGACACCTTAAAATCGAAAGATTCCAACTTTGAGAAACAGAGTCGCCGTTAATTAAAAAGCTCTGTTTTTTTTCTTTAATATAGAAAAGGTACCTGTCCGGCGAGCCTGTCGACTTCGAGACTAATGTCAGAGATGGACTTGGAAGCTTTATCAATGGCGGCGGTTTTCCTTTTTTCAAGGAGACGTTTCTCCTGAGAA
This sequence comes from Capsella rubella, assembly GCF_000375325.1. NCBI lineage: Eukaryota > Viridiplantae > Streptophyta > Magnoliopsida > Brassicales > Brassicaceae > Capsella > Capsella rubella. The sequence goes on from NW_006238918.1 coordinate 2,252,741, forward strand.
ATTGGATCTTCTTTAACGACGAGCTTTGACCGATCTTTAACTCCACAAAGATCAAGAAACATCTTCGAGTCTCTCTCTTTGTCTTTGTACAAAACCTTCATGTCTTCATGGTGAAGTCCCACCTGATCAGACAGCATCTTCTTCAACTCTCCTGTTTCAACAAAACCAAAATTACTCCCCACAAATTATTTTTTAATCTTTCTATAAATGCCGAACTCGAAAGACCAGAAAACAAAAAAAGAAAGATTTGGATCATGTTGCGTTTGGTTTTACCAAAGGTAGATTGGGAATTGATGTTAATCTCGTGATAAACCGACCCGTATTTGACCCGGATACGAATGACACGTGGCACTTCGGAGTTCTGATCCGTCCGACGTTGAACAACCATTCCTCCTGGTCGGTACTCCCACTCATTACCACTACTTCCACCGCTGACCGACGGCGACGATCCCGTCTTCATTTTCATCATTTCTTTACAAGATTCTTTGCTTCTTCTCTTCTACTCGTCTCTCTCTCTCTCTCTGATCAAAAAGAGATCGATCTCACATGTTATAAAGAATCCAAATGTAGAGAGAGAGACAAGAGAGAGAGAGGGTGATGAATATGATTTCTGAACACGATCAAGAAGATGAAGGATGAAGGAAGAAGAAGAATAAAGAAACGTCTGAACAAAGTGAAGTAAATGTTTATTTTTCTCTGCAACTCTTTTAAAAAAAAACTATATACTATAAATTTTTAAAAAGAAATCATAAATAAAATAAAAGAGTGACAGCTAATGGTATTGTTGTTATGTCTCATCATCAGTAATCACAAATGTATATTATATGATTTTCCACATTTTTTTTCTTTGTATTATCTAATTTCTGTTTGTGTTTTTTTTTTCACAATGTTCTGTATCAGTTTGGTTGTCTCTATTCTAAATACAGATAACCCATCTGTGTCAATGTCAATGAGAAAATTCAAACATATAGTTAATTTTTTCTACACCATATTTTAGTTATGCTTCTCAACAATAACAACAACAAAAAAAACGATCACTATCACAAATTACTAGACAATGTACATCATGGTCATAATTTTGCGTATATGTGAAATAATATTTTAAAAAATTTGGCGTTTACTCAACAGCTTATTTTTATTTTTAGGGAGTTTTGTTAGGTTTAGTTTTGTGATTCATTGGCTCCTTTACTTTAATTGTTATAGATTTCTCAAGTTTAACATAGTCACGAAATATCTGAATTTTTTTATTTTTTTTTGGCTCACTAACTAATTTCACACACAATAACCAAACTGTAAATTTCATTATTTGTGTGTGATACAAGAATTTGGTGTCGTGAGGATTGGGTCATGAGTAAGCAAATCTTATTGCTAATGAAACAGATCCTACAAAGCAGAATCATTGAACTCTATTATCTTTATATGTATCTTTCTCTTATTTTGTTAAAAAAACAGACTCTGTAGAGACAAAATAGCAAGTTCCACCACAAATCCAATCCACAAGGCACAAGCAGTCCACAAACAAGTGGCACTTTTGTGGTGACCACATGAGTTTCTGCGTCAGACTTCAAAAACAACAGCTTACGGACAAGACATCCATTAATTAATTTCACAATAGGTCCGGCCCATGGACCATTTTTTCCCCTTTTCATGTGACTTCTTTTTTTCCTTTTCATATAGTTTAATTTGACTAATGGGTTTGGGCCTCTGGGGTCTGTGACACATCTACCTCACCCAACTCACCCTGGCTAGACATGTTTCAAAGACAAAAAAAAATAGTTATAAACCAAAGCCATAGACTTAGTTTGTTACAATGACAACAATGGCTTCTTTACCTTTGCTATGCCATAACACCTTTCTTCATTCTTCATATTTCGAAGTCTCACATTTGTACGTTTTGTTTTTTTCCCTCTAATTTTCTTAACTTTCTTTTCTTTATTTCAGTTTTTATTATTCTTACAAATCTGTTTGGTAAAATCTATAAAACAAACGTTTGATTTTTTTTTTTTTTTTTTTTTAATAAAATCGAGTCGAAGATGTCAATATAGAAAAGAAAGATAAAAGAGAGAGCAACTTTGTTGATCAAAGGCTTCAAAGCTAATGTCATACGACCACTTCCCTTTTGCAAACGCAGCAAAGCTGCAAGAATGATGGAGATAACAAAAACAGAGGATAATAATGTTGTTAATTTCATTGAATATAGCAAATAAATTATAAGGTTTTCACAAAATTACTGATGATATTCCGATATTAACCTTACTGTCTTTGAACCAACGACAAATGCAATCTTTGTGATATTTGTGAGTACAGGGTAAAATCGTCATTTTATCTCCATTAGCAAAATCTAAATGGCATGCCATACACCTGTATTGTTTTGTTTCCCAACGCATATATGGTCATTAACTTTTAACAGCATCTATATAACTAAACTGTAGTATATTTTTTAGATTTTAGAAGAAGTAAATTTTAGATTTTAATGTTGGTGGTGACATTATTAGTGAATACTATCCTTTGTAATTTTATAATCAGAAAAAAATTAATATTACTGGAAGACAAAAAAAAAGAGAAGAAAAATTAAGAGAATATATATATACGTTTTATCTTGAATAGAAGGTTTAAATTTGACGGTAGGTAACTGAGAAATTTGTTTCGCTGTTAATAATGCTTCACCTCCTCCATCTATGTCTACTCTTTCACGCTCTTGTATCCGCTGTTGATTAAGATTACAGAAACATGACTCAACAGAAACAACTGTAATATTTTTTTCAAAAAAAAAAAAAACAACAACTGTAACATAGATAATCTTTAAAAATTTCCAGGCGAGAAAATGATAGTGAAAAATATTAACTCTTACATGATCGTAATGTTGTTGGTCTGGTCGATCCCCAAAGCGTTCTACAAACGTATATTAAAGGAATAAAAGTTAATTAATTTCACTACGTTTCACTTAACCCTGATATTGACCAACTGATCAAAATAGTCATGTTACCAGAGTCATATATACCCCAACCATATAATATATGTATACCTGAGCCTGAGAGTGAATGGTGAGGATAGGAGTTAAAGGGTATTGGTGTATGTATTGGTCTCGACGTTGGTCTTGGTACGAACAACCCTCTTAGCATCGATATTAGCCACCATATCAAACATTTCCAGCATAGAGCATGTCGAGTACTGTTAGGTTGGCTTTGAAACTGACGATGATAAACAGAAGGAGAAATAATGTCTTGTGAAGAGTGATAGTAGTGTTCAGATGAGATGGGATTATAGTAACGGGTAGTAGGGATCGTTGGTTGGTTTTGATAGTGATGATTGACCATAGGAGAGTTGTTTACATGAGGCACTTGAGAATCATCGAGTACTCTACCACGTTCTCTGTGGTATTCCTCGAGTCTCTTGGTGATTTCATCAGCTTCGCCGAACAAGTAATTGTATCCATCAGAATTTTGGAATTCTCCCATCTTTACAAAAAAAAGTAATGATGTATTTACAAGTTAATAATTATAAGATTCAAGAAATAGATGTTCTTTTCACTAATTTCGTTGCTGACTTACTTATATGTATCGTTATATTGGTGTCGTGATTTGAGTCTTAATTAGAGCATGTATGAATGTTTTATGAAAAAAATATGCGAGAAATGAATTAAGTTAGCGTAATGACATTGATTGTTGCATATCGATTAGTATGACCCCCTAATTATTAACGTTGGTGAATTTCTATATCTTCTCAGTTATTAACGTTAGTGTGAATTTCTATTTTTCTCAAATATTAACGTTAGTGAATTTCCATTTTTCCATAAACAGCCGTTGGAGAATTTTTCCTTTATTTTTTTTCCTTTTTAACAACGTAGTTTCAGTTATTTCCTTTTTTTTTCAGATATTTCCATTTTTTCGATTTCAAATATTTCCTTTTTTCTTTCAGGAATAGTAAAAGTGAGAGAGCATCTTCTATATAAACGGGAGTTTGGGTTTCTCTACCAAAAATTGTCATCAACTAAAAAAACACAAACTCTCTTACACTTCTCTTCATCTTCTTCCTTGTCTCTATTTCTCCCAATTCTGATTCTAATTCTCTTTAGTTATCTCTCTCTCTCTCTCTTCGTCCGCTGTTGATGTTGGGTCTAGGCTTGAGTTCATCGAGTTCTCTTTTCATCGTCGTTGCGTGACTCCGTTTTTCTAAAGTTTTGTGCGTCACTCTCTGGTATATGATTAAACTCTCTGGTTCCAAGCAAGGACTACGATTCTTCTGATATACCCGTAGCCTTTGTCTTTTCTTATTGTTTTTTTTTTGAGATTTGATTCTGTTTCGTTGGGGACTTGGTTATCAGACATATTCGACTTACTTTCTCCTTCAACTCTGTTTATTGTTATTGCTTTGTGTCCAACGGCGCACGAAGACGCACACAGTGGATTCGGTCTCTTGTACGGTAATTTCTTCTTTTATATTTCTTCTGAATTATTACCGTTTGTTAAATTTGGTATCCCACTCTTATAATATTTTGTCCTGCAGCGAATGTTATCGTCACCCCCAATTGGAACCTAGAGACTTGTTGTTATTATTAGTTGCCTCCTCAAGACTTGTGCGTATCACTCACTATCTGCTATCCTTTAAGTTCTCGATGCAGGTTATCTGTTAAAATTCATCCCTATGGTTTGTGGCAGCTTATGGTAAGTGGTAAGAACTGCTACTTGAAAGATCCTCAGGTATGGTTAGATTTTTTAAAATCATGTTTTCATATTTATAACATAATTGTTCAACACAGCTTGGTTATGACTTATAAGTGAGCTTTTCTTTGTAGGTGATCTGTATGGGAACAACAACTCAAAGGTCTGTATCACGAACGAGAATCTATCATGGTTATCTGGATGAGGGAGGTAAAGGCACATCCCAAAGTGTTGAAGCTTGTTCGAACTCATTGCCATCAGCCCATCACCATTACTAAAGTAACTTTAAATTGTAGTTTCTTTAAGTTGCGTTTTGAGTTACTCATGTTTGCTTTGCTCTGTCTCTTAATTCACGACTCTTCAGCTCTACACAATTTTGGTATGTTTTGTTTGTTCCAGGTGGGTATATTCAGAGATAATGCAGTCTTATGGTGTATTTGTTTGATCAACTTCGGCCTCAAAGCGTTGGGTTTCAGTGGTAGAGTTTCTGATATCAAAACTCTTACTTTGCAACTTGTATGATATTTCAAATTTCAATTAGCAAATATTTCAAATTCGTCTCTTTCTTTTTACTTTGGTATGCTTTTATTTTCAGGTGTATCTACGTAGCAGCAGAATGGTCCCAAGATTTTCTCAGTTGCCAAATCTTGATTGAGGTTAGGTTTTGACTCTACTTTCATAGTCTTGTAATACCAAACTTCACAATTTTTACCAATTAGAAATATCATTCAATCTGTTCACGTTCCCTCTTTTCTTTTGCTCTATTTATGCAGGATTGTTTGATAGCATATCACATAAAGGAGTGAGATTATGATGGAATCTCTTTTTGCTCTCTCAATCACAACAAAAAAATGTGGAAGCGTCAGGAATTGCTGGGTAAGCATGTCAATGTTGATTCTCAGGTATGGTTAATTTTCAGCGTTTTAAGTTTTAGCATCATGTATCTTTTTTTTTTTCAATGATTGATCTTTATCTCAGATTTTGCATCATCCCTTTGGTTATGATTTATCGTATGCTTTTTGTATTTGGTTTCCTTCTTACATAAAAACAGGATTACTTTTTGTCCTTCAACTCTATTTATGCAAGATTTTTTTGTTATGTTTTGTTTCCAGCGGGACTTGTGATTGGTACATCGCAAGAAAACACACAGCAGTTTCGTCTCTTCTCTTCTGTTCGTGGTGTGTTATATCTTCTACGGTAACTTATTCTTTTATGTTCTTCTGAGTTCTGACCGTTTGATAGGTATCTCACCCTTATCTTATGTCGTCAAGCGAATGTTATTGTTCTCCTCAAAACTTAACTGTACGTATCACTCACTGTTTTGGTCCTTTAACTTCTCGATGCAGGTTATTGTTAGAATTCATCCATCTGGATTTTGGGAGCTTCAAGAATTGCTGATAAATGGTAAGAAGGTTACTCTACTGTTACTTGACAATCCTCTGGTATGGTTAAGTTTTTAATGTATTAGCATCATGGTGTTTGGTTTTTATTTTAACATAATTGTTCAACGCAGCTTGGTTATGAGTGAGCTCTTCTTATTTTTTTGTTACATTTTATAGGTATATCTGTACGTAGCTAGCTACCGGGAACAAGAACTCAAAGTTACGTATCAAGAACGAGAATCTATCATGGTTTATGGATGAGGGAGGTAAAGGCACATCCCAAAGTGTTGAAGCTTGTTTGAACTCATTGCCATCACCATTACAGAGGTAACTCCAATTATAATTGCTATAAGTTGTGTTTTGATTTACCAATACGAATTGCTCTATGTTCATGTTTGATTTTGCTATGTCTCGTAAATCACTCTTCAGCTCTACACAATTTGGGTATGTTCTGTTTACTCCAGGTAGATTTTTTCAGAGATGATGCAGTCTTGCAGTCTTATGGTGGATTTATTTGGCCTTAAGGCGTAGTGGTTACAATGGTAGGAGGAGTTTCTAATATCAAATCAACGGTAAGTGGCCATCCAGAGAAATCTGTTTTGCTCTCTCAACAACGAAAACAACAACAGAGGGTGTGGAAGCTTCAGGATTTGCTGGTAAGCTGGTCAATGTTGATCTGATCCTCAGGTCTGGTTAAATTTTCAATATTTCCATATTCTAGTTTTTTTTTTTATATGTCATAACTGTTCAACATAACTTGCTTTTTTATGTTTGGTTATGTTAATGTAGCTACTAGGGATAAGAACTCATTGTTTGGAATCAGGCACGAGAAGCTGCAGTGGTTTCTGGATTACATCCCAAAGAGCTCATTGCCATCTAGGCTCTCCCATTACAAAGGTAACATCGATTCTAGTTGCTTTAGGTTGTACATTGTGTCCCATTTTTGCTTTTGCTCCGTCTCTTTCTGTGCTTTACGTATGTTCGCATGTTTTCTTTAAGCCAACTTTTAAGGCTATATATGTATGCCTTAAAACTTTAGATTTTCTTAATATTTTGGTACCTTATCTAATGGGATGGAAAACTAAAATTTATACCTTACTTAATCTGTAAAACTAAAAGAAACTCATACCATCACACACACTTTGTTATACTCCCCTACGCCCCTACCTTTTAGTTTTCTTTTGCCATGGAAAACTTATGAAGTAACTAGACCAAGATCACAGAAAACATCACTTTACTTCTTGATCTAATTGTTCTCGAAGCTGAAAACGTATGCATATAAATATATACACATATCCAAAACTTAATTAAAAACATAAGAAAAAACAATATATTTATTATCTTATTTAGAATGGTATCTCTCAAGTTCCTTGCAGCTATCCTCGTTGTCATGTTTCTGTCCACCGAACCTACGGTTCGAGCCCAACAATGCAGAGACAAGCTGAGCAATGTGCAGGTGTGTGCGCCGCTACTTCTGCCTGGTGCGGTCAATCCGGCCCCAAATTCACGTTGCTGTTCTGCCCTCCAAGCAACTGACAAAGATTGTCTGTGCAACGCTCTTCGAGCAGCCACCACACTTACCTCTCTTTGTAACCTCCCCTCTTTCGATTGTGGTAAGATGATTCATCAATTAAACCTTTTCTCATTATATTATTATAAAAAAATAATCCCATCGAAACATATTTGAATGAACTGATAGATTTGTAGTTCGATTAATTTAGTCAATAGTCTTTGTTTGTTTTTTGTCGTTACATTTTTTATGGACTATGTTTTGTGAAATGTGCAGGGATAAGTGCATAGTTCAGCAACGGTCAGTTCCGAGGATTTGGGGAGTTCGGTCTGCAAAAGACAAGACGAATAAAAATAAAAAATAATGAGAAATACACTATATAGTGTTTTGTTTTGAATTTGGTATATGCTGTTCGGTTTGTTCAACAATACTTATGAAAAATCTATTTATATATCGTTTTCACCATTATTACGGAATATTTTCTATAATTGGCATCATTATAGACTTGCTTTTATAACAGGCGTGTTAGTTTTACATATGCAACTTCAGGCAAAAAAAATACTCAATTCAAATTTCAAATTTTTATAAAAAAATACTACCAAGAGATTCAGAAATAATTATTCACATTGAGAAAGTATAATGATGTTGGGTGAGAACAGGGAGTATTCTACAGTGTTTTTCTCTCTCCTGCGATTTTTTAGGCGATTAGGGTTGCCCTCCTCCGCTCTCCGGCCTCTCGCCGGCAGGCGACCATCCCTAAGAAGAAGAGCCGCCAGAAGATCCGCAATCACCCGGCGTCCATCTCGTCCAAGTTCGCCCGTGTTGTGGCCAGTTCTACCGCTCCGCTCCTCGCTGGTTCTCCGATCGTGGCCATTTCTTTACCGTCCGCTCCCGGCCATGCTTCTCTCTCTTCCGTTTGTGCAACTGTTTCTCCCGCCTCTCCGGTTGAAGTTATTGGAACGCTTCCAATGACTCCCGGCTCTGCCTTTGACGGGATTCAGTCAATTGATAGTTCTTCTCCTCGCGATTCTACCGCCTCAGTCGAGATTAAGGGAACCCTTCCCCCGTCTCCTGAACCCACGGTGGTTCGCCCAGTTATTTCGAAGCAGGGGTCTGAGATTTCCTCCCCCGTGGTTGCTTCTACTATCCTGAACTCGAAGCCGGGGTCTGAGATTTCCTCCCCCGTGGTTGCTTCTGCTATCCTGAAATCGAAGCAGGGGTCTGAGACTTCCTCCCCCAAGGATGCTTCCATCCACCTCAACTCGAAGCAGGGGTTCGAGACCTCCTCCCCCGCGGCCGCTTCAACGCTCCTAGAAAGTTCGAATACTCTTCTGAATTCCTCTGTAACCCAGCCTCTTGTCGCTTCCAACACTTCAATGGACCCGCAAATTAAATCTTCCCAGGAGATTGTTCAACCATCCTCCTCCTTGAATCCGCCTCTAAGTATTCCATCCTCCAGTGGGTTGTCGTCGGAGGATAAAGCTTCTCGTCCCAACAGCAAATCTCCTTGGGCTTCTCGATTCAAAACCTCCTTGCTAAATCTGAAACAGATGAGTCCCCCATCCTTCATGGAAGACGGAACCCCAGTTGTTGTTGCTCCCCCTTCAGTGATTTTGAAGTCTGCAGAGATGTGGAAAGGCCACATTGTTGCCCAATTTCATGGGTTGTGCCCTCCTTCTCAGCGTATCTTCACCGATTTAAACCCAATTTGGGGTCGCTATGGGAACATCACAGTTCGAATCATATCTGAAACGGCTGCTTTGATCTTCATTCCGGCTTCGACTACTAGGCAGTGGGTTCTTGACATTGGTTTTTGGCAGGCAGGGAACTGTTCCTGTTCTGTCTATCCTTGGTCTGCAGAGGGGCCTCTCCAGCTGGAGAAACTTCAAACTGCTCCGACTTGGGCGATTCTCAGAAACGTGCCGCCCCAACTTTACTCTCTTGAAGGCATCAGTGTCATAGCAAGCGGGATTGGCAAGTCTTTCCACACGGAGAAGTCTTGGTTAGATCCGGTCAATATTGGTACTACCAAGGTCAAAGTGGTGATCAATCTGAACTCCCCTCTCCCGGCAGCTGTTGTTGTTCGCGATGTCCAAGGAAACACAGCAAGAGTCCCGGTTGAATACCCAAGGCCTCCCCCGAAATGCTTGAATTGTGGCAAATATGGACATCTCCTTAGTCGCTGTCCCTCTCCCTTATTAAAAAAGCTACCTTTCAAGAAAGATCTGCATGTAGGTTCCAAAGTGGTTAATCACCCTACCGTCTCTCTTCCTCAGGACAAGAACTCGAATGGGAATCTCTCTCTCGCTCAATCAGCTCTTACATCCATTGCTCCTTCCTCTTCTCGTCGGAGATGATCACGCTCCAAGAAAAGATCAGCTAGTACCCCCCCTAGGGTCTCTGATCCTCTTTCTTTAAAAGGGAAGCTAAGCACTGACCTCATTTGGCAGAAGAAGCTAGTTAAGCCTTCAGGAGCTGCCACAGAGGTTTCCCGTTCTGAGCCTCAGAAACGTCCAGGTCCTTCTCCAAAGATCAGTGAGCCTAAACCTAAGCATCAGGATTCTAATCCTCCTACTCCTTCTAATGCTTCCTTGGTCTCCATGGTCCCGGTTACTTCACCCACCATCTCTTCGCCTCCTGCTGAGACTGATTATCCCTTTCCTCCAGACTGGGATGTGTTATCCTCAAAGGCAAAGAAGAAACTTCAAAAAATTTGGCATAACCGGATACGTTCAACAGGTTCTGCAGCGCCAAAACAGTCCTCTTCTACTCGAGACCAGGCCTCGAGTGAATCTCCTCGTCACTGAAGCGTGGCTTCTTATAATTTTTTGGTAGTATATGAAGACTTTTTGTTGGAATATAAGGGGTTTAAATAATCTTGCCCGTCAACGTGTTGTCAGGAATTGGGTCTCTTCCAATGGCCTAAGAGTAGGATGTTTTTTGGAGACACATGTGACGGAGGCTAATTCGTCTGCTGTGCTGGCTGCTACCTTGCCTGGTTGGCGATTAGCTAGTAACTATTGTTGTTCTGAGTTGGGGAGAATTTGGCTGGTTTGGCATCCCTCGGTCTCTGTTTTGATTTTTATGAAGACGGATCAATTGATCCAGTGCAGCATTCATTTGCCTAATGCTCCTCGCTCCTTTGCTGCTACCTTTGTTTATGGCAGAAATTCAGAACTTGAAAGGAAAACTCTTTGGGAGGATATTTCTTGGCTTGCTTCTTCCTCTCCTCTGAAATTTACTCCTTGGATTTTATTAGGAGACTTTAACCAAATTGCCTCTACCAGTGAGCATTACTCCATCAACCATTCCAATCTTTCTTTGCGTGGAATTGAAGATATCCAAAATTGTTTCTCGGATAATGACCTTGAGGATATCTCTAGCCGTGGTGCCTTCTTCACTTGGTCTAATCACCAGGAGGCTAATCCCATTATCAGGAAACTGGATCGAGTGATGGCTAATGGTGAATGGCTCTCTTCTTATCCTGATGCCTTAGCAATCTTTGACTCCCCGGGCGAGTCTGACCATTCTCCTATCATGGTCATCTTGGATAATCAACCAGAAAGAGGAAGGAAATGCTTCAAGTATTTTTCTTTTCTCTCCACCCATCCAACCTTTTTGTCCTCTTTAGCAGTGGCGTGGGCTGAGGAGATCCTGGTGGGTTCGGCCAAGTTCACACTTGGAGAGAGGTTAAACTCGGCAAAAAAGGAATGCAAACTTCTGAACCACAGAGGCTTTGGTAATATCCAGCAGAGGACCAAGGACGCATTATCTTGCCTTGAAGAAATTCAAATGGATCTTCTCTCTAATCCTTCTGATGCTCTCTTCAGACAAGAATTTGTGGCTAGGAAAAAATGGCGTTTCTTTGACCTTGCTCTTGAGACCTTCTACCGTCAGAAATCCAGGATTAGATGGCTGAAGGAAGGAGATGCTAATACCAGGTTCTTCCATAGGGCTGTTATTGCAAATCAGGCCAGGAATTTAATCTCTTACCTTCGTGGTGAAAATGACATCAGGGTGGTTAATGTCAGCCAAATCAAAGGGATGATAATCGCTTATTACTCTCATCTCCTTGGATCTGTTGATAGCGCAGTTACTCCGTACTCGGTTGACAGAATACAGGATATCCAGCCTTTCAGATGCGATGCTACCCTGACTAGTAATCTCTCCCGTATTCCCTCTGAAGAGGAAATTATCCAAACCCTATTCTCCATGCCTAAGAACAAAGCGCCGGGCCCTGATGGCTTTCCGGCTGAATTTTTCTGGGAATCTTGGTCGATTGTAAAGGAGGTCACTGTAGCGGCGGTTATGGAGTTTTTCAAGACTGGCCATCTCCTTCCCAGGTTCAACGCTACAGCCATTGCTCTTATTCCAAAGGTCACTGGAGCTGATCAGTTGTCTCAATTCAGACCAGTGGCTTGTTGTAACACAGTCTACAAAACCATCACCAGAATCATCTCTAGAAGACTCAAGATGTTTATACCCGAGGCGGTCCAAGGCAACCAAGTGGGTTTTATTAAGGGGCGTCTTCTTTGTGAAAATGTTCTCCTTGCTTCTGAGTTGGTTGAAAACTTCCATGTGGAGGGAGAGGTAACTAGAGGTTGCTTACAGATAGACCTCACAAAAGCTTATGATAACATCAATTGGACCTTTCTCATCAACATTCTCAAAGCCCTTAATCTTCCTCAAGTGTTTATAAACTGGATTTCTGTGTGCATTTCTACTCCTTCGTATAGCATTGCTTTCAATGGTGAGCTGATTGGTTATTTTCTGGGGAAAAAGGGCATTCGACAGGGGGATCCTATGTCTTCCCACCTCTTTGTCCTGGTCATGGATATCCTGGCTAGGTCTCTGGATGCTGGAGCAGCGGCCAATAAATTCACCCCTCACCCGAAATGCTTTGCCCCTCTTGTTACCCACTTGAGTTTTGCTGATGATGTGCTTATCTTCTTCGATGGCTCTGCTCCTTCCCTTCAAGGCATTCTTGGCATTTTAGACGAGTTTAAGAAGGGCTCTGGACTGGGAATTAATCGCCTCAAAACTGCCCTAATGATTGATGGAGGGGATTTTGATTTCTGCAAAGGCCTATCTGAAACCTATGGAGTGTCCCATGGTTCCCTCCCTGTCCGCTACTTGGGAGTTCCTCTCATGTCCCAAAAAATGAAAAGACAAGACTACCAGCCTTTGATCGACAAGATTAACAGCAGGTTTACCTCTTGCACTGCTAGGCACCTCTCCTTTGCAGGTCGCCTTCAGCTTCTCAAGTCAGTCATTTACTCCACAATAAACTTCTGGATTTCTGTCTTTCTTTTCCCAAACCAATGTCTCCAAAGATTAGAACAGATGTGTAATGCCTTCTTATGGAAGGGTGCTCCAAATTCTGCAAGAGGAGCTAAGATATCTTGGGAAACTGTATGCTCTCCTAGAGAGTGTGGTGGGCTTGGGTTAAAGCGTCTCTCGGATTGGAATAAGGTTTTAGCCTTGAAGCTTATTTGGCTTCTCTTCTCTGCAGCTGGTTCATTATGGGTTTCCTGGGTGAGACACAACCTCATCAGGAACAGAAACTTCTGGGGAATCAACCCAGCTAACTCGGGCAGTTGGATATGGAAGAAACTGTGTAAGCTCAGACCCTTGGCCAGACCCTTTCTGGTCTGCCAGGTTGGTTCGGGAATCACTGCCAGCTTTTGGCATGATGATTGGACTGGCCTTGGCCCCCTCATTGATCTAACTGGTCCCCTTGGTCCGCAAACTTCAGGTCTCCCCATTAAGGCAGTGGTTAGGGATGTTATAAGAGACCGGACTTGGTGGATTTCTAGGAGCAGATCTAGGAACCAAATTATAACTATGTTAAAGGAGGCCTTGCCAAATCCAGAGAGCTTGATTGAGTGTACGCATGATGATTCCTACCAATGGAAGCTGGATAATCATGCTCCCTCAAACGTCTTCTCTGCTGCAAAAACTTGGCTGTCCTTGCATCCTCATGGCCCTCATGTCTCTTGGCATAAAATGGTATGGTTTAAAGACAGGATCCCTAAGCATGCTTTTATTACCTGGGTGGTGGCCTGGAACCGCCTTCACACCAGAGACATGTTAACGAGTTGGGGGATGCCTATTTCTCCCCTTTGTCCTCTTTGTAACACTCATAACGAGTCCAGGGACCATCTCTTCTTTTGTTGCGAGTTCAGTTCCCCAATCTGGTCCTTTTTCACCACTACAATCAGCGTGTCCCCCCCCTCGCTGTTCATGGATTGTCTCCTCTGGCTTCATAATGCTTCAAGAGACAAGAATATTGCTCTCATCCTTAAATTAACCTTCCAAGCTTCTGTTTATCTCATTTGGAAGGAGAGAAACTCGCGTATTCACACTGGTATCTCAAAACCCTCTGGCATCATCATAAGAGAGATTCAAGCGACAATCCGGGCTCGCCTTGATCCCCTTTCGAGGACTCAGCGGATTGTTCTGCCAGCTTTGTCTCTGCTTGGCACTTGGTTCTCTCTCTTTTAACCTTCCTCCCCTCCTTGTTGTATCCTCCTTATCGCAGGTCTTGCCTCCCATGGAGTGCCGTTGCTTGTAAGTTTGTGGTGGGATCGGTTGGTCTGTTTACTCCCCATCCTGTCTCTGCTTCTTTTTCTGGTTTCTCGGGTCCTTTCTTCCTTTTCTCCTTCTTTCATCTCCTTTCTTCCTCCTTTTCCTTTCTCAGGACTACGTTCCTTGGTTGTGGTCTTTTGACCTTGTAAAGTGGGGCTTGTATGCCTTTGTGGGCCTTTGTGGCTGTGTATGTTTTTTGGGCCTGCGTGCCATTGGCCTACGGGCTTGTAAGGTGTTTGCTTCTTAATGAGAAAAAAAAAAAAAAAAAAAAAAAAAAGTATAATGATGTTGGTTTGATGATTAAACTTTCATCCAAACCAAACGAAAGAGACTTGGTTGAGTAAACCGGAGTCATAGACCTATTGACTTGCATTGACGCCGAGTCAAAAGTATGCGCATATTTCGACGCGTGTAACAAACGCGCATGACCTAAAGGTCCGTGTTAAAAGCTAACTCTATATAATTGCATTACACAACTGACAACACTCAGCTTTGGCTTCTCCATTCCCATTTGTCTTTGTTCCTTTTTTTTCTATACTCAAAACAAAGCAAAAGACCCACAGCCTTAGAAAATTCAGACATACGTTCAGTTGAGGCAATGAAGTGAGTATGGGTTTCTTCGGAAGACTGTTTGGGAGCAAGAAGCAAGAGAAATCAGCACCGAGCAGACGAAGATGGAGCTTCACTACCAACTCCTCACATCCGAGGAATGGTAGTTCGTCTTCTCATCAAAGCAAGAGACGTGGGGATGATGAAGACAGCTCAGACGCCGATAAGCATGCGATAGCCGTCGCGGCTGCTACAGCTGCGGTGGCCGAGGCAGCACTGGCTGCTGCTCGTGCGGCGGCTGAAGTCGTGAGACTCACCAATGGCGGTAGAAACTCTTCGGTGTCTCAAACATGTCGGAGTAATCGTCGGTGGACTCAAGAGTATAGAGCGGCGAGGAAGATTCAATCCGCTTTTCGTGGCTACTTGGTGAGTTTATTACTTACTTCTTTAAATTTAATCTTTAAACTCAAATTAAAAAAAAAAAACTCACAAATATTTATTGAGCCAAGTGTTGGAATAGCTAGCTGTCTGATGTTGATTTTTTTCTAGTTAGCCAAAAATTAATGGAAAATAGAAACAATGAGCATAATTTGTATTCTTTGTATTGGTCCCCGGAACAAGACTATGAAAGGAGACAAATGAAATGAATAATGAAACCAAGAAACTTGTTACGAACCGATACGATCCTCTCTACCGACACTATTTAATGGTCTAGATAAAAATTCTCATTTCTGGTCCCAGAAAATATGCATATATCATCTCAAACCAAATCGTACCTAACTGGATTTAGCTTTAGTGCACAAAATTCAGAATCTTAAGAATAAATTGTTACATTAAACCTAGTAAGCAACACGTAATAATGAGAAGATGTCACGTTTCCTTTTCCCTTTTTTATTTTATTTATTGAGTTTCTGAAAACTCCTAAATGTATTTTACTGAAAAAACTCAAAAAGTGAAACTACAGATTGGTTTTAATTAATTTTATTTTCAAACACATAATATAGACAGAGATTCTCTAATCAGATTATTGCTTCGGATATATAAACAAATTAGGTTTGTACCATTTAGAAGAAAATGATATTAGTTGGGGAAACTATAAGTAGTATTTTGTGGATTTGAATTAGGTGTGTAATAGAAAATGTTATTAATTCAGGCGAGGAGGGCGTTGAGAGCATTGAAGGCGTTAGTGAAGCTTCAAGCATTAGTGAAGGGACACATAGTAAGGAAACAAACGGCTGATATGCTGCGTCGGATGCAAACGCTGGTTCGGCTCCAAGCTCGAGCTCGAGCCTCGCGTTCTTCACACGTTTCTGACTCATTCCACTCGTCAACGTTAATGGTCCCATCATCTTCCCCACAAGCTTTACACGCACGACGCGTTTCAGAGGCTGAATACAGCAAAGTCATTGCCATGGACCACAATCACCACCGCTCACCGATGGGTTCGAGCCGGTTATTAGACCAATGGAGGACAGATGAGACTCTATGGAACGCACCACAGTACAATGAAGATGATGACAAGATCCTAGAAGTCGACACTTGGAAGCCTCACTTAAGGGAGTCACCCAGGAAAAGAGGATCCCTTATGGTTCCAACAAGCGTGGAGAGCAGTCCACAGTTAAGGTCTAGAACAGGAAGCAGCAGTGGCGGTTCAAGGAGAAAAACTCCCTTCACGCCTACGAGAAGCGAGTACGAGTACTACTCTGGGTATCACCCTAACTACATGGCTAACACTGAGTCTTACAGAGCAAAAGTCCGGTCACAAAGCGCACCAAGACAGAGGCTACAAGAGTTGTCTTCAGAGAGTGGCTACAAGAGGTCTATACATGGTCAGTATTACTACTACGCAGCAGCTGCAGAGCGATCTTTCGATCAGCGTTCGGATAACGGGATCTCGGGTTACAGAGGAGTTTCTGATGGGTTAGATCGAAACCAGAGCGAGAAAACGAAGATGTATACTTCGTTTTTCAATTCTAATCCTCTTTTCTTTCAATAGTCGAAAGGATGCGAAAGGTGAGTGGAATGTGTAAACTTAGATTTCGACACACGAGTACAAAACTGACACTGATCAATCTGTGTTATGTATTTTCATTTGACTAGATCCAACGGTACAGAACTTGTACCAACAAAGCTATAAGGTCCACACTTGTCTGATTATAAAACTTCAATAATTTGAAGTGATGTCAAGTCAAGACGTGGGAGTCACCACTTAAAGCAATGTAATTGATTGATATAACCCTTCCTATTAAACAAACTATTCTTCCGGTAAAAAATCTCAATAAAAGTCACACACACATAAAGAAGAATTCACACAATATACTGAAACACTAAAAAATGAGATGATAAAGGTTGTCTCTATATAAGCATTTACAAAGTAAAAACATGTTGCTTTACTTATCAAATATCATCACAACGCCATTTTGAGGTGGGAACACAGCGCAGGTAGCGACACCAGTGGCAGTGATCATTGCCGTTTTCTCCTCGGAATAGCATCACCAGCGCCACCACGAACCTGTACCAACCCCACAAATATTTAGTATAACATTGGACATTTTCAACATTGAAATGACAGAGTGGCTGCAAAACTTACCCTGCAACCAATAGAGCGAGAGATAGGAGCCACAATAAGTATTGGTAAGGCTTGTACTTGTATCTCAGAGGTGTGCCTTGTGGCATGTGATCTCTTGCTAACCACTTGAACTGGGGACGAGCTAAGAGAATGAAACCGAGGAGAAACCCCGTCATAAATCCACCCACATGAGCAAAGTTGTCAACATGGGGCAGAATCCCAATTGCCAAGTTTATCAATATGACAAACACAAGTGTCAGGAGTGCAGCAACCTGCACCAGAATAGCCAAAGTCAAATTCTTCAGATCATAAACAGCAAGGCATGAGCAAGAACCAACAATGATATATTACCTTATTGGAGTAGATAGTCCAGTTGGTGAAAAGTTCAGAAAGCATTGAACCAAGGAGGCCAAAAAGAGCACCAGAAGCTCCAACAGAGATACTGTTTCTGATAAACAACGAGGACAGTATGCTCCCTCCAATTCCTGATAACAGGTAAATAACTCCGATTCTAACTGCAAAAAACCAAGATTCAGATTTCTAAACAATAGAATTACATTAAGACTAGAGATTTTCTGAAAGTTTATAAAATCTTGTAAGGGTAAATCAACAAGGAATGCATACCAAAACCAAACTGCTGCTCGAGGCGGATACCGATGAAGATGAGGCTTAGCATATTAGCTGCAAGATGTATAACACCGGCGTGTAACCATATACATGTCAGGAGACGCCAACCTTCCTTCTTCTCCACAACTTTGCTCCACTCAAGTGCTCCTAACTTCTCCAATCTTCATAAGTATTATATATATCATCAACCAAACATAATCAAGTCAAAAGTTTTGTCTCTTAAATTCACATAACTAAATCACTTACATCTCAAATTTCAACACCTAACTAAATCAATGATACTAGGATGACATAGTAACCGACACAAATAAAATAAAAAATCTGAAACAGAACATGAAAAACGTAGTAATACACACACGAACCCTAAATCATCGAGAACCAAATAAAAAAAAAAATTGGGATGAAACGTACGTGTTAGAAGACGGACCAAAGAGAGGATTACTCCGGAGAGGCTCGAAGGAGAGTCTCCCAAGGAACTTGGCAACACAGTGGCCTCTGAGACGGTGAGACTCGAAATGCTCTGGACAGTTATTAACGAACATCGCGACGACGAAGAGCGCAACGTTAGCCGCAACGAACACCGGAACAAGCCACGACGTCCACTGCGAAGACAACGCGTTATCGCCAAATTCAGTAGACGATGCCAAAGCTACCGGCATAGGCGGTGGCCCGATTCGATTCCGATCACCGCCTCTGCTTCCGATCCCTCGATCTTTCGCCGACATTCGGTTCTCCAGATCATCATCTCCGACAGCCATGATTAGTGATCTCTCTCTGTCTCTCTTCTCTGTAATTTGTTTATTGTTTTGATATTGAAGGGCGGTAAGAAAGAAGAGTTAAAAAAAAGGAAACCTTAATTTGAGAGTGGGTGACAAAAGTGGGTTTCTATTAACTAATTAAATAGTTACACGTGTCAATGTCCGTTTTTTCTTTTTGTGGTACGTGTGTATCGGTGTCTATTGTGCAGTGTATCATAACGGACCTAACGTGCGCTGGATTCCCTAAATTGCTTTGTCACGCGAAAGCTGTGATGTGACATCATAATATGAGTATTTTTTCTTTTTGATAAAACAAAATATGAGTATTTTGTTTTCTTCTTTTTGTTTTTAAAAAATATTTTTTTACTCTTTGTTTCGTTTTTCTTTAGACTTCTTAAGAGAAAAAGGTTTCCAGTCGATCGTTTTGGAAATTAAAGTGTTTATTACGAATATTCGACACATTGTTTTAAATTTTTGTTAATAACTTTTTAAGAGAAAAAAGATTTCCACTCAAGCTGATTGGGATCATATTTTACATTTATATAAGATTTTATATTATTAATCAACAAATCAACGAGTACTTTATTTGTAGGTTGACATAAAATATTTATAGAGATACCATGTACGATGATTCTAGGGCTGCCAAATGGTTAACACAAAATATTAAATTAAAAGAGTTTGATGAACATTCAACTTATTTTTCACTACTTGAGATGAAATAGTTGAAAAATGATTCATCTTATTTAACTCTAAAAACTAAAATATTTAACAAATTTATGCAAAGTGTTCAACTCGTTTAAATATATATATATATATATATATATATATATATATTTTTTTTTTGCAGATGAATGATTTGAATATTGGTTGAATATACAAAATTTTCACATTAACATTTCAACAAATTTAATTTTAAAGGAACCATTTTGTAGCTTAAGCAAGTCAAGAGCATTTTCAAACTACTTCTACATTTTCTTTCTTCAGAAAGTAAATTGGGGTTTTCTTCAACCCTACTCCATTTCGGTGTTAAAAATGAAAATGTTCGAATAGTGCACAATATAAATTGAGATATCCAAGATAATTATGTTTTGAAGACACAAACAGAAATGAGGTGAAGTAATTTGATTTATAAATTTGATTTTGGAAATGAATATGAAGATGGGTGGGAGTTTGATTTGCTTAGGGTCCATCACATCATAGGTTATGTGTATTGGGCAGTTGTGGTTTTTGCACGACATATTGACACGACTGATTTAGTACCTACAAAATACTCATAATGCCATATGTAGGATATGCTGTCAGAATTTGTAAGTGAAAGCTATCCTTCTAATTGATGTGTAAAAGACACGAGAGCCAGAAGGGATAACCTCCTTCCAAGAGTTTCCAGATTCCATCGTTAGCTTCGTCTTGCCTTTCGGTCAATATATAATATATAATTGGCTGTTACAAACGCACCCCCGATAAATCATGTTACACTCGTTCATTAACTATTATTAAATAATTACATTATTATTATATCATATTTTTAAAATAATAATCATTAACTATAAAAGAAGAAAAAGTTCATTTGGTGGGGAATCCAATTTTACCATAAATATTGATGACCATTTGTCTCAATTTTGTCAAAAAAATATGAATCTCGTGAATGTGTCATTTAATAAGATAATAAAATATGTTTAATTAATTTTATAACCGTCCGCAATTAATTTTTATTACTTTTGTGTGTTGTCGTTTATATATATGTAATGGTCTCGGAGATTACTCAGTCACTCATGCAATTGCTGAAACTTCAGATCTACAGATTCATTGTTGGAGGAGTTCTGTGAAAACTTCAAGGTACAATTTTTAAAAATCTTCAACTAAAGTTTCGAGTCTTTTCAATAGGGTCTTCCGATTGCTATAAAAATTTAACCAACTATTTGTGATCCATTGATTAGATATCCACCATATTTCAGATCTTATGCTTGTATCTTGATTACTATAGATGCTTCAAATAGCATAACAATATGTTTCTAGGATTTTATTCTTTGTAAGAAAAATTAATGTGTATACTTATTTATATATCCCTTTAATAGTAGAGAATACTTCATTGAAGTTTCATATCTACATATTCTTCATTTGAGGAGTTCATTGAAATCATCAAGGTAGGTACAATTTATTAAATCTTTGACTATAGTTTCAAGTCTTTTCAATTTAGGTTCAATGATTATGAATTTTTTATTTATTTTGATCTACTGACCGGTTATTTGTGATTTTAAGCGAAATCAAATATTGAATTTCATCTTAGCTACTATATATCTTTAAAATGGCATATCAAAATGTTATTGCATGTTTTGGAATAACAATTTTTATGAGAAGGGAAAATAGGAAAACCTATTGTTTAACTAATTTTTTTCTTGTAATGGATTCAAAGGTGAAATATGTACCATTATCATCATCAAATGAGGATCTTTCTACAACAACATAATGATTTGTTGAGGGCAGAGAACATGGCCATGGTTCAGGCCTTAAACTCTTCATCTCCATCTATCTGTTTATCTTGTGATGGGCCCATCGTTTCAACTGAAGAAAGTGAACTATCATTGGAGAATGCTCTTCTCCGGTCAGAGATTGATACATTGACTTGCTTTATAATGAGGTTAAGTTCATTTAGAAGCCTTTATCCTACAGTTGGTGCATCTATGTCGAAATGGCATTACGCAGTGGCAGTTATGACTTCACTTTCACTCAAAGAAGTTGTTTCTCTTTCGAGACAAGGAACTCCGATGTGGACAAGTAACGAGAGACTAAATCTTGACGAGTATTACTCTATATGTTTTCCTTGGTTTGCAAGAAATGCACCTGGGTTTGTACATGAGGTCTCAAGAGCTTCTGCATTGGTCCCCTTCGATGCTTCGTTGCTTGTGGAAAATCTTACGAATCATGTAAGTATGATCAGCTACATGAAATCATCATACTATCTAATTTTCCTTTTCTTTATCATCTTCTTTGTTTATTTAGGTGAATTGGCAAAAAATCTTTCCATCAATCATCGCCGATGTGTCTATGGAATCTCACCATCGATTATTTCAATTGGTACTAAACATTTAACTTTTTTTTTTTTTTTATAATTTTAGGAATTCACAATTAATGATCATTTATATCTGTATTATTGTAGCTTAATGTGGATTTTATGCCACAAATCTCTCCGTTAATTCAAACTCGAAATGTGAAGCTTCTTCGACGCTCAATGCATATTGAGAATGATACATGGGTTATCGCATATATCTCTATGTATTTTAGCTCATATGAACGACACTCACGCCCCAATTTCATGAGATTTCCTTCTGGATATCTTGTCCAGCGTGTAGCCAACGGTATCTCCAAGGTATATTTCAGTTTTCATAAGTCTCGTTACATGTAATGTTTAGCTTCAATATATATGACTTAATTATTATTTGTAGGTCACTGTTCTCGACCACTGGGTTTATAAGGAAGAAGAAGTCAGAAACATTTTCATATCAAATTCAGCGTTTGGTGCATATAGATGGCTTGCTGCTCTTCAAAAGCATTGCTACAACATTTGGTCTATTTCGATTTCTTCACTTGGTCACCAAATTCAAAGTATTAATTTTTTATTTTTTATTTTGATTTTCTTCTTATTTTATGCTTAGCAATTTTAGCTAAGTTCTTACACTAACCATGTGTTTTATCGCTTGTAGTATTCGGCCCGATATGTCATACGAACTTGCTTAACCTATCTACATCTATGGTTTACGCATTTTGTACGGGAGTTTGCGGGACACCAAGACAAAAGTGGAAGCGCCTCGGTACAATTGGATCTTCGGTCAGTAAGATTAGAATGTTCAACCGAGAAAGTCGAGACATGAAAGGGATCCCTTGCGTTTTCATTAGTGCTACTGGTATGACAAGAATGCAAGCTACACCAGAAGTCATTTTTGGGTTAATCAACCGTGCGAAAAAACAAGATATATGGAAACATCTGAACTCTGTTAGAGATATGAAAGAGCTTATCCGTATCAAAAGATCTCCAAGTCCAGGAAATGAAGTTTCTGTTTTCAGCATTGAGGTATGTAACCAGTTTCATACGATTTAGTTGTCTAGTTATTGAGCATTTACTTATAAATAGAGTTTACTTAATTATATTACAGTGGACTAGTTCTACAGAGTGGTATATGATTCAAGAAACATACTTGGACGCATCAGGGGCAATGATAATCTACGCTTGCATAGAAGCACCATATTTTACGGCTGTAATAAACGGTGGAGACTTGTCCGACATCAAACTTTTGCCTTGCGGATTCACGATGATGCCACATGGATTACAAGGAAGTCTCGTGTCGGCTGCATATCAAGTAAAGACCTACCAAACCAGTGTCACAAACTCGGAAGAGTTGATGAGCTATATTAAGAGTATGGTCACTGATACTCTAGGAAACGTCCGAAATGCGTTTTCCACCTATCGTTAAAGCTTTATAGCTTCTTAAGTTCTTTATTATGTTTTATTGATGTTAATTTCGTTTCAAGAGTTTGGGATTTGGTATTTGAACTTTATTTCTATAAACTATGTTATGTCTATCTTTAAAAAGATAGCAAATAAATGGTGGTCATGTTCTTTCTTTTCTCTAATCTTAGAATTTGATGTATTTTTATATGATCGATCATTAAACACCATATGTAGCTCCATATTTCTTTCTTTTATATATTTAAGAAGGAAGCAAAAAGTGGAAGATGAATCACGAAGACGCCACGTGGATAAGTGGGACAAGTGAAAGTGGAGATTGAGGGGTAAAATAGTAAATTGAAGTTAAATGTTTCGCCTGCATCTTCCTTGTCTTTCTTTTTGTCTCATACAGACAAAATTAGAGAGAGAGAGAGAGTTCGCGTGCTGTTTCAGTATTTCTATATCTAAATATCAAATCGCAGATTCTTTCATCCCTGTGTATCTTTCCACGACGGTTGACCTAATTTATCGTCACATCCAATTGGATTTGAGGTTTTGAGACTAGAGGGATTAGATTCTCATCTGTTGAAAGAAGAAGCTAGATAGATATAGAAAAAGAGAAAGAGAGCTAGATAGATGGGGAATTCATTTGGGTGCTCGGCGTCCGGCGAGAGATTGGTGTCGGCGGCGAGAGATGGGGATTTCGTGGAGGCGAAGATGCTTCTTGATTGTAATCCTTGTCTCGCCAAGTATTCTACTTTCGGTGGTCTCAATTCTCCTTTGCATTTCGCAGCTGCCAAAGGCCATAACGAGGTTCCTTTGTTTTTCAATCTTTACTTTGGTCTAAATCTTTCTTCTTTTTTCAGATGTTAAGTTTTCGTTTTTTTCCCTTGTCATGTTAGATCGTCGGGCTGTTGCTCGAGAATGGAGCTGATGTGAATTCCAGAAATTATTGCGGCCAGGTATTCGAGATTCAACTTGTTTTTTTTCGGATTTGTAAACTGTTTAGCTCATTCTCTGCTGATTCATCGATTCAAGTTCGATTCTTTCCACTAGAATTAGGGATTTGTATGAATAGTGAAATGTGAAATCTTTGGCTAAGTTTGAGCTACTAGGCTAAGTAATCCAACTTTTCTAATTACACGAGTTTACGGATACTAATTCGAGTCCTTCAGTGAATCCTCTAAAAGCTAAGAATATGCTCAGTTGGTTACTGATTCTGTTTCAGACGGCATTGATGCAAGCTTGTAGATACGGACATTGGGAAGTTGTGCAGACTCTTCTGCTTTTCCGATGCAATGTGAGTTGTTTTCATCACTAGTTGTTAGACTTAGTTTCAGTTTTTTTATTATTTCTTATTGACCTCTTATATAAATCTTTCTTTTCTCAAGGTTACTAGAGCTGATTATTTAGCTGGAAGAACAGCGCTTCATTTCGCTGCTGTGAATGGTCATGCCAGATGTATTAGACTTGTCTTGGCTGACTTTGTACCCAGTGATAAACTTAACTCACTTCCTGATACTGGTGTGGTCACTGCGAAAAACAAATCCGAGCAAAGGTTTTTGTTTGGAATCTATCTTTCTTCTATGTTTGTAAGGTTTGGTTAATTGCATGGTTAGCTCCAACAAAAGTAATTGTTTTATGGTGCAGCGCATTGTCTAAATTTGTGAATAAGGCAGCTGATGGTGGAATCACTGCTCTTCACATGGCTGCCTTGAATGGATTATTTGACTGTGTGCAGCTTTTGCTTGATCTTGAAGCAAATGTTTCCGCTGTGACATTTCATTATGGAACATCTATGGATATGATTGGTCTCAGCTCTCAATCCGCCATTTATTTTCTTGCCTATAAGATTATTTTTATAATAGTCTTGAACTCTTCTGTTTCGTTTCAGGAGCTGGAAGCACGCCTTTACACTATGCCGCTTGTGGTGGGAATCTGAAATGTTGTCAGGTACTAACAATATTACTAAGCTCACTTTTTTTGCTTTGGTATTGTGGAGACAAAAGAGTTGTGAGAATCTTCATTTTCTTTGTTTCTCAATAGATTCTTCTTGCAAGAGGTGCAAGAAAGATGACATTGAACTGCAACGGGTAAGTTATTCCATCACAATCTTCTAATGTTTCATTTCATGTTCAGAACCAGTTTCAGGGAAATGTTTGACGTTGTTAAGATATAAACTTTTTTTTTTCTTTCAAAAAAATGTTTGTAGGTGGCTACCTATTGACATAGCACGGATGTGGAGCCGTCATTGGTTAGAACCGTTGCTTTCGCCAATATCGGATGTTGTCATTCCAGCGTTTCCTCATTCCAAGTACTTATCATTGCCCCTTTTGAGTATACTCAACATCGCAAGGTAATGAAGAAACCCCCATCTGAGTTTTAAGAACAAAACTCTGGCTTCAATGTGACTCAGGTGGTTTCTCTTCTTGTATGACTATTTACTTGCAGAGAGTTCGGGTTGCAGTCTGCAACCATTGCAGATGAGGTTGATATCTGTGCGGTTTGCCTGGAAAGAACATGCACAGTTGCTGCTGAAGGTTCGGTTTAAATTTTTGTCATACCCTTTTAGACATGTTTATTAAAGTCCTCTAAAAGTTGAGGGTTTTGTGTTTCAGGTTGTGAGCATCAGCTATGTGTGAGATGTGCGTTATACCTCTGCTCTTCGAGCAATGTTCCCTCGGTTACAGTTGACCCGCCTGGGTCAATCCCTTGCCCTCTTTGTAGACACGGGATTGTCTCGTTTAAACGGCTCCCAAGCTCCCTAAACAGAGAAATGAAGTTACCTATGTCACTCGGGTTCTGTGCACCATGTATGCTTCACACGGGAGACACAACAGATCAATCATCACCGACATGCCCAACAACAACAGAACAGCGTAGCAGCAAGACGAGGGCAGCTTCGGTTTCGTCTGATATGTTCTGTCCGGTAACGTGTAGCCCATTCCCTTCAGTCAACATTCCGATGTGCACCTGCAACGAAGGAACATGTCCAAACTTTGAGACACATGGAACAGCAGAGAGGCATAGCGAAGAACAGGGCGAATCGTCTCCTTCAAGAACAGCAAGTGAGCAGGAGAAGATAGAAGAAGGGCAAAGGCTTGGGAAGACAACAACTTGTTCAAGCATGTTCTGGGGAAGAAGAAGCTGCAGCAGAGAGAACCAATGCAACTCCGAGATCAATGCTTGACGTGATCATAAACAAACATTATTCCAATGTACAGAGAGAGAGAGAGCATATGTCTCCATCATCATTTCTTACTTTTAAAAATGGGATGAGCCACACAGAGTCTTCTTCTTCTTTTTAGGTTTGTTTCGAGTTTGGAGAGGCTGCAGTTATCAAATTATGGTGGAAAGATATGTAATTATCACCATAATGATGGGGTCATTTTGCAAAATCTTTGTATTCATAGACCCATCTGTTATTTGTTGTAACATATATTGTTGAAATATCGAACGTTTCCTTGTGATTTTCAACCCAAAGAATAACAAGTCAAACAAACAACTTCAACAATATAAAAAAAAATCTGACAACACAAGTCTACGTCGGTTTCATCTGCTAATAACTAAAATATAATACTCATACATTATTACTTTAGTTTTCTCTTAAATAAATAAGAAAAAAAGGGAAGAAGAAGAAATCAAAAGAAAAACAAGTTAATGTATAACCCAACTCAATGAATCGGACCCAAAGTGGGTTTGGTTTCAGTGATGCGCCCATTTCGAAAACATTGCCAAATTCGGCTTTTGCTACGTCGGTATCTTTCGTTTGCAGAGAGCTCTCGTCTGCATGAGTTTAATTTCAAATCACATTTCCATTTTTATAAATTTCTGTATAAAGCCATCATCTAATAACATAATAGCAGGCGCCAGGCAGCTCCACTTTTTTTTTTGTTGTGTCTGACCATATTATTATGGTCTGAGTTCGAGCCGTAATGAATTAACTGCAAGTTATGTGGTCCACTTACCCTTATAATCAAACCTTTCTCACTTATTATAATTTCTGCAAGAAAAATTAAAGTTTTCTTTTTTCTTTAAGGTTGATTTTTCAAACAATTTCTGCAAGAAAACAAAGTAAATTTTCATTTTAGTAATAATCTAATCAGGTATGTATCATAATGAGTTTAGTAATAATCTAATCAGGCAAGTATTTGTAATGTGTTTAGAATATGGAAACAGATCCCAAAGGGAAAAAGCTTATACATTCCTAAAAGGGAAAGAAGACATGTGGGAACTCTCTGCTGCTCTCTTTCTTCTCCTTCTCTTATATATATACTAGGTAATGTCCCGCGCATATGCGCGGGTTGTTGTATATTTATTTAATTATTTTAATTTATTTATTATTTATAAAAAAATAGATTAAATAAATTTTAATGCTTATGACATTTTTACATGTTATTTATTTAAATCATACAATAGAAGCATACATTCATATCTTTTGAATTTATTCGTTGATTAATTGTTGAATTAATCAATTTTGATAGTAATTTTCTTTAGTACTTTTAAGTATTTTTTGATAAAAAAATAATATTGTTAATGATAAAAATAGGAATGATATTGGGAGAATTTAAAAAATACCCCTTTAAAAATATCACTTTTTAAATTTACTCCCTTTTCAAACTTTATCAAAACAACCACTAAAAAT
>NW_006238918.1:2281417-2282228 GCF_000375325.1 Capsella rubella
TGAATGATGTCATAAACATTATTTATTTATTTATTTTGTTGAATTATATATGATTAAGTCCTTTCATTTTCTTTGCCATTTGATTATAACTTATAGTGTAATTAAATTTTGTATTGAATGATTGTCATAAACAATTTTTTTTTAAAAAAAAAAAAAAAAATTAAAGCCTTAAATATTTTTCCACCAATAAAGAGAGAGTAGAACCTTACTTTTATATATATGATTTTCTTTGGACCACTTTATTTATAAAAAGTTTCTTAATTCTAACCCTCATTTCATAACACAAACAAATTACTTGGAAATAAAACTTTAGAAACATGCATTATTTGTGTGTAAGAATGTTGACTGTCCAATTTGATTCTGTTTGGCAATGTGAAAACAACCAAAAGTTACATTTATAAAGATCAAATATAAACCAAAGCAGTAAAAAGTAAACAATAATGCGGTATTTATTACAAACAATTCCCAAAAAACTAAAATTATTAGCTGTGTAGTATATAAAAAGTGGTTTAATAATTGAATTGAATCCTCTTCATGTATATCACATTAATTGACCAGCCCAAAAAACAAAGTTTGAAAATTACAATTTGACCATATAACTTAGGAATATTTATAGAACAAGCCCGTCAGCTTTATTCTGGACTGGTACACACAGTGGTTGGGATTTTCAGCAGATTCGAGCCGTACCCTCTCAAGTCTGACCCATGCCTTCTTCCTCTTTTACTCATTTTCATCTAAATACTCACGCAATCACTAACAAACAAAAGATCGAAAAGTAAATAACAACTGTAAAATTATAAAGTGTAAAAAA